>NC_041389.1:622161750-622204637 GCF_002162155.2 Triticum dicoccoides
GAAGGAGCTGAGGGAGTACTACTACCTCTTCTGGTCGACGGAGACGCGGGCGCATCCGCGTACGAAGGTACTCCCAGCTGCCGCTTTGGAACTGGCTCCGAATGGATACCCTTTCTTCGCGCTGTTCTTCTACTGCGGGCTCTGCCCGCCTTTCTCTGAATTTTTCTGCGATATCATCAACACCTACGGGTTCCGCCTCCTTGACTTCACCCCCAATGCTGTTCTGACCATGGCAGTTTTCGAACATCTCTGCGAAAACTTTGTCGGAGTCTATCCAAATGTAGCTCTTTTTCGCCACTTCTTTATGCCCCGAGTTGAGAGAGGGGAGCCTTTATCTGGCGGAATCGCCTGGATCTCGAGAGCTGGCAAGAAGGAAGCTTATCTGGAGGGAGAGCTCCGCAACAAGTGGGAGGAATGGAGAGCAGACTGGTGCTGGATTGTCGAGGAGAACCCGCAGCCATTTACCGCCCAGCGCCAAGCCCCAATAGCACGCGGCAACGATTGGAGCAACGTGGCCCCGGAAGACGATAGGCTGAAGATTGCCGTCACCCGGATCCTACGCCTCAGGCTTGCCGGGCTCACCGTAGGTGCCGTTGGCGCAGATTTTCTTCGCCGCCGCATCGCCCCCCTGCAGGAGAGGAGGAGACCCGCCTGGGAGTTCCAGAATGCGTCGGATATCATGAGGCTGCGCCCGGGCCTCAACTTCAACTTCACTGTCTTGGAACTGGACGCGATGATCCTAGAACTGTTCAAGCGCGATCCTCAGCATCCCAAAGCGTTCATGTTGCCGAGGGGTGTCGTTCCGCTGTGCAACAACTCCTCGCTTGACCGCATCCGTGCAATGATGCCGCTGTGCGATTCGCATGGAATTGTCCCAACTTGGCAAGAGCCTGCAGACGATGTCGTGCAGGAGTTCTTTGATGGCTTGGTAGAAGTGCCTGTCCGCTCCAAGCTGATCCACGAACACCTATGAGACCGGCGGACCGAGCCCCTTTCGGTTCGGCGGGGGGCGGAGATCGCACGAAGAGCGGATCGAGGCAAAGCACACGAGCAGTTTACCCAGCTTCGGAGCTCTCCGGAGAGATAATACTCCTACTGCTGCATGTCTGAGTGTATTGAGTTCTTGCTCGGGAGCGCTGAGTGCTACAGTACACACTAGCTGCTAACGAGACCGAGCGTGAGTGTTTTTCTGCCTTCTAACCCTCGAACCCCCCTCTACGTTGCGCATGGTCCTCCTTTTATATGCTAAAGGGGTCTCCGACAGGTGGCAACGTAGACAAGGGTAAAAATGGAAAAGGAATTGCGGTTGGTACAACTACCTGTACAGTGTATCATACCTAACCCTGACGGCAGGGGACAAAGGCATTAAATGCCCGTCTATGTCGCCCAAATAGTGCAAAAAGGGACCGTCAGGGACGCCATCGCTCGCCACGATGGCAATCTTGTCAGCGCCGCTTGCCACCGCGCACCGCTGGCTGCACAGCCTCTTGCCACGCGCGCCTGGAAAGGCCCCAGGGCGACATGTTGGTGGATGTGCTGGAGCACGGGTACAGAGTGGTAGCTTGCCGCGGCAAGCGCCTTGCCGCGGTCGTTGTCTTGTCGCGTCTGGAAGCTTGTCGCTCACCGGGCCTCACCGGGACACGTGGCGCGTCGCGGCAAGTTCCTTGAGATGCCTTGGTTGGCCTTCCCGGCAAGCTCCTCTTGCCGGGGCCTTGTCTCCTTGGCTTGAATACTTTGTTCTTGAATGGCTCCAAAGGAACCATGGAGGACCTTGGCGGTCACCCGGCAAGCCTTGCCGCAGGGTGCTGCAACTGCCCGTGCACAAGTTCGGGATACTAGGGTACCCCTACTCTAGTACACCGACAGGGCTACCTTGAGTCTATCGCGAATCAACTTCACCTTCTCCTCAGACTCTTTAATCAAGTCTGGTCCAAACAACTGACGGTCTCCAACTTCGTCCCACAACAACGGTGTCCTGCACCTCCTTCCGTACAAGGCTTCGAAAGGGGCCATCTTCAAACTGGATTGATAACTGTTGTTGTAAGAGAACTCCGCATATGGCAAATTCTCGTCCCAACTAGATCCATAATCTAGCGCACAAGCTCTCAGCATCTCCTCCAGAATCTGATTGACTCTCTCGGTCTGTCCATCTGTCTGCGGATGAAAGGTTGTACTGAACTCTAGCCTAGTACCCAAAGTTTCATGTAACTGATTCCAGAATTTTGAGGTAAACTGGGTTCCTCTATCTGATACAATGCTCCTTGGAACTCCATGCAGACATACGATCCTGGTCATGTATATCTTTGCCAACTTAGCATTGGTGTAAGTGGTCTTCACTGGGATGAAATGAGCTACCTTCGTCAGACGATCGACTACAACCCATCTCGAGTCATAGCCTCAACGAGTCCTGGGTAATCCAGTGATAAAATCCATGCCTAACTTATCCCACTTCCATTCGGGTATCGGCAATGGCTATAGCAATCCTGGTGGCTTCTGATGCTCTGCCTTCACTCTTTGACATACATCACAAACTGCTACATACTCCACAATATCCTTCTTCATTCTGGTCCACCAGAAAGTGTCCTTCAAAACCAGATACATCTTGGTATTTCCTGGGTGAATCGAATACGGCGAATCATGGGCCTCCTGCAGAATCAACTTCCTGATCTCCGGGTCATTAGGCACGTAAACGCGGTCCTCAAACCATAAGGTATCGTGCTCATCCTCACGAAAACCTTTAGCTTTTCCTTTGCTCAATTTCTCCTTTATCCCGGCAATCTCCTTGCCGGTCTTCTGAGCTTCTCTGATCTTATCCATCAAAGTAGACTGAATCTCCAATGTTGCTACATAGCCTCTGGGAACTATCTCCAAACATAGCTCGCGAAGATCCTCGGCTAACTCCTTTGGTAACTCTCCGGTCATGAGCGTATTAACATGGCTCTTGCGGCTCAACGCATCGGCTACTACGTTAGCCTTTCCAGGGTGATAATGCAATCTCATATCATAATCCTTGATGAGCTCCAACCATCTCCTTTGCCTGAGATTCAACTCCTTCTGCGTGAAGATGTACTTCAAACTCTTGTGATCCGTGTACACCTCACAATGGTTTCCAATGAGAAAATGTCTCCATATCTTCAATGCATGCACTACGGCTGCTAACTCCAAATCATGCATAGCATAATCCAATTCATGGGGCTTAAGCTGTCGTGAGGCATACAAGACAACTCTTCCCTCCTGCATAAGCACTGCTCCAAGTCCTTGATGAGAAGCGTCGCAATATACTTCATAATCCTTGCGCTGATCTAGCAGAATCAACACTGGTGATGTAACCAAATGTTTCTTCAACTCCTGGAAACTGGCCTCACATTCCTCAGTCCACTTGAACTTGGTGTCCTTCTTCAACAACTCCGTCATGGGCTTCACAATATTCGAGAAATTCTCAATGAACCTCCGGTAGTATCCCGCGAGTCCAAGAAAACTTCGGATCTCTCCAACTGACGTGGGTGCTTCCTAGTTTGTCACAGTGACAACTTTGGTGGGGTCTACTGCTATTCCTTCTCCGGATATAACATGTCCGAGAAATCCAACTTCCCTTAACCAAAACTCACATTTGCTGAACTTGGCATATAGCTGATGTTCTTTGAGCTTCTTGAGGACCAAACGCAAATGCTCTAGATGCTCCTCTTCATTCTTTGAGTAGACCAAAATATCATCAATGAACACCACGACGAACTTGTCTAGAAACTCCATAAACACCTTATTCATCATGTTCATGAAATAGGCAGGTGCGTTAGTCAGACCAAATGACATAACGGTATACTCATACAGCCTGTACCTGGTGGTAAAATCCGTCTTTGGTATATCCTGCTCTCGAATCTTCAACTGGTGGTATCCTCATCGCAGATCGACCTTGGAAAATACCTTAGCTCCTTGCAATCGGTCAAATAAATCATTGATCATCGGCAGCGGGTACTTGTTCTCGATTATCACTTCATTCAATCCTCGATAATCAACAACCATTCTCAGTGATCCATCCTTCTTCTCCACTAGAAGCATTGGCGATCCCCAAGGTAGCGAACTTGGGTGAATATAGACTTTATCCAGTGACTCCTTAATCTGCTTCTTAATTTCCTCCAAATCTTTTGCGGGCATCATGTACGGTCTCTTAGATATTGGCCCTGTGCCTGGCAAAAGCTCAATCAAAAACTCAATGTCTCTGTCCGGTGGCATGCCTGGCAACTCTTCTGGAAATACATCCGGAAAATCCTTCACCACTGGTACTTCCTCCTGTACAACTCCTAATAAGGAATTTACTTGAGTCCTCTTTGGCACATGCCGGGATACATACTTGATCCTTCTTCCTTCTGGCGTGATAAGCAAAATCGACTTACTAGCGCATTCAATGTTACCTCCATACTTTGATAACCAATCCATGCCTAATATCACATCCAGTCCTTGCGATTCCAATACAATTAGGTCTGAGGGGAACACATAGTTACCAATCCTTAATGGTAACCGATCACACCATAGACTAGCCATATACTCTGCTCCTGGTGAGGTTACTAACATGGGTGACCTAAGGGCTTGGGTTGGCAGGTTATACTTATCCACAAATCCCCTGATTCTGATTCTGAACTAGAACTTGCATCAATGCATTCTGCTGCTGGATCAACTGGGTGATCTCCGGTGGGAAAACAAATCCATTGTCACGTCTCGGAGGCATCTGAGGGTTTAGAAAAGATGAGAAAATAGAATAGAATGAGGTCTAGAGGGAAAACACTACCCATATGCACATGAGACAAACACAATCAATATCACTCAATCAATTCAAACAAGGCACACAATGGTCTAACTATCGTTACAAAGAGTGCTCGGGCTATGCTATATACATGGGGGAATACTACTACTGTTATGGTGGTCGACTAGAAAAATTGATAGGTCGAAGACTCCATGATATCTGCTTCAGCTTCATCAACAAAGTCATCATCGCTATCGTCTAGGTCCGAGTCGGTGTCGTCGATGATGATGTAGTTCTCCGGGCAAGTGCAATCATCGTCTTCTCCTCCAGTCGCGGGAAATCCCATGAATACTTTTAGCTTCTTCTTCAGATCTTCATTCTTCTCCACGAGCATTGCTATTTCTTCCTCATATCCATCGCGTGTAGACTTAAGTTCTTACTCCAGCCCCGTGATCTTGGTCATTGCCTTCTTCAGATCAATCATGCTTGCGCACATCTGGTTCTCCTCGCGACGAATGTGCTGGTTTAACTCGTGGATGAAAGCTGCAATTGATCTATCCTTCCTGGTACTGATCATCTCCCATTGCTCATCTCGGCGCCCACAAATCTGGTAGATAGTATCCTTGAGATCCTTGTGGTAAACTTCTCCAATGCGTCCCATGGTGATGTGGGCTGCCATGCTCTTTCCTAGACTCCGGGTTGGTGCATCAAAGGAAAACTCTATGGGCTCAGTGACGGGCATGAACGTTCTTCCTGGAACTTGAACTTGAATCATCCAACGCTCCTATTATGGTAAAGTGGCGATGTAGGTCCCGGTGAAGCTTGGCACTCTGATGTTTAAGTACTTAGTGACTTCCTTCAAGTGGCATCCAAAGGGTGTATCTTCATCCAGTTGTGTGAACTTGTCCCTTGCATCCGCCATCCTAAAAGAGTAGAAAAGACGAGGAGTCGGAAATGAGAAGAGAGAGTAGTGATCCAGGGCTTTAGCTTAGTGGTCGTGTCCTACAGTCAGCGTGTGCTCTGATACCATCTTGTAGCGACCAGACCTCAAACAGTCTGATCTCTGTGCATCACTGTCATCCCTGGATCGGTAATGCTGACACGCACAGTACTTGAAGGATTTATAATAGAGTAGTAATCACACACTTATTACATCGAATGTCTCAAAAGAGAACTTATTACAATAAATATAGCTTTGATGACCCACAAGTATAGGGGATCTATCGTAGTCCTTTTGATAAGTAAGAGTGTCGAACCCAACGAGGAGCAGAAGGAAATGATAAGCGGTTTTCAGCAAGGTATTCTCTACAAGTACTGAAATAAGTGGTAACGGATAGTTTTGTGATAAGATAAATCGTAACTAGCAACAAGTAACAAAAGTAAATAAAGTGCAGCAAGGTGGACCAATCCTTTTTATAGCAAAGGACAAGCCTGGACAAACTCTGATAATAGGAAAAGCACTCCCGAGGACACATGGGAATATCGTCAAGCTAGTTTTCATCACGCTCATATGATTCGCGTTCGGTACTTTGATAATTTGATATGTGGGTGGACCGGTGCTTGGGTGCTGTTCTTACTTGAACAAGCATCCCACTTATGATTAACCTCTATTGCAAGCATCCGAAACTACAAAAAAAGTATTAAGGTAAACCTAACCATAGCATGAAACATATGGATCCAAATCAGCCCCTTACGAAGCAACGCATAAACTAGGGTTTAAGCTTCTGTCACTCTAGCAACCCATCATCTACTTATTACTTCCCAATGCCTTCCTCTAGGCCCAAAATAATGGTAAAGTGTTATGTAGTCGACGTTCACATAACACCACTAGAGGCTAGACAACATACATCTTATCAAAATATCAAACGAATACCAAATTCACATGACTACTAATAGCAAGACTTCTCCCTTGTCCTCAGGAACAAACATAACTACTCACAAAGCATATTCATGTTCATAATCAGAGGGGTAATAATATGCATAAAGGATCTGAACATATGATCTTCCACCAAATAAACCAACTAGCATCAACTACAAGGAGTAATCAACACTACTAGCAACCTACTAGCACCAATCCCGGACTTGGAGACAAGAATTGGATACAAGAGATGAACTAGGGTTTGGGGATGAGATGGTGCTGGTGAAGATGTTGATGGAGATTGCCCTCTCTCGATGAGAGGATCGTTGGTGATGATGATGACGATGATTTCCCCCTCCCGGAGGAAAGTGTCTCCGGCAGAACAGCTCTGCCGGAGCCCTAGGTTGGTTCTGCCAAGGTTCCGCCTTGTGGCGGCGGAGTCTCGTCCCAAAAGGTTGCTTGATGTTTTTTCTCATCGAAAGATTTCATATAGGAGAAGATGGGCGTCAGAGAGCCACCAGGGGGCCCACGAGGTAGGGGGCGCGCCCCCCACCCTCGTGAGCAGGGTGTGGGCCCCCTGGCCTTCATCTTTGGCGACGATTTTTCTTTATTTATTTTAAGATATTCGGTGGAGTTTCAGGAATTTTGGAGTTGCACAGAATAGGTCTCCAATATTTGCTACTTTTCCAGCCCAAAATTCCAGCTGCCGGCATTCTCCCTCTTCATGTAAACCTTGTAAAATAAGAGAGAATAGACATAAGTATTGTGACATAACGTGAAATAACGGCCCATAATGCAATAAATATTGATATAAAAGCATGATGCAAAATGGACGTATCAACTCCCCCAAGCTTAGACCTCGCTTGTCCTCAAGTGAAAAGCCGATAAGAATAAATATGTCCTCATGTTTAGAGGTAGAGGCATCGATAAAAATAAAATACGGACATGAAGGCATCATGATTATTTCCATAACAGCAACATATATAGATTTTGTCATATGATTACTTATGTTCAAGTGATGATCTTTTCACAATGCAAAAGTATGAATCAGAAACCCTATTGAGCACCAACAAATCATAACCTCAGTCATTGAAGCAATTGCAATTTATCATAACATCGGAAAGAGTCTATGTCAGAGCTTAAAAGCAAGTCCACATACTCAACTATCACTTAGTCCTTCATAATTGCTAACACTCACGCAATACTTGTGGTTACGGAGTTTTAATCGGACATAGAGAAAGATAGGGGCTTATAGTTTTGCCCCACAACCTTTTACCTCAAGGGTAATGTCAACAATAATAATTCATGCTCCCCTACATCCAATTAGATATATACATCATGTTCTTTCCAACATGCTGAGAATTTGGCTAGCATGAGGGGGAAAGGCAAGCTCAACACGTTAGAGGATCCATGACAACATACTTTATCTCAGAAGTAAGAAAACATAACTCATTATGTTGTCTTCCTTGTCCAACCTCAACTCTTTAGCATGTCATATTTTAATGAGTTCTCCCAATCATAAGAGATGTCAATGATAATATATCTATATGTCAAACCTCTCTTTCCCTATTACTTCCTATTAATTGCAACGATGACCAAAGCTATATTTGCCAACTCCCAACAACCTTTAATCATCATACTCTTTTCTATGTGAAGTCATTACTCTCAATAAGATCAATATGAACTATTTGTTTCTTTTTATTCTTTTTCTTCTTTCTATTCACCCAAGATCATGGCAAAATAATCAAGCCCTTGACTCAACACTAATCTTTATTATATAGATAGCTGACGGACTCGATTACAAAGAGGCATCATAAAGCAAAACTCAAAACTAGATCATGCCATAAATTTTATTCTACTAGATCAAGATACTACTAATAGGATCGAACTAAGAAAAACGATAAAGATAGGAGTTGTGATGGTGATACGATACCAGGGCACCTCCCCCAAGCTTGGCAGTTGCCAAGGGGAGTGCCCATACCCATGTGATTATGTCTTCGGAGGTGATGGAGGTGGTGATGATGACGGTGGATAATCGCACAGCGAGGGCAAAAGCTCCTCCAACTTGCGGATAATGCCCTTGAGCCCAGCAATATGATCCTTCAACAAAATATTCTCCTCTGTGAGATACTTGTTCTGTATGCGAGTTAACTCAATCATCTTGAAAGCTTCAATCTCTGTTGGAGTAAAAAGGTTAGGTAATGGTTGAGGGGTGTCTCCTTCTTTCACCACCGGAGCTTGAGCCTCAATGGCCTTCTTGATCTCTTCTGGTTCCTCTCTTTTCAACTCTATCTTCAATAGCCAAGCATCCTTGTCTTCGTTGTTGGAGGAGGGAGAAATCATGGTGCTCTAAATCTGCAACGGAAACCGCTCAAAATGAAAACAGAGGATATTTGCGTGATACGGTGGTCAAAACCTTTGGGAGTATATATAATGAATTTTTACCGACCAAAATACGTATCGTGCAAGAAAAGGGAGTCCGGAGGGCACTCGAGGTGCTCACGAGGTAGGGGGCGCGCCCAGGGGGGTAGGGCGCGCCCTCCACCCTCGTGGAGGCCTCGTGTCCTTCCCGGACTGCCACTTATTTTTCTATTTTTCTAAATATTCCAAAACGGAGAAATATTGCCTTAAAAATTGTTTCGGAGTCGGTTTACTTACCGTACCACATACCTATTCCTTTTCGGAGTCTGAAACGGTCTGGAAAGTGTCCCTTATGTATTCCTCCGGGGTTACGGTTTCAATAATATTGGTTTCAACATTTATGGGATTACCTGAGATATAATGTTTGATTCTTTGACCGTTTACCACCTTCGGATTTGTGCCTTCAAAGTTGTTGATTTTTATGGCACTGGAACGATAGTCCTCCTCAATAACGTAGGGACCTTCCCATTTAGAGAGAAGTTTTCCTGCAAAAAATCTTAAACAAGAGTTGTATAGCAATACATAATCACCTACATTAAACTCATGCTTTTGTATTCTTTTGTCATGCCATCTTTTAACTTTTTCTTTAAACAACTTGGCATTTTCATAAGCTTGGGTTCTCCATTCATCAAGTGAGCTAATATCAAATAACCTCTTCTCACCGGCAAGTTTGAAATCATAGTTGAGCTCTTTAATAGCCCAATATGCCTTATGCTCTAGTTCGAGAGGTAAGTGACATGCTTTTCCATAAACCATTTTATACGGAGACATACCCATAGGATTCTTATATGCAGTTCTATAGGCCCATAACGCATCATCAAGTTTCTTGGACCAATTCTTTCTAGACCTATTAACAGTCTTTTGCAAAATTAATTTGAGCTCTCTATTGCTCAATTCTACTTGACCACTAGACTGTGGGTGATAAGGAGATGCAATTCTATGATTAACGTCATATTTTGCAACCATTTACCGGAAAGCACCATGAATAAAGTGTGAACCACCATCAGTCATTAAATATCCAGGGACTCCAAACCTCGGAAAAATAACTTCCTTAAGCATCTTAATAGAAGTGTTATGATCAACACTACTAGTTGGAATAGCTTCTACCCACTTAGTAACATAATCAACAGCAACTAAAATATGTGTATAACCATTAGAGGCAGGAAAAGGTCCCATATAATCAAAGCCCCAAACATCAAATAGTTCAATAACAAGCGAATAATTCATAGGCATTTCTTGACGTCTACTAATATTACCAATTCTTTGACATTCATCGCAAGACAAAACAAACTTACGGGCATCCTTGAAGAGAGTAGGCCAATAAAAACCAGATTGCAATACCTTATGTGCAGTTCTATCTCCAGTGTGGTGTCCTCCATAAGCTTCAGAGTGACACTTGCGTAGGATTTGTTCCTGTTCATGCTCAGGCACACAACGTCTAATAACACCATCTACTACTTCTTTATAAAGATGTGGGTCATCCCAAAAGTAATGTCGCAAATCATAGAAAAACTTTTTCTTTTGTTGGTATGTGAAGCTAGGTGGTATAAATTTAGCGACAATATAATTAGCATAATCAGCATACCAAGGAGTGCTACGAGAAGTGATTATGACATTTAATTGCTCATCAGGAAATCTATCATCAATAGGTAGTGGGTCATCAAGAACATTCTCTAACCTAGATAAGTTATCTGCAACGGGGTTCTCAGCTCCTTTTCTATCAACAATATGCAAATCAAATTCTTGCAGCAAGAGAACCCATCTAATGGGTCTAGGTTTCGCATCTTTCTTTTCCATAAGATATTTAATAGCAGCATGATCAGTGTGAATAGTTACTTTAGAATCTACAATATAGGGTCTGAATTTATCACAAACAAATACAACTACTAAAAATTCCTTTTCGGTAGTAGCATAATTTCTTTGAGCATTGTCTAGAGTCTTACTAGCATAATGGATAACATTTAATTTCTTATCAACTCTTTGCCCTAGAACAGCACCTACAGCATAATCACTAGCATCACACATAATTTCAAAGGGTAAATTCCAATCAGGTGGCTGAACAACAGGTGCAGAGACTAATGCTTTCTTAAGTATTTCAAATGCTTCTACACTGTCATCATCAAAGACAAATGGTACATCTTTTTGTAATAAATTAGTCAGAGGCCGAGAACTTTTTGAGAAGTCCTTAATGAACCTCCTATAAAATCGAGTGTGACCAAGGAAACTTCTTATACCTTTGATGTCCTTGGGACATGGCATCTTTTCAATAGCATCAACCTTGGCTTTATCAACTTCAATACCTCTTTCAGAAACTTTGTGCCCCAAGACAACACCTTCATTAATCATAAAGTGGCACTTTTCCCAATTCAAGACAAGATTAGTTTCTTCACATCTCTGCAAAACTCGATTAAGATTGCTCAAGCAATCATCAAAAGAGGAACCATAGACGGAAAAATCGTCCATGAAAACCTCACAAATTTTTTCACAAAAGTCAGAGAATATAGCCATCATGCATCTTTGAAAGGTAGCGGGTGCATTACATAAACCAAAAGGCATACGTCTATAAGCAAAAGTACCAAAAGGGCATGTAAAAGTAGTCTTTGATTGATCTTTAGCCGACACGGGTATTTGAGAGAAACCAGAATAACCATCTAGAAAGCAATAATGTGTATGTTTGCATAATCTTTCTAGCATTTGATCAATAAAAGGTAAGGGGTAATGATCTTTCTTAGTAGCTTTATTTAATTTGCGGAAATCAATTACCATCCTATAACCTGTGATAATTCTTTGCGGGGTCAATTCATCTTTATCATTAGGGACAACAGTAATACCTCCCTTCTTAGGGACACAATGGACAGGACTTACCCACTGACTATCAGCAACGGGATAAATTATACCCGCCTCCAGAAGCTTGAGTATTTCTTTTCTTACCACTTCTTTCATTTTAGGATTCAAACGTCGTTGAGGATCACGAATTGGTTTGGCATCCGCTTCCAAATTTATTTTATGTTGACATAGAGTGGGACTAATGCCCTTAAGATCATCAAGAGTATATCCAATAGCGGCATGGTGCTTCTTCAGAGTTTTTAGTAATCTTTCTTCTTCATGCTCTGAAAGGTTAGCACTAATAATGACAGGATATATTTTGTTTTCATCAAGATAAGCATATTTAAGATTATTAGGCAATGGTTTAAGCTCAAACACGGGATCACCCTTGGGTGGAGGGGGATCCCCTAGGATTTCAACAGGCAAATTGCGTTGCAGAATAGGTTCCTGTTTAAAGAATACATCATCTATTTCCCTTCTTTAATTCATGAACATATCATTTTCATGGTCTAGCAAATATTGTTCTAAAGGATCACTAGGAGGTACGGCAATAGAAGCAAGACCAATAATTTCATCCTTACTAGGCAATTCTTCCTCACGATGTTGTTTACTAAATTTAGGGAAATTAAACTCATGAATCATATCATCCAAGCCAATAGTAACAACATTCTTTTCGCAATCTATCTTAGCATTAACAGTATTCAAGAAGGGTCTACCAAATATAATGGGACAAAAGCTATCTTGTGGGGAACTGAGAACAAGAAAATCAGCAGGATATTTAGTTTTCCCACACAAGACTTCAACATCTCTAACAATTCCCACTGGTGAAATAGTATCTCTATTGGCAAGTTTAATTGTGACATCAATTTCTTCTAACTCAACAGGTGCAATTTCATGCTTAATTTCTTTATATAAATCATAAGTAATAACACTAGCACTAGCACCCATATCACATAAGCCATGATAACAATGATCTCCTATTTTAACAGAAATAACAGGCATGCCTACCACAGGTCTATGTTTATCTTTAGCACAAGGTTTAGCAATTCTAACAGTTTCACCACAGAATTGAATAACATGCCCATCAATATTATTAGACAAGAGACCTTTAACAATAGCAATATTAGGTTCTACTTTGATTTTCTCAGGAGGTGTATAAGTTCTAATATTTCTTTTACAAACAACAGTTGAAGCTTTAGCATGATCCTTCATTCTAACAGGGAAAGGTGGTTTATCAACATAAGAAGTGGGAACAATAGGATCATTATAAGTGACAGTCTTTTCTTCAACTTTAATAGGTGCAGCTACTTTGACTTCTATGGGAGGATGATATTTAAACCACTTCTCCTTGGGGAGATCAACATAGGTAGCAAAAGATTCACAAAAAGAAGCTACGATCTTAGAGTCAAGTCCATATTTAGTGCTAAACTTACGGAAAATATCGATAACCATAAAAGATTTAACACAATCAAACTTAGGTGTCATACCTGACTCCTTACCTCCATCGAGGTCCCAATCTTCAGAGTTCTCTGGGCCGGCCCTGAGGGGGGGCAGGGGGGCGGCCGCCCCGGGCCCCCGATATCTTGGGGCCCCCTCCTATTTGGCCAAGTTTAACATACGTAAGTTAAGTAATCTGGGCCTTGCTGGGTGAGAGAAGAAAAAGGCAAACTGGGCTTAGTAGAACCGTGCAAGTACGTGCTTTGGCAGCCTACTACACGAGTACTTTGACCATCCGATGGATCTAGGTTTGCGTATGGATTGCCTTGGGGCCCTCGTCTCCATCTTCACTAATCGCCTACGCCACCGAGCGCTGAGCGCTGGCCGCCGGCCGCCAGCCGCCAGCGGACGCAGAATGCCCACCGAGCACAGGCTATCTCGGTCCTTGCCATACACACCATCGTTGATTTCAAATAAGGTAGCTTATTATGTCTTGGTGATTTTGGCTTATCTTCTGCCCTAGATATTTGCCATACGACCTTGTGTTAAGTTTTTAATTTGTACTTGTCTCTTTTATATTTTAGATCTACTATATCCGGTGGTGAGAAAAAAGAGATGAGAAAATGATTAGATGAGTTGATAGTATCACAGAGATCGTTCTGGATGAGCAAACTAACGCTAATCAAGAGATGATGAACATACAGAAGTCAACATTGACATCGCAGAATGTTGGAAGAAAATTCTAAGGTAATATTGTAAATGTTTTTGGTAACATTTCATATATGAAGTAAATATTCCATAGACTTATTATTCCATCCATCTCTATATCTAACAAGAATGAAGGTCATGTGTTACTTTTGTCCTTAGTCCAACCTTCCTACATCCTTCTCTTGGTTTTGTTTATCTCTCTCTCATCTTTGATTTTTCCCGATTAATTTTGCCAAAAAACCCTCAATTGTCCCAATGTATTATTAACTTATTATTATTAACATTTCTACTATTTATAAAGAACACAACGTTCAGTCTTAAGTTTGTCCTTTGTCCAACCTCCCTATGCCTCCTCCTAATTTTCATTTTTTTTTATATTTGGTTTCGTCCCACAAAATTTTCTTAAAACCTCCTTAACTAACCTATGTTTTACTGACCTACTATTTGGTAAACTAATTAGTGTCTTCGTTGCAATGCACAAAAAAATATCTAGTATGCTAATAGAAGGGCCCCGGTTTTTACTTTCGCCCCGGGCCCCCGAATTCTCAGGACCGGCCCTGAGAGTTGTGTTTAATTCTATCCAACAAATTTCATTTAAATTCAATAGTCTTCATCATAAAACAGCCAGCACAAGAAGTATCGAGCATGGTGCGATTGTTATCAGAAAGCCGAGCATAAAAACTTTGAATAATTATTTCTCTTGGGAGCTCATGATTGGGGCATGAATATAACATTGATTTAAGCCTCCCCCAAGCTTGAGTGATGCTTTCTCCTTCGCGAGGCCAAAAATTATATATATAATTGTGATCACGATGAACAAGATGCATAGGGTAATACTTTTGATGAAATTCCAATTTCAATCTTTTATAGTTCCATGATCTCGTACCATCATATAGCCTGTACCATGTCAATGCGTCTCCCTTCAAAGATAAAGGGAAGACCTTCTTCTTAACAACATCATTGGGTATACCTGCAAGCTTAAATAGTCCACAAACTTCATCCACATAGAGTAGATGTTCATCAGCATGCTTTGTTCCATCTCCTGTAAAAGTGTTAGCTAGCAGTTTTTCCATCATACCCGAAGGAAATTCAAAAGGAGTTTCATTTTCAATAGGTTAAGTTGGTTGAGGAGCAACTCTTTGCTCTACTGGACGGGGTGAATATACCCCGAACAAGCCCCTCAGAGAATCACTTTCCATAGTAACAAGTGACAGAAAATTTCAGCACACTAAATAAAGTTTTCCTTACCAAATTCCACCCACCAAAGGCGCTACACTCCCCGACAACGGCGCCAGAAAAGAGTCTTGATGACCCACAAGTATAGGGGATCTATCGTAGTCCTTTCAATAAGTAATAGTGTCGAACCCAACAAGGAGCAGAAGGAAATGATAAGCGGTTTTCAGCAAGGTATTCTCTGCAAGTACTGAAATAAGTGGTAACAGGTAGTTTTGTGATAAGATAAATCGTAACAAGCAACAAGTAATAAAAGTAAATAAAGTGCAGCAAGGTGGCCCAATCCTTTTTATAGCAAAGGACAAGCCTGGACAAACACTTATAATAGGAAAAGCGCTCCCGAGGACACATGGGAATATCGTCAAGCTAGTTTTCATCACGCTCATATTATTCGCGTTCGGTACTTTGATAATTTGATATGTGGGTGGACCGGTGCTTGGGTGCTGTTCTTACTTGAACAAGAATCCCACTTATGATTAACCTCTATTGCAAGCATCCGCAACTACAACAAAAGTATTAAGGTAAACCTAACCATAGCATGAAACATATGGATCCAAATCAGCCCCTTACGAAGCAACGCATAAACTAGGGTTTAAGCTTCTGTCACTCTAGCAACCCATCATCTACTTATTACTTCCCAATGCCTTCCTCTAGGCCCAAAATAATGGTAAAGTGTTATGTAGTCGACGTTCACATAACACCACTAGAGGCTAGACAACATACATCTTATCAAAATATCAAACGAATACCAAATTCACATGACTACTAATAGCAAGACTTCTCCCTTGTCCTCAGGAACAAACGTAACTACTCACAAAGCATATTCATGTTCATAATCAGAGGGGTAATAATATGCATAAAGGATCTGAACATATGATCTTCCACCAAATAAACCAACTAGCATCAACTACAAGGAGTAATCAACACTACTGGCAACCTACTAGCACCAATCCCGGACTTGGAGACAAGAATTGGATACAAGAGATGAACTAGGGTTTGGGGATGAGATGGTGCTGTTGAAGATGTTGATGGAGATTGCCCTCTCCCGATGAGAGGACCGTTGGTGATGATGATGACGATGATTTCCCCCTCCCGGAGGAAAGTGTCCCCGGCAGAACAGCTCTACTGGAGCCCTAGATTGGTTCCGCCAAGGTTCTGGCTTGTGGCGGCGGAGTCTCGTCCCAAAAGGTTGCTTGATGTTTTTTTCTCATCGAAGGACTTCATATAGGAGAAGATGGGCGTCGGAGAGCCACCAGGGGGCCCACGAGGTAGGGGGCACGCCCCAGGGGGGCGCCCCACACCCTCGTGAGCAGGGTGTGGGCCCCCTGGCCTTCATCTTTGGCGATGATTTTTCTTTATTTATTTTAAGATATTCCGTGGAGTTTCAGGACTTTTGGAGTTGCATAGAATAGGTCTCCAATATTTGCTACTTTTCCAGCCCAGAATTCCAGCTACCGGCATTCTCCCTCTTCATGTAAACCTTGTAAAATAAGAGAGAATAGCCATAAGTATTGTGACATAACATGAAATAACAGCCCATAATGCAATAAATATTGATATAAAAGCATCATGCAAAATGGACGTATCAGGCTTAAGGTCATCTAATAACGATAACAGCGGAAGGCTTGGAAGAAAAGCGAGTCCATCAACTCCAACGACATCACTGAGTATAGAACCACGACCTAAAGGCTCCTTACTCATCGTCTGAAAAGTCTGCAACATGAACGTTGCAGCCCGAAAACGGGTCAGCACATGGAATATGCTGGCAATGTAACACATAGAGAGTAATGAACAAAATAATGCTATGCTACATGCATATATGGCTGGTGGAGAGCTCTAGGGTTACAGTTTTGCATAAAGCCAGTTTTTCCCTACTACAAAGGAATAAATTTTATTTAACTATCATGGTGGTTGTTAAACATTAAGAAGGGTACTCCAACTCAATCCTAATTAAGCATCATCATTAAACCCAACAAAACTAATTAAAGTAACATGATGAGATTCACATGATAATCCAAGTACTACATACTCAAAACGTCCATAACCGGGGACACGGCTAACCATGATTAGTTTATACACTCTGCAGATGTTTGCGCACTTTTCCCCGCAAGACTCGATCTCCTCCGCTTGATTTCTCGCACTACAAGGTGTTTGAGAAACGGATGACTAGACACAGTCTTTTAGAAGCATTAACTCTCTACTCCGGGTAGACAGTACCAACCTACATCCCCTACATCTGCTAGTCTACCTCTTCAAGAGCTCACGCAACATACTCAACTATGCTAGAGCCCATAGTAGCTTGCGTCTGCACACGGAAGTTTCTAGCATGAATAATCTCATGATCCCTTTGAGCTTGGGTGGCGGTCCATAGGAGAATCACACGGTACCCCGGGATTTCCAAAAATACATGCAACACTAGGTTCTCCAGGTGCCTCAATCCACCCAGATGTGAATTTAACGTGACACCTTCAGTAAATCATTAATTAAACAATCTCACATCTATCATGGATACACTCACCCAATCCACGTCTACTAGCATAGCATAGCAACATAAGCAAACATAGAAGTGACTCCCAAAGGTTTGATAAAATAAACAGGTAATAGGTTCTACCTCATATATTTCCCAAAACCCACGTATTAATCAGATCCTAACCATGCAATTGTTTGAGGATTGATCTAATGCAATAAAACTGGGTAGTAAAGAGGTATGATCAAAGTGTTACTTGCCTTGCTGATGATCCGTGAAACCTAGGGATTCGAAGTAGCAAGTGGCGCACTCCGGGTACTCTATCGCAAACAGACAAGCATACAATAAGTACTCATCTAATGCACACATAAAACTCAAATAAGAGATCTAACCAGAAAGTTCAACTTAAGAGCTCCGGTTTGCAAAAATAATCAAATCAAACGAAGCAACGAAACTCAAACGGTGAAAGAAACAAGCTTTGTTTACTAATCTGGACCTAAATCAAATTTTACTGTAGCAAAAACTTGTTTGAGTTGGTTAGACGGAAAGAGGGTTTCGAGACGAAACTCTAGGCGCTTGAATCGCCTGATTCCGATAAACGAGCAAAAGTTACACTAGAACAAAAATCGGATCAGAAATCGGGATCTGGAAAAATCACGGAAAATCCGAGAAAAAGAAAAACGAACGAACAGGCTAACGAACGAACGTTCGCTATCTGCGGCTAAACGACGAAACCGTTCGTTAAAACGAACGTACGGATGAACGTCCGCTAAATAACTAAACCGGAAAAAAAACGATCTAATAAAAAATGCATCTCGGTTTTCGAAAAAAAAACTGAACAACTATTTTTTTTAAAACCGCGACTACCTCGGGACACATGGCGGCGGCGGCGGCGGCTACTCTGGTGAGGCGGCGGGGCTCCAGCAGCGAGGGCGGCAGGGTCGGCGGCAGCGGCGGGATCGTCAGCGGCGGGGTCCGGCAGCGGACGACGGCGGCGGGATCAGCGGCGGCGGGGTCCGGCTGGGGCTAGGGTTTCGGGGGGGCTGGGCTGCGGCTCGGGTTCCCCCGGCTTATAAAGGCCTGCCGGGCCTAGAATCCTAGGCGGACACGGCCCCGTAGGTCGGTTCGTTTTTTCAAAATAATTACGCGCAGAAAAATAATTAAAAGAAATACTAAACGAACTCCAAAAATCCCGAAATAATTTTTCTCTGTCCTCTAAAATCGAGCCGGACAAGATGAACATTTATTTGGGGCCTAAATGCAATTTTGAAAAACGCGCATTTCCTAATTCAAATAAAATAGCGATAAAACTCCAAAATAAAATCTTATTTGATTTTATTATTAAATCCTCAATATTTATTTATTTTGGGAAAGTCAATTTATTCCCTCTATCATATTTTTATAATAGAAATTATTGAAGATAAAATAACTAAAATCAAATGATCCTATTTTTCAAAATTTGAGAAAACTCAAATATGAAAAAAACGAAATCCCCAACTCTCTCCGTGGGTCCTTGAGTTGCGTAGAATTTCTAGGATCAAGCCAAAATGCAATAAAATATGATATGCAATGATGATCTAATGTATAACATTCCAAATTGAAAATTTGGGATGTTACAGTGGAATAAGTTCATTCTTATCATTAGGAACAACAATAATACCTCCCTTCTTAGGGACACAATGAACAGGACTTATCCATTTACTATCAGCTATAGGGTAGATTATACCTGCTTCCAGAAGTTTTAATATTTCCGTCCTCACCACTTCTTTCATCTTTGGATTTAACCGACATTGATGATCAACAACTGGTTTAGCATCAGGTTCCATATTAATTTTATGCTGACATAGAGCGGGACTAATTCCCTTTAAATTATCAAGAGTATACCCAATAGCAGCTCGGTGCTTCCTTAGAACTTTCAATAATCTTTCTTCTTCATGTTCTAAAAGGTTAGCACTGATAATAATAGGATATATCTTCTTTTCATCAAGATGAGCATATTTCAAAGTGTCTCACAAAGGTTTTAATTCAAACACAGGGTCACCCTTAGGTGGAGGAGGACCTCCAAGCGTTTCAATAGGCAAATTATGTTTAAGCAGAGGACGTTGTTCAAAGAAGATCTTATCTATTTCATTTCTTTCATGCATATGTAAATCATTCTCATGGTCTAGCAAGTATTGCTCTAAAGGATCAGTAGGTGGCACAGCAGTAGAAGCATGACCAATTAATTCATCCTTACTAGGAAATTCTTTTTCATGATAATTTCTACTAAACTTGGAAAAATTAAACTTGTGAGATTCATCACCAAAGCTAACACCGACATTTTGTTTCTTACAATCTATTTTAGCATTGACAGTGTTCAAGAAAGGTCTACCAAATATAATGGGACAATATTTATCTTGTGGGGTGGTAAGAACAAGAAAATCAGTAGGGTATTTTATCTTCCCACACAAGACTTCAACATCTCTAAGAATCCCAATGGGTGATATAGTATCCCTATTAGCAAGTTTGATAGTAACATCTAAGTCTTCTATTTCAGCAGGTGCTATTTCATCTCTAATTTCTTCATATAAGGAGTGGGAAATGGCACTCACACTAGCACCCATGTCACATAAACCATAATAACAGTGATATCCTATTTAACTAAAACAACAGGCATGCCAACAACTGGTCTACGTTTATCTTTGCCCTCTGGTTTGACAATTCTAGCAGCTTCTTCACAAAAGTAAATAACATGCCCATCCATATCTTCTTCCAAGAGATCTTTAACCATAGCAATGCCAGGTTCTACTTTAATTTGTTCATCAGGTTTAGGTGTTTTGACAAAGCTTTTGTTAACCACAGTTGAAACTTTAGCATGTTCCTTTATCCTAACAGGGAAAGGTGGTTTCTCAATATAAGAAGAAGGAATAACTAGATCAACATTATAAAGTATAGTTTCTTATTTAACTAGTACTGGTTCTTTAATTTCATCTTTAATAGGTGGGTGATATTTAACCCACTTCTCTTTAGGAAGTTCAACATGAGTAGCAAATGATTCACAAAAGGTGGTACTATATCAGAGTCAAGTCCATACTTAGTGCTAAACTTTTGAAAAGCATCGGTATCCATAAAATATTTAACACAATCATACTTAAGCTTTATACCCGACTCTTTACCTTTGTCAAGTTCCCAATCTTCAGAGTTGCGTTTAATTCTTTCCATAAGATCCCACCGGAATTCAATAGTCTTCTTCATAAAAGAACCAGTACATGAAGTATCGAGCATGGTTTGATCATTACGAGAAAGCCGAGCATAAAAAATCTAAATAATAATTTATCTTGAGATCTCATGATTGGGGCATGAGTATAACATCGACTTAAGCCTCCCCCAAGTTAGAGCGATACTTTCTCCTTCACGAGGCCAAAAATTATATATATAATTCCAATCACGATGAACTAGATGCATAGGATAATTTTTTTGATGGAACTCCAATTTCAAACGATTCCAATTCCATGATCCAATATAATCGCATAGCCTATACCATGCCAATGCTTTTCCCTTCAAAGATAAAGGGAAAACCTTTTTCATCACTTCATCCCTGGGTAAACCTGCAAGCTTAAACAATCCGCGAATTTGTTCCACATGTATCAAGGGCATATTAGGATGTTCAGTTCCATCTCTTGCATAAGGATTAGCTAGCAGTTCTTCTATCATACCCGAAGGAATTTTATATTCAATATTTTCAGTAGGTGAAGTAAGTTGAGGGGTAACTAATTGTGGTTCCGGACGAGGTGAAGATACCCCGAACAAACCCCTCAAAGGATTGTTTTCCATAATAACAAGTGATAATAAATTCCAGCACACTATATAAATGTTTCCTTACCGAATTCCACTTACCAAAGGCTCTTCACTCCCCGACAACGGCGCCAGAAAATAGCATTGATAACCACAAGTATAGGGGGTCAATTGTAGCTCTTTTCGATAAGTAAGAGTGTCGAACCCAATGAGGAGCAGAAGGAAATGACAAGTAGTTTTCAGTAAGGTAATGTCCGCAAGTGCTGAAACTGTAAGTAGCGAGTAATTTGATAATAACATAATTTGTAACAAGTAAGTAACAATGGTAACAATAAGTATGCAGCAAGGTAGCCCAATCCTTTTTAGACAAAGGACTGGCCAAAACGATCTCTTATAACAAGCAAAGCGTTCTTGAGGGTACACCAGAATTTTATCTAGTTACTTTCATCATGTTGGTTTTATTTGTGTTTGCTACTTTGATAATTTGATATGTGGGTGGACTAGTGCTTAGGTGCTGTTCTTACTTGAACAAACCTCCTACATATGATTAACCCTCCCACAAGCATCCGCAACTACGAGAAAAGTATTAAGAATAAATTCTAACCATAGCATTAAACTCTAGGATCCAATCGGTCCCTTACGGAATAGTGCATCAACTGGGGTTTAAGTTTCTGTCACTCTCGCAACCCACCATCTATTTACTACTCCACAATGCATTCCCTTAGGCCCAAATATGGTGAAGTGTCATGTAGTCGACGTTCACATGACAACACTAAGAGAATGGGAACATACATACAATCAAAATATCGAACACATATCAAGTTCACATGATTACTTGCAACATGATTTCTCCCATGACCTCAAGAATGAAAGTAACTACTCACAAATGATAAACATGCTCAAGATCAGAGAGGTATTGATTATCATAATGGATCTGAACATATAATCTTCCACCAAATAAACCATATAGCAATCAACTACAAGATGTAATCAACACTACTAGTCACCCCCTAGCACCAATCTATAGTTTCGGTAACAAGATTGAATACAAGAGATAAACTAGGGTTTGAGATGAGATGGTGCTGGTGAGGATGTTGATGGAGATTGCCCTTCCCAAGATGGGAGAGTTGTTGGTGATGATGGTGATAATGATTTCCCCCTTCGGGAGGGAAGTTCCCCCGGCAGAATCACTCCGTTGGAGGGCAAAAGTGCTCCTGCCCAAGTTCCGCCTCGAGACGGCGGCGCTTCGTCCCAAATGTCCTCTCCTGATTTTTTCTAGGTAAAAATGACTTATATACCAGAAGATGTGCACCAGAGGTGGGCCGAGGAGGGCACAACCCACCAGGGTGCGCCTGGGCTCCCTCGCGTGCCCAGCTGGGTTGTGCCCACCTGGTGGGCCCCCTCTGGTAGTTATTTGCTCCAATATTCCTTGAATATTCCATAAAAATCCTCCATGAAGGCTCAACTTGTTTGGAGTTGTGCAGAATAGGTAGCCTGACGTAGCTTTTTCAGGTCCAGATTTCCAGCTGCCAGAATTCTCCCTCTTGGTGTGTACCTTGCAAATTATGAGAGAAAAGGCATTAGAATTACTCCAAAAAGCATTATTATTGTCGTGGAATAGTCACGGCAGATGTCCTAGTGTGAGGACTTAGTCATGGAGCCATCACAACTAGGTTAGCTTAAAAGGGTTAAATGGGACAAAGGACACATAGAATTTATAATGGTTCGGCCCCTTGCGGTGAAGGTAAAGGCCTAATCCAGTTTGAGGTGGTATTGCTAATGTCTCGATTACCAGGGAGCGAATACGCTTGACCTAGCTTCCGATCTCTTGTTTATTTCCCTGAACCGCTGCCGAGTCGTCCCTTTATATACACAGGTTGATGCCCAGCGGGTTATGGAGTCTCGGCCGCTCATAAACAACGTGTCTGGATCGGTGACTAACTATACTTGCCGTACAATATAAGTCATACATATATGGCGGTTTACCCCTATAGGCCTTAAGTCGCCTTTAGGCCTTGGCCCTTGCTTCATGAACAGCCATCTTCAATATCCTCATGGGCTTCACATCATGAATCGCCATAGGTATAACCCGGCCCCTCCTGGGCAGGTCATACCTAATAGTTATGTCCCCAACAATTATGGATAAAAAGATTATAAATAACAGTAAGAAAACATGATGCAAAATGGACGTATCAGAGCATTGTAGACATAGAAAATTTTCAAAAACATACGGCTCTGAATTTAGCAGACCCGTTGACTAAACTTATCTCACAAGCAGAACATGATCACACCTAAGTACACTAAGGGTGTTAATCACATATAGATGTGAACTATCGGTGTTAAATCACATGGTGATGTAAAACTAGATTATTGACTCCAGTGTAAGTGGGAGACTGAAGGAAATATGCCCTAGAAGCAATAATAAAGTTGTTATTTATATTTTCCTTATATCATGATAAATGTTTATTATTCATGCTAGAATTGTATTAACCGGAAACTTAGTACACGTGTGAATACATAGACAAAACAAAGTGTCCCTAGTATGCCTCTACTTGACTAGTTTGTTAATCAAAGATGGTTATGTTTCCTAACCATAGACATGTGTTGTCATTTGATGAACGGGATCACATCATTAGGAGAATGATGTGATGGACAAGACCCATCCGTTAGCTTAGCATTATGATGGTTACAGTTTCATTGCTACTGCTTTCTTCATGACTTATACATGTTCCTCAGACTATGAGATTATGCAACTTCCGAATACCAGAGGAACACCTTGTGTGGTATCAAACATCACAATGTAACTGGGTGATTATAAAGATGCTCTAGAGGTGTCTCTGAAGGTGTTTGCTGGGTTGGCATAGATCGAGATTAGGACTTGTCACTCCATTCATCGGAGAGGTATCTCTGGGCCCTCTAGGTAATGCTCATCACTATAAGCCTTGCAAGCAATGTGACTAATGAGTTAGTTGCTGGATGAAGTATTATAGAACGAGTAAAGAGACTTGTCGGTAATGAGATTGAACTAGGTATGATGATACCGATAATCGAATCTCGGGCAAGTAACATACTGATGACAAAGGGAACAACATATGTTGTTATGCAGTTTGACCGATAAAGATCTTCGTAGAATATGTGGGAGCCAATATGAGCATCTAGGTTCCGCTATTGGTTATTGATCAGATATGGGTCTCGATCATGTATACATAGTTCTCGAACCCGTAGGGTCCGCACGCTTAACGTTAGATGACGATTTGTATTATGAGTTATGTGTTTTTGATGACCGAAGTTTGTTCGGAGTCCCGGATGAGATCACGGACGTGACGGGGTGTCTCGAAATGGTCGATACATAAAGATTGATATATTGGAAGGCTATGTTCATGTTGGGGAACGCGGTAATTTCAAAAAAAAATCTTACGATCACGCAAGATCTATCTCTAGGTCATGCATAGCAATGAGAAGGGAGAGTGTTGTCTATGTACCCTCGTAGACTGAAAGCGGAAGCGTTATGACAACGTGGTTGATGTAGTCATACGTCTTCACGATCCGACCAATCCTAGCACCTAAGGTGCGGCACCTCTGCGATCTGCACACATTCAGCTTGGTGACGTCCCACGAACTCTAGATCCAGCTGAAGTCGAGGGAGAGTTTCATTAGCACACCGGCGTGGTGACGGTGATGATGAAGTTAGCGGCACAGGGTTTCGCCTAAGCACTACGACGATATGACCGAGGTGGAAATCTATGGAGGGGGGCACTGCACACGGCTAAACAATCAACTTGTGTGTTCTAGGGTGCCCCCCTGCCACCGTATATAAAGGAGGAGAGGGGAGTGAAGGAAATATACCCCAGAGGTAATAATAAAGTTATTATTTATTTCCTTAATTCATGATAAATGTTTATTATTCATGCTAGAATTGTATTAACAGGAAACTTAGTACATGTGTGAATACATAGACAAAACATATAGTCCCTAGTATGCCTCTACTTGACTAGCTCGTTAATCAAAGATGGTTATGTTTCCTAACCATAGACATGTGTTGTCATTTGATGAACATGATCACATCATTAGGAGAATGATGTGATGGACATGATCCATCCGTTAGCTTAGCATTATGATCGTGTCAGTTTCATTGCTAATGCTTTCTTCATGACTTATACAAGTTCCTCGGACTATGAGATTATGCAACTCCCAAATACCGGAGGAACACTTTGTGTGCTACCAAATGTCACAACGTAAAAGGGTGATTTTAAAGGTGCTCTACAGGTGTCTACGAAGGTGTTTGTTGGGTTGGCATATATCAAGATTAGGATTTTTCACTATGTGTTTGGGAGAGGTGTCTCTGGGCCCTCTCGGTAATACTCATCACTATAAGCCTTGCAAGCATTGTAACTAATGAGTTAGTTGTGGGATGATTATTACGAAATGAGTAAAGAGACTTGCCGGTAACGATATTGAACTAGGTATAATGATACCAACGATCGAATCTCTGGCAAGTAACATACCGATGACAAAGGGAACAACGTATGTTGTTATGCCGTTTGACCGATAAAGATATTCGTAGAATATGTAGGAACCAATATGAGCATCTAGGTTCCGCTATTGGTTATTGACCGGAGACGTGTCTCGGTCATGACTACATAGTTCTCGAACCCGTAGGGTCCGCACGCTTAACGTTTGATGACGATTTGTATTATGAGTTTATGCGATTTGATGATCGAAGGTTGTTCGGAGTCCCGGATGAGATCACAGACATGACAAGGAGTCTCGAAATGGTCGAGACATAAAGATTGATATATTGGAAGGTTATATTCGGTCACCGAAAGGGTTCCGAAGTGTATCGGATATTTTTGGAGTACCGGGAGGTTACCGGAAGCCCCCGGGGAGTCAATGGGCCTTAATGGGCCCTAGCGGAGATAGGAGGTAGCGGGAAAGCGGTGGGGCACCCCCCCTAGGCCCAAACCGAATTGGTTTAGGGTTTGGGGGGCCGGTCCCCCCTTTCCTTCCTCTCTCCTCCTCCTTCCTCCTTCTCCTAATAGGAATAGGAAAGGGGGGAGCCAAACCTACTTGGAGTAGGACTCCCCCCCTTGGGCGCGCCACCCCTTGGCCGGCCTCCTCCTCCCTCCCTCCTTTATATATGTGGGAGGGGGGCACCCCATAGAGACACAAGTTGATCAAGTTGATCTTTTAGCCGTGTGCGGTGCCCCCCTCCATAGTTACACACCTCGGTCACATCGTCATAGTGCTTAGGCAAAGCCCTGCGCCGGTAACTTCATCATCACTGTCGTCACACCTTCGTGCTGACGAAACTCTCCCTCGGCCTCAACTAGATCAAGAGTACGAGGGACGTCATCGAGCTGAACGTGTGCTGAACGCGGAGGTGCCGTATGTTCGGTGCTTGGATCGGTTGGATCGCGAAGACGTTCGACTACATCAACCACTCTAATTAAGCGCTTCCGCTTTCGGTCTACGAGGGTACGTGGACACACTCTCCCCCTCGTTGCTATGCATCACATAGATAGATCTTGCGTGATCGTAGGTAAAATTTTGAAATTATTGCATTCCCCAACAGTGGCATCAGAGCCAGGTTTATGCGTAGATGTTATATGCACGAGTAGAACACAAAGAGTTGTGGGCGATAATAGTCATACTACTTACCAGCATGTCATACTTTGATTCGGTGGTATTGTTGGATGAAGCGGCTCAGACCGACATTACGCGTACGCTTACATGAGACTAGTTCTACCGACGTGTTTTGCACATAGGTGGCTGGTGAGTGTCTGTTTCTCCAACTTTAGTTGAATCGAGTGTGGCTACGCCCGGTCCTTGTTGAAGGTTAAAACAGCATACTTGACGAAAAATCGTTGTGGTTTTGATGCATAGGTAAGAACGGTTCTTGCTAGAAGCCCGTAGCAGCCACGTAAAACTTGCAACAACAAAGGAGAGGATGTCTAACTTGTTTTTGCAGGGCTTGCTATGATGTGATATGGTCAAGCATGATGCGATATAAATTGTTGTATGAGATGATCATGTTTTGTAAGAAAGTTATCGGCAACTGGCAGGAGCCATATGGTTGTCGCTTTATTGTATGCAATGCAATCGCCATGTAATTGTTTTACTTTATCACTAAGCGGTACCGATAGTCGTAGTAACAATAGGTGGCGAGACGACAACGATGCTACGATGGAGATCAAGGTGTCGCGCTGGTGACGTTGGAGATCATGATGATGCTTCGATGACGGAGATCATGAGCACAAGATGATGATGGCCATATCATGTCACATATTTTGATTGCATGTGATGTTTATCCTTTATGCGCCTTATTTTGCTTAGAACATCGGTAGCATTATAAGATGATCCCTTACTAAATTTCAAGGTACAACTGTTCTCCCTGAGTATGCATCGTTGCTATAGTTCGTCATGCTGAGACACCATGTGATGATCGGGTGTGATAAGCTCTACGTTCACATACAATGGGTGCAAGCCAGTTTTGCACACGCAGAATACTCGGGTTAAACTTGACGAGCCTAGCATATGAAGATATGGCCTCGGAACAATGAGACCGAAAGGTCGAGCGTGAATCATATAGTAGATATGACATAGTGATGTTCACCATTGAAAACTACTCCATCTCATGTGATGATCAGACATGGTTTAGTTGATTCGGATCACGTGATCACTTAGATGATTATAGGTATGTCCATATAAGTGGGAGTTCTTAAGTAATATGATTAATTGAACTTTAATTTATCATGAACTTAGTCCTAATAGTATTTTGCAAATAATGTTGTAGATCAATAGCTCGCATTGTTGCTTCCCTATGTTTTTATATGTGTTCCTATAGAAAACTTAGTTGAAAGATGATAGTAGAAATGATGCGGATTGGGTCCGTGATCTGAGGTTTATCCTCATTACTGCACAGAAAAATTATGTCCTTGATGCACCGCTAGGTGACAAACCTATTGCAGGAGAAGATGCAGACGTTATGAACGTTTGGCTAGCTCAATATGATGACTACTTGATAGTTTAGTGCACCATGCTTTACGGCTTAGAATCGGGACTTCAAAGACATTTTGAACGTCATGGATCATATGAGATGTTCCAGGAGTTGAAGTTAATATTTCAAGCAAATACCCGAGTTGAGAGATATGAAGTCTCCAACAAGTTCTATAGCTAAAAGATGGAGGAGAATAGCTCAAGCAGTGAGCATGTGCTCAGATTGTCTGGGTACTACAATCACTTGAATCAAGTGGGAGTTAATCTTCCAGATAAAATAATGATTGACAGAGTTCTCTAGTCACCATCACCAAGTTACTGGAATTTCATGATGAACTATAGTATGCAAGGGATGATGAAAACGATTCCCAAGCTCTTCGTGATGCTGAAATCGACGAAGGTAGAAATCAAGAAAGAGCATCAAGTGTTGATGATTGACAAGACCACTAGTTTCAAGAAAAGGGCAAAGGGAAAGAATGGGAACTTCAAGTAGAATGGCAAGCGAGTTGTCACTCCCGTGAAGAAGCCCAAAGCTGGACCAAAGCCTGAAACTAAGTGCTTCTACTACAAAGGAAATGGTCACTAGAAGCAGAAATGCCCTAAATATTTGGTGGATAAGAAGGATGGCAAAGTGAACAAGGGTATATTTGATATACAAGTTATTGATGTGTACCTTACTAGTGTTTATAGTAGCTCCTGGGTATTTGATACTTGTTCGGTTGTTAAGATTAGTAACTCGAAACAGGAGTTACAGAATAAACAAAGAGTAGTTGAGAGTGAAGTGACGATGTGTGTTGGAAGTGGTTCCAAGATTGATATGATCATCATCGCACACTCCCTATACTTTCGAGATTAGTGTTGAACCTAAATAAATGTTATTTGGTGTTTGCGTTGAGCATAAATATGATTAGATCATGTTTATTGCGATACGATTATTCATCTAAGACAGGGAATAAATTGTTATTCTGTTTACATGAATAAAACCTTCTATGGTCATAAACCCAATGTTGATGGTTTATTGAATCTTGATCGTAGTGATACACATATTCATAATATTGATGCCAAAAGATGCAAAGTTGATAATGATAGTGCAACGTATTTGTGGCACTACCGTTTGGGTCATATCAGTGTAAAGTGCATGAAGAAACTCCATAAAGATGGATTTTTGGAATCACTTGGTTGTGAATCATTTGATGCTTGCGAACCGTGCCTTATGGGCAAGATGACTAAAACTCCGTTCTCTGGAACAATGGAACGAGCTAGTGACTTATTGGAAATAATACATACCGATGTATGTGGTCCAATGAGTGTTGATGCTCGTGGAGGGAATCGTTATTTTCTGACCTTCACAGATGATTTGAGCAGATATGGGTATATCTTCTTAATGAAACACAAGTCTGAAATATTGGAAAAGTTCAAAGAATTTCAGAGTGAAGTGGAGAATCATCATAACAAGAAAATAAAGTTTCTACGATATGATCATAGAGGAGAATATTTGGGTTACGAGTTTGGCCTTCATTTAAAACAATGTGGAATAGTTTCACAGCTCATGCCATGGAACACCACATCATAATAGTGTGTCCGAACGTCGTAACCGCACTTTATTGGATATGGTGCGATCTATGATGTCTCTTACCAGGTTACCACTATCGTTTTTGGGTTATGTATTAGAGACAGCTGCATTCACTTTAAATAGGGCACCATCGAAATCCGTTGAGACGACGCCTTATGGAACTATGGTTTGGCAAGAAACCAAAGTTGTTGTTTCTTAAAGTTTGGGGTTGCTATGCTTGTATGAAAAGGCTTCAACCTGATAAGCTCGAACCCAAATCGGAGAATTGCGTCTTCATAGGATACCCAAAGGAAATTGTTGGGTACACCTTCTATCACAGATCCGATGGCAAGATATTCATTGCTAAGAATGTATCCTTTCTAGAGAAGGAGTTTCTCTCAAAAGAAGTGAGTGGGAGGAAAGTAGAGCTTGATGAGGTAATTGTACCTTCTCCCGAATTGGAAAGTAGTTCATCACGGAAATCAGTTCTAGTGATTCCTACACCAATTAGTGAGGAAGCTAATGATGATGATCATGAAACTTCAGATCAAGTTACTACAAAACCTCGTAGGTTTTCCAGAGCACGGTCCGCACCAGAGTGGTACGGTAATCCTGTTCTGGAAGTCATGTTACTAGACCATGATGAACCTACGAACTATGAGGAAGCGATGATGAGCCCAGTTTCCGCGAAATGGCTTGAGGCCATGAAATTTGAGATGGGATACATGTATGAGAACAAAGTGTGGACTTTGGTGGACTTGCCCGATGGTCGGCAAGCCATATTAAATAAATGGATCTTCAAGAGGAAGACAGACACTGATAGTAGTGTTACTATCTACAAAGCTCGACTTGTCGCAAAAGGTTTTTCGACAAGTTCAAGTTGTTGACTATAATGAGATTTTCTCAACTGTAGTGATGCTTAAATCCGTCCGAATCATGTTAGCAGTTGCCATATTTATGAAATCTAGCAAATGGATGTCAAAACTATATTCCTTAAAGAAGAGTTGTATATGATGCAACCAGAAGGTTTTTTCAATCCTAAAGGTACTAACAAGGTGTGCAAGCTCCAGTGATCCATCTATGGACTGGTGCAAGCATCTTGGAGTTGGAATATACGCCTTGATAAGTTGATCAAAGCATATAGTTTTATACAGACTTGCAGTGAAGCCTGTATTTACAAGAAAGTGAGTGGAAGCTTTGTAGCATTTCCTAATATTATATGTGGATGACATATTGTTGATTGGAAATAATATGGAGTTTCTGGATAGCATAAAGGGATACTTGAATAAGAGTTTTTCAATGAAAGACCTCGGTGAAGCTGCTTACATATTGGGCATCAAGATCTATAGAGATAGATCAAGACGCTTAATTGGACTTTCACAAAACACATACCTTGATAAAGTTTTGAAAAGGTTCAAAAATTGATCAGTCAAAGAAAGGGTTCTTGCCTGTATTACAAGGTGTAAAGTTGAGTAAGACTCAAAGCGTGACCACGACAGAAAATAGAAAGAGAATGAAAGGCATTCCCTATTCCACAATCATAGGTTCTATAAAGTATGTTGTGATGTGTGCCAGACCTATTGTGTACCTTGCCATGAGTTTTGGCAAGGCGGGTACAATAGTGATCTAATAGTAGATCACTGGACAGCGGTCAAAATTATCCTTAGTGAGGACTCACTAGTAGAAAAGGGGTCAAACCTGAAGCACATTAGTGCCGGTTTGTATTTGAGCCGGCACAAATGTATACATTAGTGCCGGTTCAAACGGCTAGCCGGGCCGCTCTCATTAGTACCGGTTCGTGGTTAACCTTTAGCACCGGTTCGTGCCACGAACCGGTACTAATGAGAGTGGTGGCAGGATGTTGTCAGTCTGGGCCCCCTCCAGCACCTTTAGTACCGGTTCTTGGCACGAACGGTACTAAAGGCTCTCCTACATAAACCCTTCGTCCACCCGAGCTCGCTCTGTTCTTCCCCTTTCCCCTCTCCTCTCTATTCTTCCCCTCTTCCTCTCGAGCTCATCACACATTTTGCCCAAAATTTGTCAAGATTTGAAGGCCCCCATCCATTCAAATGATCACAAAGGTTAGCAACTTTGTCCTTTCATCTCTCATTGCTAGATTAGCTCTTGCAATGCTTTATATAGTTATTAATTTGTGAGTTTAGTAATTTGGGAGGAAATATATATATGTGCTAGTATTTGATTTATATGCAATTTGAGGTTAAAATAACACTTAGTTTGCATATGTAGGTGTGGTTTACTTAGTGCCTTCTAAATCTCCGTCGTAACCACCGTCGATCGCCCGCACCGTCCCGTCGCCGGCACCACCTTGTGGTGAGCCTCTTGTTCATGAAATTTTATATAAAAAATTGATGTTTGTGTGATTTGGATATATAGTTACTCGTATAATAATTATCTTACCCGTACGTTATTTTTTATACATAGTGCCATGGTTTTGATATCCGTCCCCGTCGGCCCTCGTCCTTGTTATGATTCGGATGTGGTATATTCTCTTTTAAAACTATTTGTTGCATTTCGTGTTTATGACAAATTATGCCCATCAAGTTGACATAGATATTTTTATCTAGGAGGTATGTGAACCGGAAATTCCAACCGACCCTATTGTCGAGAGGTTAAATTTAGTTGAAAGAGAAAACGAGTACTTGAAAGAAAAATTGAAAAGAATTGAGGGGGAGAAGATGGAATTGGAGTTGCATGTTGCTGATGTCGTCGATGATCACAAGATCAAGAAGGAGAAAATGCGCTTGAATATTAGAAAGATTAGAAAATATGCCATCGATAGTGAGGCTTGGTATCATTATGCTGTTGGATCAATTATTACCTTAGTTGTGATCTTGATCGCATTTGTTGTTGCATTTAAATGATTTAGCTAGAGAGTTATTTGTTTGTTGCATTTAAGTGTTGTATGAACTTTATGTATGAACTTGTATTAATTTGGTCTATTCGGTGTTGTGTAATGAAGATGAGCCGGCAATGGATGTACGATGACCGATGCTCTCCCCAGTTCGTTGAGGGCGTGCATACTTTTCTGCTTGCGGCTGAGCCAAACAAGCGGGCGGATGGTTTTATGCCTTGTCCATGTGCTGGCTGTAAGAATGGTCGCAATTACTCTACGTCAAGAACCATTCACGTCCACTTGTTTGAGTCCGGTTTCATGCCCCACTATAATGTTTGGACCAAGCACGGAGAAAGAGGGGTTATGATGGAAGACAATGAAGAAGAAGAGGACGACGATAGCTATCCTGGCCATGGGTTCCCTGAATACGATGATACAACAATGGGGGAAGAAGCTGAGCCGGTAATGCGGGAAGAAGCTAAGCCAGCAATGCGGGAAGAAGCTGAAGAAGAGGCATCAGATGAGCCCGTTGATGATCTAGGTCGGGCCATTGTCGATGCAAAGAGAAACTGCGCAAGTGATTTGGAGAAGAAGAAGTTGCAGCGCATGTTAGAGGATCACAAAAAATTGTTGTACCCGAATTGCGTAGGTGACAAGAAAAAGCTGGGCACCACACTGGAATTGCTGCAATGGAAGGCAGAGAATGGTGTATCTGACAAGGGATTTGGAAAGTTGTTGGTAATGATAAAGGATATGCTTCCAAAGGACAACGAATTGCCCGAGAGTACGTACGAAGCAAAGAAGGTTGTCTGCCCTCTAGGGTTAGAGGTGCAGAAGATACATGCATGCCCTAATGATTGCATCCTCTACCGTGGTAAGTATGAGGATTTGAACGCTTGCCCGGTATGTGGTGCATTGCGCTATAAGATCAGCCGCGATGAGCATGGTGATGTCGAGGGCGAGCGCCCCAGGAAGAAGATTCCTGCCAAGGTGATGTGGTATTCTCCTATAATACCACGGTTGAAACGTTTGTTCCAAAACAAAGAGCATGCCAAGGCGATGCGATGGCACAGAGAATACCGTAAGAAAGATGGAAAGTTGAGAGTACCCGCTGACGGGTCGCAGTGGAGAAAAATCGAAAGAAAGTACGGGAAGGAGTTTGCAGATGACGCAAGGAGCGTATGGTTTGGTCTAAGCGTAGATGGCATTAATCCTTTTGGGGAGCAGAGCAGCAACCATAGCATCTGGCCTGTAACTCTATGTTTGTATAACCTTCCTCCTTGGTTGTGCATGAAGCAGAAGTTCATTATGAATTCAGTGCTCATCCAAGGCCCTAAACAACCCGGCAACGACATTGATGTGTACCTAAGGCCATTAGTTGAAGAACTCTTACAACTGTGGAATGGAACAGGTGTACGTGCATGGGATGAGCACAAACAGGAAGAATTTGACCTAAAGGCATTGCTGTTCGTGACCATCAATGATTGGCCTACTCTCAGTAACCTTTCAGGACAGACAAACAAGGGATACCACGGATGCACGCACTGTTTGGATGATACTGACAGTATATATTTGAAAAGTTGTAAGAAGAATGTGTACCTGGGACATCGTCGATTTCTTCCGAGCAGGCATCCCGTAAGAAAGAAAGGCAAGCATTTCAAAGGTGAGGCGGATCACCGGACGAAGCCTCGCCACCGTACTGGTGCTGATGTACATGATATGGTCAAGGATTTGAAGGTGATATTTGGAAAGGGTCCTGGCGGACAACCTGTTCCAAAGGACGCTGACGGATGCGCACCCATGTGGAAGAAGAAATCTATATTTTGGGACCTGCCATATTGGAAAGACCTAGAGGTCCGCTCCACAATCGACGTGATGCACGTGATGAAGAATCTTTGCGTGACCCTGCTTCGCTTCTTGGTCGTGTATGGGAAGACAAAAGATACACTTGAGGCATGGGAGGACCAGCAACGTATGCACGGAGAAGACGGCATACATCAGGGTCATGCAAGCTACGCTCTTACCAAAGAAGAGAAGGAAATCTTCTTTGAATGCCTGCTCAGTATTAAGGTACCGTCTGGCTTCTCGTCGAATATAACGGGAATAATAAACATGGCAGAGGAAAAGTTCCAGAACCTAAAGTCTCATGACTGCCACGTGATTATGACGCAACTGCTTCCGGTTGCATTGAGGGGGCTTCTACCGGAAAATGTTCGATTAGCCATTGTGAAGCTATGTGCATTTCTCAATGCAATCTCTCAGAAGGTAATCGATCCAGAAATCATACCAAGGTTACAGAATGATTTGGTTCAATGTCTTGTCAGTTTCGAGTTGGTGTTCCCACCATCCTTCTTCAACATCATGACACACGTCCTAGTTCACCTGTGCGAAGAGATTAACGTTTTGGGTCCAGTATTTATACACAATATGTTCCCCTTTGAGAGGTTCATGGGAGTCTTAAAGAAATATGTTCATAACCGTGCTAGGCCAGAAGGAAGCATCTCCAAGGGCCATCAAAATGAGGAGGTCATTGAGTTTTGTATTGACTTTATTCCTGACCTTAAGCCGATTGGTGTTCCTGAATCGCGGCATAAGGGCAGACTGGATGGAAAAGGCACGCTATGAGGGGAACAAATAATATGTATGGACGGACATTCTCTCACTGAAGCACACTACACAGTTCTACAGAATTCTGCCTTGGTGGCTCCGTATATGGATGAACACAAGAATTTGCTACGCTCCAAACACTTGGAGCAGTCTGATGACTGGATTACACGTGAACAAACCAGGAGTTTCGCCAGCTGGTTGCAGACACGTACCATGCATGACACCTCTATTGAAGATGACCAGTACTTGTTGTCCCAGTTACCATCTTTGAATATAATGACTTTCAAAGGGTACGAGATAAATGGTAATACATTTTACACGATCGCCCAAGATAAGAAGAACACCAACCAAAACAGTGGTGTCCGCTTTGATGCAGAAACCAAGACGGGAAAGGAAACATATTATGGTTATATACAGGACATATGGGAACTTGACTATCGACGTGGTTTAAAGGTCCCTTTGTTTCGGTGCAAATGGGTCAATATGACACGAGGCGGGGTAATGGAAGACCCGCAGTATGGAATGACAACAGTGGATCTCAACAATCTTGCGTATGCAGACGAACCATTCGTCCTAGCCAATGATGTGGCACAGGTTTTCTATGTGAAGGACATGTCTACCAAGCCAAGAAAAAGAAAAGATAAGGAAGCGAATGCATCATACGATGAGCCAAAGCGGCACATAGTTCTTTCTGGGAAGAGAAACATCGTGGGAGTGGATGACAAGACAGACAAGTCAGAAGATTATGAAAAGTTTGATGAAATTGCTCCATTCACAGTGAATATTGACCCGAGCATCCCGTTAAATGATGAAGATTTTCCATGGTTACGGCGCAAAGGGACACACGCGAAGAAAAAGTTTCACACCCAAAGATCTGGGATGTGATCGGCTTCACTAGCTATCATCACTTTCTTCTGTGTTTCGCACCGAGAGGGGAATCTCTGTAATAGTTAGGGTAGTTATGTGTTTTGGCATTTGAAACGCGAAGAAATTTTATGTGCAAACAAATTCACACTAATTTCAAATAATTCAAAATTTAAACTATTCAAATTAGAAAACTACGGGCACTAACAGAAAAAATAGCAGAAAAGAAAGAAAAACTATAGCTGAAAAGAAAAAAACTATATAAAAAAACTACTCAAAAATAAATAGAAGAAAATAAATATAGCAGAAAAGAAAAAACTACTCAAAAATAAATAGAAGAAAAAATAAAGCAAAAAATAAAAAAATTATATTTGCTATTTTTCAATCGTTTACAAAATGACCGTGAAATTAAAAATCACTACAAAATGAACTCTGAAAATGTTGAATTTTGGCAAACTAGATGAAAAACTACTCACAAATAAATACAAGAAAATAAATATAACAGAAAAGAAAAAACTATACAAAAAACTACGCAAAAATAAATAGAAGAAAATAAAGCAGAAAAGAAAAAACTATAAAAAAAATTGGGGCGCTGCCCTGTGGGGCTGATAGGCCACAGGTGTGTAATTACAGGCCTTAAAGGCCCAGCAGACTCACAGGGCAGCGCGCAGAGTTTAGGCCCACAAGCCTGCTAGCTATATAGAGGAGTTCGAAGTGGTAGCCGTGGTTGGGTTTATAAACCAGTGCGGCTGCCCTTCGCCCGGCGAGGTGGGACTAAACTTTGGGGTGGCAGCGTGACCCCTTTAGTACCGGGTGGTGGCACAAACCGGTACTAAAGGGGGTCGCTTCCCGCCGCTTGGCCTGGCCAAAACAGGCCTTTAGTACCGGTTGGTGGCTCCAACCGGTACTAAAGGTGCCTTCTATATATACAACAGCTATGAAAATTTCAGTTTCCCTCTCTGTTTGTTCCTCTGTTTCCGTCTCCATCACCGTCGCCGCCGCCCTCAATCGTCTCCGTCGCCGCTCGTCTCCGTCGCCGCCCCCGTCCCCGTCGCCGCCCCCGTCTCCGTCGCCGCCCCGGGCCCGTCCCCGTCGCGCCGTCCCCGCCGTCGCCACCCCGGTCGTCGCCTTGCCGTCGCCGTCGCCCGCTTTGAGCTCTCCCCCTCTAACCCCTCTCCCTCGTCCCCGGCGGCCACCATGGGCGCCGCCCCTCCTCGAGCCCATACACACACACACACAAGCATGCATGAACACACACACACACACACACGTACATATGTATTTTGTATGTTTAATTAGTTTAGATTATTTAGTGTTTAATTAGTACATACGTATTTTGTATGTTTAATTAGTTTAGATTATTTAGATTATTATTTTTTCACTATTATATATGTATGAATGCATGTTAGATGGATATAATTAGTGTTTAATTAGTATGGATATAATTAGTATGGATATAATGTTGTTTTTCAGTTTTTTAATGGATGTATAGAAATTGTGTTTTGTGTTTTTAGTGTTAGATGCTTAATTAGTATGAAATAGTATATAGATTTTTGAAATAGTAGAAATGTTAGAAATTTTAGTTATCAAAATCCAATCATTAAAAAAAATTACTTTTTGCGGGCATATAGCTAGTATTTGTTCTCGATGATGCCCGGCCCGCATCCTCGCCGTCGACCCGTCCGCGACGACGTCCAGCCGACCCATGTCCGGGACTGGGCTCCGCCGGGCTGGCACTGGGAGGTGCTGCCTGGAGGGGCGCGCCGCTTGATGAGGAACCCGGCCCCGGGTCCCGTCGTCGACCCTGATCTCGTTTGGTGGTGTTCGCGTTGGCCAGTTTCGGTGCGGAGGGACCCGGCCCCGCCAGAGGTGGTACGTCGCCGTGTCAGGGAGGAGGACGAGCACGTCCATCGCTACATGGTTGCGTTAGAGGGCGGCAGGTTCTCCAATACCTGGCAGTATCTTCGGGGATCTCACTTCAGCTATGATCCTGTGAGGGTTCCTTCTCTTTGGGTGTCCACCGCCCGCGCCGCAGGAACCGCGAGTGTCCTAGATTCTTTTGTAGTATTCGATCTTTAATTAGCTAGCCAGTGATGTACTATTCAATATTATATATTATTCGAGACGATGTATTCGAGATTATATGTATTATTCTAGACGAAGTATTCGAGATTATATCTATTATTCGAGACGATGTAATTTGAATACTAAATTGTTTTATATTTCTTTTGAATTAGTTAAATAAAAGCTATGGCAGACAATACCGACAGAGAGGGAGAACAGACCATGTTCGATATGATATGCGGGCCAGATGATGATCAGAATGAAGAAGATTATGACGGCTCTGAATTTCTAAACAACACCGGAGAGGGTGATATGATATTCGATCGCGACGACCGAATTGATGAAGTCATGAACTACGATTATGACGATGACGAAGAACATGTTGATCCTGAAACAACAAAGACCGGCGAGGTATATATATTTATATAAGCAGGTATCTGGTGATCATCACATGTTTTAAATGACTTGAAGATATATGAACGAATCGATCTTTGTTCTTTCAGCCATCCGGATCGAGCAAATCTTCAGGCAAAAGGACGAAACGAGGCCCGAACAAAAAGTTGAAGGAGGGCGTAAAGTACAATATCGAGGCAGTCAGACCTAATGGCGAACCATTAGCGCCTAAGAAGATTGCGGACAAGTTCATTCGTCAGTGCGGAGTTCTTGTGAAGGACCAACTCCCGATCTCCCTTCAAGAATGGAGAGAGCCAGCAAAAGACAAAAGACAAAAAGGCAAAGAGGACGCTGCTCCACGTCCAGGTGTTACTTTTGTCGACAAGAATCAAAAAGATCTGCTTTGGGATACTCTCATGGAACATTTCACCCTACCAGATCATTTCACAGAAGCAGATGTGCAGAAAGTCAAGGACGCTGCTCTTAGGAAGATGGTGGTTGCATTCAAGAACCACAAGAATCGTGAATGGGACAAGTACGTCAAGGGAGGAAGGAAGACTCCAGTATTCGAGGGAACACTAGAGAACCAACGTGCTCATTGGGACGATTTCGTGAAATTCAAGGATTCGGAATTAGCTAAGGAACGGTCGAGAATAAACAAGAAGAATGCCGAAAAAAAGCATAAGTTCCATAAGCTGGGGCCAGGTGGCTATGCGGTGGCAATGCCTAAGTGGGATAAGTCTGAGAAAGAGATGGAGGATGCAGGTGCCACTCCGGTTACTAAGAGCTGGCCCCCCAGGGTCAGGACTTGGTTCTATGCGCATGGGGGGGGGAGTTGGACCCGAAGACAGGCAATGTTTCGACGAGGGCAAGTCTGAAGGGAGCCGACGATGCGATACTTGTTGCAATAGAAGAGGCACGATCGGGGGTGTTCCAGCCCAACAGAGAGAACAACGAGCTTACGCGTGCCCTGGGAAATCCTGAACACCCGGGAAGAACACGAGGCAAGGGCGCTATTCCGTGGTATGAGGGGTTTTCAGACTGGAACAACGACTACAGAACCCGTGCGAGAAAGAAGATTGCGGAGGAGAAGAAGAGGAAGATGGAGGAGGAGCAGAGGAAGCGGGACTATGAACGCCTTCAAGGCCTAGAAGCAAGTCAAGCGGAATTGGTAGTCAAATTCCAGCGGCAGCAGGAGCAGATCGACTCACTTACCCAGCAAAGGGGGTCTCAGCAGCTGCAGCAGCTAGCGAATGATCCAGCATTGGATAGCACCGCCCCATCCATGCCGAGAAGCAGCGTGGGTTCCGCCCCGGACGATGCAATGCTGGGTAGATACCCCATGGATGACATCACGGAGAACACTGGCTGCGAGCTACACGTCAAAATGAAGAACATATCCATGAAGGTGGCGGACGCCGTTGCTTTTACAAATCCCCCCGAGGCAACCTTCCATTGCAACCCGATTCCAGCGGGCTATACTCGTGTCTTGGTTGATGAGGTGGTGGACCCATATTCGGAGCTAGAGCTTGACTATCCTGGAGGTGACGATGAGTGCTTTCTCGGAGACGCCAAACATCGTATCATCCTATGGAAAAAGGATTGCATCATCTTTCGAAGGCCACCGACACCGCGTCAGCCGACTCCTCGTCGAAGTCCGCCACCGAGTCAGCAGTCTCCCGCTCCTGCAAGTCCACCAAGTCCGGCAAAGTGTCAGGCCACTCCTCCTCCAAGTCCGGCAAAGTGTCAGGCCACTCCTCCTCCTCCAAGTCCTCCACAGCGTCAAACGTACACTCCTCCTCCAAGTCCGGCACAACCTCAGGCCACTCCTCCTCCAAGTCCGGCACAGCTTCAGGCGGCCACTCCTCCTCGTCCAACTCAGCCCCGTCAGCCGTCTCCGCCGCCTCAGCAATCACAGAAGAGACACCCCGCAACTATGGTGCGTAGCGGTACGAGTCGAGGTAGTACAGGAAGTACAGGCGGAGGCAAGCGATATAAATATGGTCCAAGCCTCACGCCTCTTCCGCAGAGGGCTTATGACAGGTCCGAGGAGGAAATCGCAGCCATATCGAAGTCCGAGGTGGAAGCTCATTTTGCACCGAAACCGCCACCGCCGCCAAGGGAGAAAGTGCCTGAGGAAACGATTGACCACTTCATTCATATGGCTCAACCACCAGCTCCCAAGCCTGTTGACACAGACTATGAGCGCCACATCAGGAAGTTAAATCGAGCACGTCTACGTAAGGAGGCGAGCTCGGGATCGAGCAAACAAGAAGCAGCTGTCAAAAAATGCGGGAAAACCATTCCCCAGCTGGGAGAACAGGCGGCGCAATCGATCCCCTCGCTTGTTGTGCCAACAACACGTGACAGTACGCGCGCCCAATATTATTGTGGGCAAACAGTTTACGTTCCTGAGGTGGGCAATGTGGTAATAACGGAGGAGCATATAATGCAGGCTGAAGTTCTCAAAATCACTGTTGGACAACTCCTCGAGATCGAGCCCATGCCTGTGCTTAGAGAGGATGAAATAAAACGGAAATATGTCCGGGGCCAACCTTTGGTCGAGCCAGACAAGGTCAAGAACCTCCCAACGAGAATGTATGAATTGCATGAATGGTACATGAACATTACCAAGATTTCCGATCGATTGTCCCTCATGGTGAATGTCAAGAAGGAGCATTACTACCATGAGAAAGCTGTGTCCATTGAGTATTCTGAACTGTTTCAGTTATACAATCAAGACGCACTCGACAAATCTATCGTCAGTTGCTATTGTCTGTAAGTGATTTCTTTCTGTAATTTAAGTCTCAAGCTAGCTGTAGTGATCCTTTTGATCAATCATTACCTGTAATTATCCTCACTATATTCTTTTCTGTGGTATTATATGCGGGATGAAGATGTATGAAATGAGAAAAGGTGGACGCTATGGCATTGGGTTCATTGACCCAAACACCGTTAATGAATACACATGGAAAATAGATGCACGTCATGCAAAGGCCGTAGAGGACAGCATGCTAGAGTTCTTGAAGCGCCTCAAATACAATGAAGATATACTACTTCCTTACAACTTCCAGTGAGTCACACTGTCTTGTACTACAAATTCTCTGTTTTTGCCTACTAGCTAGCTACATGTTTTTGCTTACATATGCCCACTTAATTAAGACATGCAAACGTGTGTGCATGCAGATTTCACTGGGTCTTGTGTATCATTAAAGTTGACGCTGGAACAGTTGAAATACTGGACTCACTACTCAAAGAAAAAACTGACTATAACATCTTGTTTGGGATAGTCAACAGGTAATTTCAATCATTATTAACTATATATCTCGGCATATTTAGTTTGTCATTTCATGATATGAACTATTTAATAACCCCTTTATTCATTTTCTTTGTCGGCGGGCAGGGCTTGGGCAAGGTTCATCAGCGTCACGGAAGGCGAATGGAAAAAAAGCTTCAATGGGGAAGACCCAAGGTAAGTAATTAAGTAGTACTAGCTAGCTAGCTAGCTGCCATCTCTTTAATTATCATGCTTGATTAATTATTATCTGATCAAATTCCATTCTCGTAAAGGCCCTGAAGCAGGCGCAGGGGACTGATCTGTGTGCATTCTGCGTTTGCGAGAACATTCGCATGATGGCGTCCGAAAGGAGCAGATCTCAAAGACAGGAATGGGTACGCTTGTCAAAACACTATTCACAATTTTTACACCATTATCGATATCTAGTCACACAACTAATACACATGCATATAGATCTCCTTCTTAACAGTTCAGAGAGGTGCGAGCGAAGCTCGTAGAAACGGAGCGCGTAGAAGCACTTCAAGAGGAAATAGCGGGATTTTTGCTCGACCAGGTCATAAATCCGAAGGGAGAATACTATTACCCGCTACCGCCCTCATGAAAACCACTTCCAATTGTCATCGTGCTCCGAAGGCACCAATTAGGCTAATGCCACTGGCTCCGAAGGCAACATGCATATGTAGGAGAAATTGTATATAGCTATACATGTGTGTATGTGTGAATTAATTAATATGATGGTTTGTGAGACATTGATGATATATATATGCATGATTGGTTCTACTAGAAATTCTATATAT
>NC_041389.1:622204709-622246662 GCF_002162155.2 Triticum dicoccoides
CATAACGTGTACAATGTGTAGTATCATAAAATACCAGCAAACGAAAAAGAATTAAAATGGAAACACAAAATTAAATGAAAAAGAAATCATAAAACTAAAAAAAACCTTATAGTACCGGTTGGTCTTACCAACCGGTACTAAAGGGCTCCAGGCCCCTGGAGCTGGCTTGTGCCACGTGGTTTCCCTTTAGCACCGGTTCGTGCTGAACCGGTACTAAAGGGGGGGGGCCTTTAGTGCCCACACTTTAGTGCCGGTTATGGAACCGACACTAAAGGGCCTTACGAACCGGTGCTATTGCCCGGTTCTGCACTAGTGACTAAGGAAATATTTCTTGATTATGGAGGTGATAAAAGAGATCGTCGTAAAGAGTTACGTCGATGCAAGCTTTTACACCGATACAGATGACTCTAAGTCTCAATCTGGATACATATTGAAAGTGGGAGCAATTAGCTAGAGTAGCTCCGTGCAGAGCATTGTAGACATAGCATATTTGCAAAATACATACGGCTCTGAATGTGACAGACCCGTTGACTAAACTTCTCTCATGAGCAAAACATGATCACACCTTAGTACTCTTTGGGTGTTAATCACATAGCGATGTGAACTAGATTATTGACTCTAGTAAACCCTTTGGGTGTTGGTCACATGAAGATGTGAGCTATGGGTGTTAATCACATACAGATGTGAATATTTGTGTTAAATCACATGATGATGTGAACTAGATTATTGACTCTAGTGCAAGTGGGAGACTGAAGGAAATATGCCCTAGAGGCAATAATAAAGTTATTATTTATTTCTTTAATTCATGATAAATGTTTATTATTCATGCTAGAATTGTATTAACCGGAAACTTAGTACATGTGTGAATATATAGACAAAACATATAGTCCCTAGTATGCCTCTACTTGACTAGCTCGTTAATCAAAGATGGTTATGTTTCCTAACCATAGACATGTGTTGTCATTTGATGAACGGGATCACATCACACAAATGACGTGATCCCGTTCATCAAATGACAACACATGTCTATGGTTAGGAAACATAACCATCTTTGATTAATGAGCTAGTCAAGTAGAGGCATACTAGGGACTATATGTTTTGTCTATGTATTCACACATGTACTAAGTTTCCGGTTAATACAATTCTAGAATGAATAATAAACATTTATCATGAAGTAAGGAAATAAATAATAACTTTATTATTGCCTCTAGGGAATATTTCCTTCAGTTCGGACATCGAAAAGGTTTCGAAAAGGTTCGGGCATTTTAGGAGTATCGGGAGGTTACCGAAATCCCCCAGGGGAAGCAATGGGCCTTATTGGGCTTTAGTGGAAAGGAGAGGAGGGCCGCAGGGTGGTCGCACGCCCCCTTTGCTGGTCCGAATTGGAGTAGGAGGGGGCGGCACCACCCCCTCTTTACTTCTCCCTTTCCACCTCTCTCCCTCTCTTGGAAAAGGAAGGGGACTCCAACTAGGATTGGGAATCCTAGTTGGACTCCCCCTATAGGCGTGCCTGTCCTAGACCGGCCACCTCCTCCTCCCTCATTTATATACGGGGGCAGGGGGCACCCCAAGACACAACAGTTGTTCTCTTAGCCGTGTGTGGTGCCCCCCTCCACAGTTTAACACCCCGGTCATATCGTCGTAGTGCTCAGGTGAAGCCCTGCGTCGGTAACATAATCAACACCGTCGTCACGCCGTCGTGCTGACGGAACTCTCCTCCGTCCTCAACTGGATGGAGAGCTCGAGGGACGTCATCGTGTTGAACGTGTGCTGAACACGGAGGTGCCATACGTTCGGCACTTGGATCGGTTGGATCGTGAAGACGTTCTACTACATCAACCGCGTTACTAAACGCTTCCGCTTTCGGTCTACGAGGGTACGTGGACACACTCTCCCGACTCGTTGCTATGCACCTCCTAAATAGATCTTGCGTGATCGTAGGAAATTTTTTGAATTACTACGTTGCCCAACACGTAGGTCCGTGGTAAACTACTCACGCATCATCGGTAGGACAGTAAGGTTGATGTAGAAGCCCTCCGTGATCGATTGTCCCTCCAGCAGAGTATCGGAAAAGGCCTCCAGATGGGATCGCGGAAGAACAAAAACTTGCGGCGGCGGAAGAAGTGTTTTGGTGGCTCTCCGTTGGTTTGGGAATATTTGGAAATTTATAGGTATGGAATTAGGTCAAACGGAGCTGCGTGAGGCCCACAAGCTCAGGGGTGCGCCTTACGAGCTTGTGGCTCTCTCGTATCCTGTCTGGTCTCCTCCCCAAAGCTTCTAGGGCCCCTTCCGATCCAGAAAAAATTAATCTATTTTTTTTGTTCGGACTTCGTTTAATGTTGATTTTCTGAAAAGCCAAAAACAAGCAAAAACAAATATATAAACTGGCACTGGATTGATACTATAATGATATAAAATTGCATATAAAACATTCAAAATTGATACTATAATAGTCTGGAACAATAAAAAATTCTAGATACGTTGGAGACATATCAATTACAACTACCTAGTATTAGATAGATATAGATCAAAGTATTTGCTAGGAACTTTCTATCTAGGTTGTGTGTGTATACACTCACTAACATAGAATTGCAGAAGACAAAATCTGAAATATTGGTGGAAGTCTAATATTTTCAAGTTTGTTAGGCTTCAAGAATAAAGGGCTTTTTATTTTAAGAAAAGAACAAAAATAAAATAATCAATCATCACTCCACTATTGAAAATGCAATCTACGTGTGGAGACATCTTGATCGATTGCTTTACAAACTCCTAATCGAAATATGGTGACACGTGTAAAAATCCCAAATAAGCTAAAACTTACAGAAAACCTTATTGTGTATTCACGTGTTAGCCTACATCTCTTGTGACATATGGTGCCACTGTCCGCTTCACCCGCTCCCATGCTCAAATCTTGGCTCCACCACCACAAGTTACAACTGCTGAAACTTGATAAGAACGAATGATAAATTCAGCATGTCTGGAAAGTAAAACTTAAACACTAAGTCCTTTGTCATAAACCCTAAAATCTAGACCGTAAACCAAAATCTGAAGCGCTAAACATGAAACCCAAACCTCTAAACCCCTAGAAGCAAACGAAACTTGGTAAAACTTGGCAATGACTATCAAGTTAAATATTTGAATCTCGGTAAAAAAAAATTAAAGTTGTGAAAATATATCAAGATTGTCTTGTCCAAAATTTCTTGTCGCAACAAACACTAATATGCAAATGGAACATTTGAACTTTAGGTTCAAAATATATAAAGCATTCAAATTTGGAGATGAAATAAAAATGCATGAGACGTGGGGTGGGTAGTGCTTGCAACTCTACCAAAATCCTACATGCATGGAACCTTCTACAGTAATCAAGAGGCTTAAATCAAAACAACTTCACCAATCTTGAAGCAAATGTGTGGCCGCATGCATGCGAGCTTCCGCACCTAAGTGCCCCCATGAATTTCAGTCGTTCCTATTCCCTGCGTAGGTCCCTACTTAGTGTGAAAACGGGTAAACCCTATGATTGCTACGCACGGATACTGAGGCTGGCCCAAGTAGATTGGCGGTGAGTACCTCTTCCGGGAACATTTCAAGATCGGTTTTCTTTTTTTTGTCTGTGTTTTTTCTATTTCTTCTATTTTATTTTTCTTTTCTTTTTCTTTTTTAACAAGTTTCCTTACTGGCTTTTATTTTGTTTTTGGTCTTTATTTATTTTTTTTGTGTTCCTTTCTAACGAGTTTTCTTACTGATTTCTTCATTTACATTTTCTTATTATTTTTATTTCCTTTTCAATGCGACCTACATTTTTAAAATGCACGAACGTAGTTGAAATTAGTGCATTATTCATACTCACAACCTTGTTGGGAATTCACAAACATTTTCTATATTTGTGAATTTTCTGACATCACATAGATTTTTTGAATTCATGATTTCTGGATTCTTGGACATTTTTAGTTCGCAATCATTTTTCGAAATTAAAAAAAATCAAAGCTGCAAACATTTATTGAATTCATGAACATTTTTCGGAATTTTATTTTTCATGAATTTTGTTCTTATTCACTAATATTATTTGTGACTTTTGGATTTAACATAATATATTTGAAATTCCTGAATCATTTAAAAATTGCGCACATTTTTTGAGTTCATGAACATTTTTTGATTTTCAAAACAAATAAAATTCATGAACATCTTTTAGATCTGTGAAACAATTGAATCCACTAACATTTTTTGCGGCCAATTTCTGAATCTAAACAAACTTTGTATTCGCGAACATTGTCCAATTGGATTTTTTTCGAAATCACAAACATTTCCGTGACCACTTTTTGAATACATGAATTCTTTTTATATTCAGAACCAATTTGACATTTGTGAACAGTTTTTGATTTTCACGAATGTTTACTGAAAAAATCCGTGAAAATTCTAAACGATATACTTTTTCGGACGCGCTCCAACAGTCGGCCTAGATAGTTTGCAGTGGCGCGCTGACTGAGTGCGCAAATTGTGGCTATCGCGTGAGCCATGCGCAGTATTGGAGGGGAGCGGCTTTGTCTTGCTTTGTGGAGACAGAAGCTGGTCTCGCCTCAGCGTTGCTACTCGCTACTAATTGGCTGGGCCAAGTAGCTTCCTCCAGGTAAGTTCATTTTCTGCTCTTTTTCTCATTTGTTTTTCCTTCTTATGTTCATATTTAAGAATATATTCTAAATACATGTATTCCAAAACTTATCTTATTCTGGAGTAAACAGGAGTTTGTATGTAAAAAAAATTTACACAATGTAGAAAAAAATGTTACCATAATTTTGAAAAGTGTCATAGCGATACAAAATGTCATGTGTTTCAAAATAATGGATGTGGCATTAAAAAATGTAATATAAAAACTTCCATGTAAATAATAAGTATTTCGTAAAATTTAAAAACACTTTACATTTATAAAAATGATGCATTTAGAAATATACTTGTGACAATTTTAAAAAATGTTTATACAATGTACAAAAAATGCTCGCATAGTTAAAAACATATTTCATATCCTTCCAAAAATGATGAATTTTGTTAACCATGTATAAAAATGTTTAGGATGCATAATAAAATGCACAATATGTATGAATAATTTAAACATCAAAACAGTATTTTAAAAAAAATCATGTATTTCAAAAATGTTTTGCGCTTATGAAAAATATTCCTGATGTACACGAAGAATGTACAATATGTGCGAAAAATTAAACATGTGTTAAAAAATAATAAAAAGATAAAAAAGAAAGAAAACCCATAAAAAGACAGTCCACCGAAACCCGAAAGATAACCATTGAAATCATACACAACAGCCGTTGAAAATCGATACTAAAAAAATATCATACTTTGTCGCCCCCCCTCCAGCTGGATCGAAGAACAACCAGCGGCTAGCCCGGTGCTGGTTTATGGCCCGGGCCACCATACAGTCAAATAGAAGTGCCAAACCAAACTTGTCTCCGTCATTTTGTGGTTTCTGCAACCTGCTATGTTGTATTCCTCTAAACATCATTGAGCTATAAGGAGTAATCATGTTTTAGCCTAAAAAAAACTTGCCTCCAAAGAAAAAGTGCCAAACCGAACGTTGGCCAAGTCACCTCCGGTTGAGGTGGTCCTTTTATTATATATGACAGTTAGTTCTCACAGATGCATAAATAAAGCATAGTTTGTCACCAAAAAAAAAACGCGAATCCGCGCCACCCTTGCATGGCAGGATAAGAGAACTTCATGAACAAATGCTCATCTACTTAACTTAACTTGAGATAGCTGGCCACACATGCCAGAGATTTTGATGTTGACGCGTAGTGCGCTTGCCTTCAGACTCTCGTCGCCTGACTCGCTGCATGTAGTGGAGAAAGCTAGGTGCTCCGCCGGCCGGAGGCAAGCGTACATATATACAGCCAATAACGACCAAGGGCGTCCGTCCACGCAACTGCAGGGAGGCTCGGCTAGCCATCGATGAGATCGATCGGCCATGACATCCCGAGTTACCTGACGACGGCAGTCAGTAGGCACGGGACTCTCTCTCCCTCTCAAACTGTTGAAAATGAGCTTGTCTCCGAGTTGTAATCAGCTAGGTGTCTGCCTGCTGTTTGGCTGTGTTCGAGCAAGTACGAGTCGTTTAGGTTTAAAAGAAAAGCGGTCAAGCTAGGTTGCCGTGTGATCGATTAGATAATATAGCGGTCAAGGCTGCCGTGTGACTAGATTAGTGAAGCTCTTAGCCACGCCATTGATATGTTTTCTCGTGATTTGTGCTTCCAAAAGTGTACCTGTGTTCCATCAGAAATAGTGAATGGTGAGCTGAACAAAACAAAGAAATAGTTGTTCAGTTTTTACGAGATTTTTTCTGTTTCCACTTTCATGGTGAGCCTCCGCATCATGCGATGCACACAGCCAATTATTTCCACTTTCGTTTTGTAGTTTCCATTTCTATTTTCGTAAAAGAAATTCTGAGAGGGACGGCTTCCGCTTGGTTTTCATCAATGCATAACGGCACGAGATGGCAAAGCACAGGCACATACAACCTTGGACATACTAGCGCTATGCTGGTGACAACCGACGTTTAACTGTCACGAGGCCCACATGGCGGGTGAAGTCGGGCCGAAGGAACCCGCCTCCGTCGACGTTAAATACGCACACTACGGCCGCTCATGCACACACACAAGTCCGGCGATCTTCTTTCTCATAGTCCTACTCCCACAACTGCAAGTATCGGTCGCAGCTCCCCCGGCAATCCTCCCCATGGCCAGCCTCAACAACGCTTCCTGGTCCAGCGGCCTCTACGGCTGCTACGACGACGTCGGCGGCTGTAAGCTCATTAATTCCCCAGATAGAAGCATGCAATGCATGCATGCCCTGGACCCTGGTTGTGAGTGAACTTGTGATGACCGGGCGTGTATGTGCGTGCTGCAGGCTGCCTGACGTTCTTCTGCCCGTGCGTCGTCTTCGGGAGGATCGCCGAGATCGTCGACATGGGCGCCACATGTGAGTTGATTTTTCTTGTCTAGACGACGATCAGATGATCTATCTATCTATCTATCTATCTATTCTTTGGTGAAGCAAGAACTAACGATGAAACGAACGGACGAACGAGCTCTGCTCAGCTTGCTGTGCGAGCGGGACGGTGTACGCTGCCCTGGCGTCGGTGACGGGGATGGGCTGCCTCTACTCCTGCGGCTACCGCTCCAGGCTGCGGGAGCAGTACCGGCTCAAGGAGACGCCGTGCGGCGACTGCTGCGTCCACTGGTTCTGCGAGGCCTGCGCCCTCTGCCAGGAGTATCGCGAGCTCAAGACCCGCGGCTTCGACATGGCCCTCGGTAAGTACGCTCTACCAACTAATCCTCGGCGAACCTCCATCACTGCGTACATCACTAGTTACGGAGGAATGGCTTCAATGGCCGGCTGCGCATGGAGGCGTCTTGACCAGCGTTGATGATGTTGTCCGTTGGTGCAGGATGGCAGGCCAACATGGAGAAGATGGGGAAGACCACGGCGCCGCAGACGCACGCGGGGATGACTCGCTAGAGCATCCATGCGGCCGCCGACGGTGTATCCACGGTCGTCAATGTCAGCTTCCAGCTCAAGATGAAGAATGCCACCAGTGCACGGCGTCTAATTATGTCTTGTCGCGAGTCGCTTCGTGTTTGTGCTCAATGTGTAGTGTGCCTTTCTGTTGTAAATCGTCGTTTCCCATCCGTCCACCTCCACCGTGTGTGATGTTTATGTGATATGTGAACGTTTGAATAAGATGTATCGGATCTCTGTGTGGAAGCAGAGTCCAGCATTGCCCCTTACTCAGTCACCATACAAAAGCGATCATGCTTTGATTTCTATCTTACTCTGGCCTGTATATATACGATCAGCTGGAAGCCTGGAAGGATACGATAAGCGCGTTTTTTTCCGGGTAAAACTTGTACTCTCAAGTAGTAGCAGTGTTACAATCTGAATTACAAAGACCAACTACCTTTGGAACTTGGAAGGCTAGAACCCAATCAAACTGACAGTTGTACTTTCAGCTCTAGCATACTTAGCCAAAAATCACTAAGACAATTTTGTCTACGAGTAACATGAGTAACACAAGTTGTACGAAGAATCCTCAAATGCTTGATCTCCCCTCACCAAAGAAGCAAAAACGGATCTGTCAGTATTCTCATCGTTGGTCATACTCCAGTGCCGAAGATCATGCCCGAGTTGCAAGTGTTGTGTGGGGAATCTGTTTCGCCTCAGTCGATGGAGCAGCTAAAGTTGTGCTCTCTCTAGGCTTCGGAGGTGGCGCTGGTGCGCTTACCGCCCCCCGTGGAGCCTTGTCGGGTGTCAGCCAGCCTCCTTCTCGGCGTCATGGAGCACGGACTTTTAGATGTTGTTGTTCCTGCAAGTGATGTGGTTATTGTGTCTAAAGCGTCGATAGCTGTGCCCGGGGCTCTCCTCGCCAAAGAGATTTGTGATTTCCTAGTAGCTTTGAGTGTTGCTGACCTTGGATCCGGGAAGATGGTTAGTTGTCTCCTGAAGGAGAAGGCCATCAGGGATAAGAAGAGAGGTGGTGCTAGCTCGTGACCCAGCATGTTGAAGGAGAAATTAGACAAATGCAGAAGCAACAAGAGTGACGCTATAAGAAAGGCGTCCGCAGTTGCTTGATGATAATGATGATGATGATGATGATTATTTTGTGGGGACAATTATGTGTGGTTGCGTCTCATATGCCGGCAGTTGGTAGGGTTAGCATGTTGGGGGTGTTTTCATGTTTGCTCTTGTGGTTTTGTGGCCTCGTGATTTGGGAGTAGTCCGCTTGCATCATGGGGTTGTGGCTTGATTGCCTTCCGTCATCAAGTTGTAGTGATTTTTGCCCGGTTTTCCGCAACTAACTGGCCAACTCTCTTCTTCTTAATTAATGAATGAGGCAAAACTTTTGCCTTCGTTTCAAAAAAAATCGACTGTTGCTAAAGAATCCATTGAACTTGAGTAATTTATTTTATATTTTAATTCAGAAGTACAGTAGATAAAACACGATAAACATATTGAACATGACAATCAGACCAAACAAATTACTAAATAAATTAGACATTCAATCTGTCAAGTAGGATGAACCTAACACGATGAAAAATATCTATGTGATTTGTTTGGGAGTGTTGGATGGGTTGTTTATCTTGATTGTGCTCTCAATATCACAAATGAAAGGCCGCCTCCAACTAATAATAGCCATTTACAATCAAAAAAATAATAGCCAATTGTTTTTACAGAAAGTCTCACAATCTAACAATTTTTGCCTGATACATAACGACCGGGCGCAATTTCATTCAAGTAATAAAACATGGAAAAATGCTTATATTTTTCTTACAAAAACTCCATCAGCTATATATGCGCTTTAGCAGTCGAGAGAAAATGAAGTTTTGTTTCTTGAAAGGCAAGTAACTAACAACCTACCAAGGAATTGTATGTTCTCCATGTGGGCCTACGGTTAACTATCACATGCATAATATGAATATGAAAAACTAACGAGATCAAAGTTTGATCCCTTAGGATACCAAAGCACTAAATTTGGGGAGTATTTAAGACTAGTAGAAGTAGTACTCGGTAAAGAGGGACATGTGGCAGAAGTTGGTAGCTCCTTAAATACTTGTCGAGCTCTGCACTCGGAAAATGACAACGTAAGCCAACATGTACGCATCGCAAGGGAACTACATCGCCCATTCACCATTGCAAACCTCTCGATCCACCTTTCATGAATCACCCTTCTACTCCAAGTAAAGGGGGCACCGATGAATCCCATGTCCAAACCACATTCAGATAAGCAGTCTCTAAAGTCCTTCATCATCGCGTCCAATCTCATATTACCCCCTTTCTTTTCAGTAGAGAAAAGTATTTCATTAAAATTACCAATGATCACCCATTGGAGAGAGGATTTACTATGAAGGTCTCTCCAATATCAGTCCATGTCAAGTGTTCTATTCCATGTCGGGTAACCATAAATTCTGGTTAGTCTCCAATCTGGCACATCATCTTTCATAATCACCACATCACTGGAGTTGGGACCCGAATAATTCAACCCAACCTTATAACCCTCTTGATACAGTAAAACAAGGCCTCCGGATCGGTCATCACTTTCAGCAACTAAAATGATCAAAACCTAATTTGCGACGGAGCACATCCGCCTTTTTTCTACTAAGATGTGACTCTAATAAAAAACTAAAATCCACACGAACACACCCTTGGAGATCCAAGAGCTCACGAACTGTCATGGTCGAGAGCATACCATGGCAGTTCCAATGTAGGGTTTTCAATGCTCCGAGTGGTCCTACACCTGGGGGACGCCCTATCCTTCACGAGAGCTCCTGTCAATTGCCAAACCATCACTTCCCTTTTACTTCTTAATTTAATTTTCTATGATGTAACAATTAGTGCATGCCCCATACTCACTTACGTCAAACTGATCCACAATATTTGCAGTATTGGCCACTGGAATAATAGCTCCACTATTTCTAGAAGGTACAATGGCTCCAACATATGACTGCAGAGTAATGGAATCATGAGCATTCCTTTTATCAAGGACATACAAGTCATAATGCATGGCACTTGTTGCCACCCCATTCACTTCTCTGTTCGCACACTCTTCCTTATATGCATTGAAGCGCCATCTATTTGTTCGATCAAAATTACCCCTTCATCTGCCGCGGCCCTAAGATCCTCCTGGGCCACCATGACCCTCCATATTTCCTCGACCTGCTCCTCCCATCGTGTTTCTCATATTATGAGCCAATTGTAAATCTCCCCACACAAAGGTTGATTCATCATGTTCATAGTCCCGCATTCCTCATGCCAATGGCCAAAGTCCCCATAATTTTGGTAGTATGTGGGAAATTTCTCATATTTCACTTGATAACATATCCCCCTAGCTTTGCTGCCAAAACAAAATGCCAGATCTTTGCAAACACGTCGATCTTGAGCGTCACCCTAACAAACTCACCAAACAAATCTGATGGGGAAGTATCAACTAGACCTTCTGCACTTCACGAACCACCGCGTCAAAGAGATAATTGTCTGGGAGTTTATGAATTTGACCCCAAACCGCCAATCTGTCGAGCTTCATTGTCTCCCGGTGTTTGAACCCATCATATTCAGTCGGGATGAGACCATGGCCACATAATAGCAATGGGCATTGAAATAGCCTCCTTCCAATCAGCTGGACATTCAAAGTGCACCTTGAAGAGGTTATTATTGATCTGCCTCCATGGACCGGTCTTGTTGGGTTCCACGCCAACCTCATGTTCCCATAGAGTGCACTTGGGCAAAAGCCTTTGGGCGTGTGCACCCTGATGACCGCCAACAACTTTGGTGACTCAATCAGGCCAATCACCTCATCTTCCTAGATGAATTTGTCATCCTCTTCCTCCTGCAGTTTAAGTATGGTGAGAAGATCTGACATGCTCTCCTTCCCCGCCTCCGTGGGAACCACCGTTTTCACCCCGTCATCGTAAAACCTAACTCTCAGAGGTCACCAAGATCGCACAACTAACTACGGTCGTGCCCGTCAGCCAAGGCCGGGAAGGACCGCAAGGAAATCTCATAATCAGCCCGAGTAGATGGTGACCGGGGGGCGGTTGGTTGCGGAGTTGGGGGGATAAACTCACCACGACGGCGTGTCGGAGTAGAGAGAAATGATGAGGATACAAACCTAGGGTAGGGTCATAGGCCTAACCTATACTCCCTACCCAAAGTCACTGAAAGAACATGCGATGCCCCCATGTTTGGTTTTGGTAATTGATGACAATCTCTATGGACTAATGGTTGCCTTGAGTTATATTTGAAGGATTTGTCCATAGGATTATCTTGAAGTCCATGTGTTGGTTTCAAGGAGTTTATGAGATGGCCAAAGTGCTTTACAAGGAATTATCCAAAGATTGGTCATGTGAGAGTTGAGCTTATTGCAAGCATATGTTGAAGAAGAAGATTGTGTGAACATTCAAGTTTACCTTCAAGACATCATCCTAATGAAGAGAGTTGGAAAGATTCAAGGTTGATCTAGACTAAGTACAGAGAGTGATTCAAGTTGATCAACACACAAAGCGCACAAGTTGTACCGAGAGGGACCAAGTGTTCCCATGGTATGGTAAGCATTGTCCATTACACTTTGTGTACTAACCCATGGTCTACGTGAGAGTTCTTTGTGGGGTTAGGTATGTTTCCATGGTCTTGCGTCAAGAGGAAGATCTCATACAACCCATGGAGGATGACATCAAGTGGTGATCGTCATCAAGTTTACAGTGTGCAAGTTCAAGTGGAGCAACACGAAGAGTGGATCACCCATAATGGAGTATGGGGGAGCAATCAAGCTTGAATCTTGCCATCCATTATGGTGTCAATGTACTTGTGAAGATGTGACGAAGAGTCGCTCACCCATAGTGGACTATGGGGGAGCAATCATCTAGTCTTCATCGAGCCAATGCAATCAAGAAAGGTGGTCCAACTTGAGGGAGTCAAGATCGTCATCATCTAGCTCAAGTGGACCATGTGCAAGGCAAAGGTTTGCCCTTGATAGGTTTTCTATTTTACCAGTATCGTGGTGGTAGTTGGGAGATCGGGTTATAGGATCGCTTGTCGTACTATCAAGGGGGGCTCTCAAGTTGGTAGCTTGATCGTATCGTTAGTAGAGAGCTCAAACCATTGCATCCTTGCTTCATGTTTCTTGGTTCTTGTTTGGTTATCTTTGTGTGTCTTAGAGCTTATGGTCATCTTGATGACAAGCTTGAGTTCATCGAAAATGGAGTTCGCATGCGTCTTCTATGATGTTTTCGGTTTGGAGGTTTTACCGGTCTTATCCGAGGAAGGGTTCTCACCTTTTTCTTATGGGCCTTTTCTAATTTGCTTCTTATTGATATTTCTTTCAAGATTGTGTTAGCCCTTGTTGCTAGCTTTCCAACAAACTTGGTTTCACCGAATTTGGAGCTCGTATGCGAAAGTTGTGGCTGTTTTGATATTGCCTGTTTTACATAGAGAGGTTGAACCGCCCCATAGAGAGGTTGTACTGGTTGACCGGTACAACCGGTGTTTGGAGCAGTTGTACCGCTCCAGAATTGGTCTGGAGGTTGTACCGGCCATGTACCGCTCTACCACCGGACTAGCTTCTGTTGTGGTGCGGTTGTTGGGCGGTTGTGGGCCGGTTGTTCCGCTTATTGCCTGTTACCGGTTGTACTGGTGCTCATAGCGGTTGTACCGCTCCTATGTCTTTCTGCACATAACGGGCAGACTCGTGGGGACCTATTTGAGGGGGTATTCTTCCCCAATGGTTCCCCATCTCTTGAGCTCGTTTTTGCCCCCATTGTTGACCTTCTTTGAGCTTGCTAACTCTCAATCCCTCTATGGATTCTTGCTAGTTTTTGAGGGAAAAGAGAGAGGAGATCTAGATCCACACTTCCACCAATCACTTTCTCCTCTATGTGAGGGGAACCCCTTGGATCTAGATCCTGGAGTTCTTTGTGTTCTCCTTCTTGTTCTTCCTCTCACTTTCCTCCCTAGCATTAGTTGCTTTGGTGGGATTTGAGAGAGAAGGACTTGGGCACTCCGTGTTCCCTTGCCATTGCATTTGTGCATCGGTTTGAGTTCTCCACGGTGATACGTGGAAGTTTCAAGTTGAGAAGCTTATTACTCTTGGGTGCTTCGTACCCTTGAGCTTGTTCCTCTTGGGTGCTTGGGCTCCCTAGACGGTTGGTGGTGTTCGGAGCTCAATCATTGTGGTGTAAAGCTCCGGGCAAGCATCGGGGTCTCCAATTAGGTTGTGGAGATCGCCCCGAGCAATTTGACAGGTACCGGTGATCGCCCCCAAGGGTTGTCAAAGTGTACGGGTTCGGTGACCGCCCCCAAGGGTCGCCATTTGTACGGGTTCGGTGACCGCCCTCAAGGGTCCCTTAGTGGAATCACGGCATCTTGCATTGTGCGAGGGCGTGAGGAGATTACGGTGGCCCTAGTGGCTTCTTGGGGAGCATTATGCCTCCACACCGCTCCAAACGGAGATTAGCATCCGCAAGGGTGTGAACTTCGGGATACATTGTCGTCTCCGAGTGCCTCGGTTATCTCTGACCCGAGCCCTTTACTTATGCACTTTACTTTGTGATAGCCATACTGTTCTTTGTCATATATCTTGCTATCACATAGTTGCTTATCTTGCTTAGCATAAGTTGTTGGTGCACATAGGTGAGCCTAGTTGTTGTAGGTTTTGTGCTTGACAAATTAACCGTTAGGTTTATTCCGCATTTGTTCAAGCCTCTACCATAATTATTTTAAAACGCCTATTCACCCCCCCCCCCTCTAGGTGACATCCATGATGTTTCAATTGGTATCAGAGCCTCGTCTCTCCTTTTAGGTCTTAACCGCTTAGAGAGTAAGGATGTCTACTAGGGGTTTAGGATTCTCTGACACTCTTAGTTTCGATGGCACAAATTTTGATGTTTGGGTAATTCACATGCTTAATCTCTTTATGGTGATAGACCCAAATTTAGAGCGAATTGTAGATATGGGTTTTTCTCCTCCAAAGGATCCCCAAAGATTATCTTTAGAGGATGAGAAAAACTCTTATCTCAATGCTCAAGCTTCTAATGTGCTTTTCGATGCTTTGAGCAATGTAGTTATATTTCAACTCATGTCATTCTGGGATGCTCATGAGTTGTGGACAAAGCTTCAAGATAAATATGGTCTGTCCAAGTTTTGTAAGGATGATTGTTCTTCCTCCACCTCCGGTCGCGTTGTATTCTCAACTTCTTCTACTTCACCTACATGTGGTTTGCCAAAAGGTAATGACATGGTGAGTAGTGGTGTTCATTGCAATGATGATAATGGGCTTATTGTTGATAATCCTTCATCACTTTCTTATTGCAATGCTTCATCTTTGGACTTTAACACTTCTAGCACTCCAAATGTTTCACATGCTTATGTTGATAGTCCTTGCATATCATGTAGAAATTTCTTGACTAAATCTCATGATGATATGCTTGCTATGTCTTGTTGCCATGATAAAAATGCATCTATTTCCTCGAATTGTTGTGCTAACAATGTAGAGGAAACCGAACACTCCATGGAACAAGATGTGGTGTTTAATGGTGCCTCAAGGGATCCTACATCATCATCTATTGCTTTTTGCCTTATGGCTAAGGCGTCAAAGGTATCTCCTACTTTGTACCCCTATATGTCTCTTGATGATGATGTTGATGCTAATGATGATGAGGATAATGATGAAGAGAATGATAACGTTGCCTCCTTAAAAACTAAGGGGGAAATTATTTTTAAAGCTCTTCATAAAAATAAAATTGCTCGTTCCAACTTCATGGAAATAATGTCCATTGCCATTGATGGCAAGAAATACATTGAGGAGTTGGAATCTCATCTAGAGGAGCATGATGCCACCATTGAGAAAATGGAAGCTCATGGGCGTGATTACGCAAATGAGATCGCGGAGCTATCTCAAGCTCTTGAACATGAACAAACCACCTCCGAATCTCTTGAGGAGACTTTTGCTCTAGAATTATCTAGAGTGAGGGAATCTCATGATAGAGCTCTTGAGGTGGCCAATGATTTCAAAACTAAAAATGTTAAGCTTGAAGTTTCTCATGCTAGACTCCTTGAGGATTTTGAGCACCTCGAAAATGGCTCAAGGGTCATCAAGGGTGAGCTCATCAAACTCACCGAGTCTCATGCCCAACTTGAAGCTTCTTATTTAAAAGAGCTTGCCAAGTTGTACTCTCCTATTGTTGTAAATAATGATGCTTGTGCTACTAACTCCATAACTTGTGAAGCATCCATTTTGAAGGAGAATGTTGAGCTACGGGCTCAACTTGAGGTGCTATCTAGCAATTATGGGAAATTGGAAGAAAGCCATGAAAAGCTCTCAAGCTCTCATGATGATCTTCTAGTATCCCATAATGTGCTAAAGGTATCTCATGAGGCCATGATTGCTAAGGTAACATCTAGTGAGCCTCATGTGGATACTAGCACTACTTCTAGTCAAAATACTATATTGCCATGTGCTAGTCCTTGTAATTCATCTACTCACAATGTTGGTACATCTTGTGATGAATTTCTTTCATTGCCTTGTTGCTCTAATGATGAAGCTTATACTTCCTCTAGTACTTGTGTTGAGACTAACCACGTAGAGGAAATCAAAGAGCTCAAGGCCCAAGTCACTTCTTTGAAGAAAGACTTGGAAAAGAGTCATCAAGGGAAATACACACTCAACAATATCTTGAGTGTGCAAAAATACCCCAATGACAAAGGTGGACTTGGATTCAAATCCAATAAGAAGAAGAAGTCCAAGATGAACAAAAGGAAGGGCCAAGAACAAGTCAAGAATTCGGCCAAGATTGTTTGCTTCAAGTGCAAAGTAGAAGGGCATCATGTTAGATCTTGCCCATTGAAGAAGAAGGCCATTAGTGTCAAGCAACAAGGGAAGAGGGCACAAGTTCAATCGCATGCTCAACCTCTAGTTGAAGAAAGGCCTCTTCCCAAGAAGACTCGAGTTAATGCTTCTCTTGTTGAGAAATCAAGTGAGAAGAAAGTGAAGAGTAGACGTTGCTACTTATGTTGTGAGAAAGGCCACTTCGCTTCTTCATGCACTAGTGGTAACTTATCCAACCCAATTATTATTGATGATATCTATTCTCTTGGGAAGGATAAGGTTGGCAATGTGTTTGCCAAGTTTGTTGGTACTCAAAGTGGTGTCAAGAAAAGAACCATTTGGGTAGCCAAGCCTATTGTGACTAACCTCTTAGGACCCAACTTGGTTGGGGACCAACAAGCTCAAACTTGATCAATAGGTGTTGTTGGAGGTCATTGGAGACTTGGCTACATTATGAAGAATTAAGGGGACTTCATCATTCTTATTGTCTCAAGCCAAGTCAATTGGGTTGTCAAGTTTCTATCTTATATCCAATGTGCCTCCTTGCGGTAACTTGTACTTAAATTGTTTACATTGAAAGTTACTTGCCCCGATGCATGTTTTGGTTTTGATCCTTGCATGTGTTTGTATATGTTGTGCTTCCAACTTTCTTATCTTGAGCAATCAAGTATGTGTGTGTTGGTTTGCACATCATGTATGTGTGCATCGTGCGTTGAGCCTTTTTGCTTCTTGTTTGTATCCTAGTTGGCTCATGTGAGAGATTAATGGAACATCCCATTTTAGGGGAGTGATGTGCTTTGTGCACCTCGCAATCCTATAAATGTGTGTACATGAGGAATACCATCTAGTATTGATATTACAAGATTATCTAGTCGCTAGATGGTACATCTCTCATGAGAAATTCAAATTCTAAAAATTCCATTGATTATCTCGTGTTGGATCCTCTTATTGCCTCTTGTTAAGTTCTTATTGGTATCACATTATGGGGGAGTAATATGCTATGTGCATATTACAAGCCTAGAAAATGTGTACATTTGAGATATTGTCTCCTAGAATTGATATTGTAAATTATATTGTTCATAGGTGACATGTTAGCTCTACAAGTGGCAATTTGCTTGTGTTTGTTGTAAAGATTATGTTGGATGTCCTTGTTATCTACCACCGGGATTTATTTTCAAATACTTCTTGTCTTTGACAATTGGTAGTCACTTATGTGTGGTAGAATTTGTTGATCTTCTTTACTTTGGCTTTTTTCTTTATTTGCCTTTTCTCTTGCCAAGGTTTGTGTCAACTCCCGTTGTCTTCCCTACCACTTGTGGATCTTGTTTATTTCTTGTTCTTGTCTAGTGTTTTCTAGATATAGTGAAAGTGGTGATCCCACCTTGTGCATTTTGTATTCAAATGCAAATCCTATATAATGCACAACTCGTGGGGGAGCTATCCTATTTTCTTTAGAACACTCCTCTTGTGATCCTTAATTATCAAGTGTGTTTTGGTGGAAGGCAAGCCATTTCTTTTTGGTACATTGTGCCATAATGAAACTTTGTTGAGAGCTTGGTTTATTTGGAACCATCCTCTCTTTGGGAGTTTGACATCTTTAATTTAGTGTGTATCAATGGATATCTCACTCCTTGATGTATCTTTAATGATATCTTCCAAGTGATGATTTATCTATTTGGTATCCTTTTCTCTTGGCATTTCGTTTTGTTTTGGTTTCAGTTATTGAAAGCCTTGAGCATGCATATTTACTTCATGTATGTTATTTGGCATGCTTTCTTTCTTTAACTCAATATTTGGGGAAACTCCACCTAGTCTCAATTTGGATGAGATGTGCATGAAATTCATTTTCATATCTATATACACATACTTATGTGGAGTTTGTCCTATGTATTGGAGTTTCTAACTATTTGGTCCCGATGAGTTTGGGTACCGTTTAGTTTGTGTTGTTCTTCTAGGAATATTTGGAGATGCATTGGATGCTCGGCTCACTCACAAGGAAGGTGTCATCACCATGTGCATATTGGAGTCAAGCTAGGATGATCAATGAACTACTATCTACCTTCAATTGGTATCTACTACATCCTTCCAATGGCATCTCGGTAACAAGTATATATTCATTCTTTCCTCTCTTGCATTCAACCTTGTGTAGGTTGCATCTTGGCATGATATTCATTTCATATCTTGTGATACTTGTTTCCTTTCTCGAAGCATCTCAACGATGATCTCATGTTGCTAGTTGTGATGTCTTTGATGGTTGTGTGGTAGGAATTCATCTATATCCAATAAGACCATATCTAGCCATGTGATATGCTTCCAAACAAATATCTTATTGGTATATCTATGACTTCCTTTTGGATATCTTGTTCCTTCGTGTTGTAACTATTTCGGGTGTACATCCTTCTTTGTAGACATATATCATCATGATTTCATCTACCTAGAACCTTATACACTTGAGAGAAATTACATCTCTAGATGATATCCTTTCTTTCACGTCCACCTTGTCTTTCTTTTGTTATTTCTTTGGTGGCTCCGTGAAAGCTTTTGCCTTGAGTGCGTGTCCTCTATCGTTGCATCTTGTTGCACTTTTGTGTGGTGAAGATTATTTTCCTCTTGCTTATCTTTACGAGGCTTTTGCCATCTTAATTGGTTTCCCTCGTCTTGATGAGGCTTTCATTTTCTATCTTCACCATGGGTTGTCACAAGCATAGGTTCTTTATATGCTTATTAGTAAGCTTGTGAACCCATTTGCCTGTTGTGTGTGGGAATGATAGGCCTTGCACCATGTGCCTCATTCTTTCAAGACTATGTTGATGTGTAATGCTCATCCTAATTTTTAGTCTTCTCAAGTGCTTCGCCATGACTCACACACATCATTTTGGTTGAGTCTACTCTTAAGTTGCCCCGTTTATATGTTGCTCAACCATGTGCTTGTTGCAAGCGCTAGGCTTTGTTTCCTATTTTTCTCACTTGCACTGGGTGTGAGTTTCTATTGATTTTGGGGGAGCTATGATCCTATTTTGTGCACTTGGTATCCTAATGCAAATATTCTAAGGAGTGCACAGATCATGGGGAGCTTCACTAGTGTCTTTAGAACACTCCGTTGCTCTCTTGCACTTGTCGTGAGGTTCTATTGATCTTGGGGGAGTGACGATCCTATTTTGTGCTTGTTGTATCCAATTACAAATCTAAATTGTGCACAAATCATGGGGATCTTCTCTAGTTTCTCTAGAACACTCCTTTGCTCATATCATAATATCCTTTATTCATGTGGCTCGTAGGTTCATTGGTCTAGTTGGTTCAACTGGTATCTTTTGATAGCTTGCTTCAATTGGTATCTTTTGATTGCTTGATTGCTGGTTTCTCTCTTTGTTATGACTTTGTGGCATATCCTTCTTTTGAAATCTTTGGGCCTCAATATAGTTTGTCTTCCTCCAAGTATTTATCATTGGATATAAGTATTGCATTCCACTCTCTTGTTGAGAAATACACAATTTATGGAGGAACACATTTTATATTGGCCTTCTAAGCTTTTAGCCCATTTTGGCAATCGATGCCAATGGGGGAGAAGTTTCAAAGAATTTTGTGGAGAAGTTTAGAGAGTTGTCTCCTCTTGCTTTGGTTTTGTTTCTTAGCATTTGCATCTCATTCGCATGCACCATTGGTTGTTGCATTGCATAGTGATGCATAATTCCTTATATAAACTCTCTTGAAAGTGATTGTCATCAATTACCAAAATGGGGGAGATTGAAAGAACATGCGATGCCCCCATGTTTGGTTTTGGTAATTGATGACAATCTCTATGGACTAATGGTTGCCTTGAGTTATAATTGAAGGATTTGCCATAGGATTATCTTGAAGTCCATGTGTTGGTTTCAAGGAGTTTATGAGATGGACAAAGTGTTTTTCAAGGAATTATCCAAAGATTGGTCACGTGAGAGTTGAGCTTATTGCAAGCATATCTTGAAGAAGAAGATTGTGTGAACATTCAAGTTTACCTTCAAGACATCATCCTAATGAAGAGAGTTGGAAAGATTCAAGGTTGATCTAGACTAAGTACAGAGAGTGATTCAAGTTGATCAACACACAAAGCGCACAAGTTGTACCAAGAGGGACCAAGTGTTCACATGGTATGGTAAGCATTGTCCATTACGCTTTGTGTACTAACCCATGGTCTGCGTGAGAGTTCTTTGTCGGGTTAGGTATGTTTCCATGGTCTTGCGTCAAGAGGAAGATCTCATACAACCCATGGAGGATGACATCAAGTGGTGATCGTCATCAAGTTTGCAGTGTGCAAGTTCAAGTGGAGCAACACGAAGAGTGGCTCACCCATAATGGAGTATGGGGGAGCAATCAAGCTTGAATCTTGCCATCCATTGTGGTGTCAATGGACTTGTGAAGATGTGTCGAAGAGTCGCTCACTCATAGTGGACTATGGGGGAGCAATCATCTAGTCTTCATCGAGCCAACGCAATCAAAAAAGGTGGTCCAACTTGAGGGAGTCAAGATCGTCATCATCTAGCTCAAGTGGACCATGTGCAAGACAAAGGTTTGCCCTTGATAGGTTTTCTATTTTACCGGTCTCATGGTGGTAGTTGGGAGACCGGGTTATAGGATCGCTTGTCGTACTATCAAGGGGGGCTCTCAAGTTGGTAGCTTGATCGTATCGTTAGTAGAGAGCTCAAACCATTGCATCCTTGCTTCATGTTTCTTGGTTATTGTTTGGTTATCTTTGTGAGTCTTAGAGCTTATGGTCATCTTGATGACAAGCTTGAGTTCATCAAAAACGGAGTTTGCATGCGTCTTCTATGATGTTTTCGGTGTTGAAGGTTTTACCGGTCTTATCTAAGGAAGGGTTCTCACCTTTTTCTTATGGGCCTTTTCTAATTTGCTTCTTATTGATATTTCTTTCAGGATTGTGTTAGCCCTTGTTGCTAGCTTTCCAACAAACTTGGTTTCATCAAATTCGGAGCTCGTATGCGAAAGTTGTGGCTGTTTTGATATTGCCTGTTTTACATAGAGAGGTTGTACCGCCCCATAGAGAGGTTGTACCGGTTCACCGGTACAACCGGTGTTTGGAGCGGTTGTACCGCTCCAGAATTGGTCCGGAGGTTGTACCGGCCATGTACCGCTCTACCACCGGACTAGCTTCTGTTGTGGTGCGGTTGTCGGGCGGTTGTGGGCCGGTTGTTCCGCTTATTGCCTGTTACCGGTTGTACCGGTGCTCATAGCGGTTGTACCGCTCCTATGTCTTTCTGCATATAACGAGCAGATTCATGGGGACCTATTTAAGGGGGTCTTCTTCCCCAATGGTTCCCCATCTCTTGAGCTCGTTTTTGCCCCCATTGTTGACCTTCTTTGAGCTTGCTAACTCTCAATCCCTCCATGGATTCTTGCTAGTTTTTGAGGGAAAAGAGAGAGGAGATCTAGATCCACACTTCCACCAATCACTTTCTCCTCTATGTGAGGGGAACCCCTTGGATCTAGATCTTGGAGTTCTTTGTGTTCTCCTTCTTGTTCTTCCTCTCACTTTCCTCCGTAGCATTAGTTGCTTTGGTGGGATTTTAGAGAGAAGGACTTGGGCACTCCGTGTTCCCTTGCCATTGCATTTGTGCATCGGTTTGAGTTCTCCACGGTGATACGTGGAAGTTTCAAGTTGAGAAGCTTATTACTCTTGGGTGCTTCGCACCCTTGAGCTTGTTCCTCTTGGGTGCTTGGGCGCCCTTGACGGTTGGTGGTGTTCGGAGCTCAATCATTGTGGTGTAAAGCTCCGGGCAAGCGTCGGGGTCTCCAATTAGGTTGTGGAGATCACCCCGAGCAATTTGACGGGTACCGGTGATCGCCCCCAAGGGTTGCCAAAGTGTACGGGTTCGGTGACCGCCCCAAGGGTCGTCATTTGTATGGGTTCGGTGACTGCCCTCAAGGGTCCCTTAGTGGAATCATGACATCTTGCATTGTGCGAGGGCGTGAGGAGATTACGGTGGCCCTAGTGGCTTCTTGGGGAGCATTGTGCCTCCACACCGCTCCAAACGGAGATTAGCATCCGCAAGGGTGTGAACTTCGGGATACATCGTCGTCTCCGAGTGCCTCGGTTATCTCTGACCCGAGCCCATTACTTATGCACTTTACTTTGTGATAGCCATATTGTTCTTTGTCATATATCTTGCTATCACATAGTTGCTTATCTTGCTTAGCATAAGTTGTTGGTGCACATAGGTGAGCCTAGTTGTTGTAGGTTTTGTGCTTGACAAATTAACCGTTAGGTTTATTCCGCATTTGTTCAAGTCTCTACCGTAATTATTTTAAAACGCCTATTCAACCCCCCCCCCCCTCTAGGCGACATCCACGATCTTTCAGTCACTACCCTAGAAGCAAAGAAGCTCAAGAGACAATAGGGAGTACCCAATAAGGATGTCGAGTGCAATCTGATGACCCACAAGTATAGGGGATCTATCGTAGTCCTTTCGATAAGTAAGAGTGTCGAACCCAACGAGGAGCAAAAGGAAATGATAAGCGGTTTTCAGTAAGGTATTCTCTTAAGTACTGAAATAAGTGGTAACAGATAGTTTTGTGATAAGATAAATTGCAACAAGCAACAAGTAACAAAAGTAAATAAAGTGCAGCAAGGTGGCCTAATCCTTTTTGTAGCAAAGGACAATCCTGGACAAATTCTTATAATAGGAAAAGCGCTCCCGAGGACACGTGGGAATATCGTCAAGCTAGTTTTCATCACGCTCATATGATTCGCGTTCGGTACTTTGATAACTTGATATGTGGGTGGACCGGTGCTTGGGTGCTGTTCTTACTTGAACAAGCATCCCACTTATGATTAACCTCTATTGCAAGCGTCCGCAACTACAACAAAAGTATTAAGGTAAACCTAACCATAGCATGAAACATATGGATCCAAATCAGCCCCTTACGAAGCAACGCATAAACTAGGGTTTAAGCTTCTGTCACTCTAGCAACCCATCATCTACATATTACTTCCCAATGCCTTCCTCTAGGCCCAAATAATGGTTAAGTGTTATGTAGTCGACGTTCATATAACATCACTAGAGGTTAGACAACATACATCTTATCAAAATATCGACCGAAAACCAAATTCACATGACTACTAATAGCAAGACTTCTCCCTTGTCCTCAGGAACAAACACAACTACTCAAAAAGCATATTCATGTTCATAATCAGAGGGGTAATAATGTGCATAAAGGATCTGAACATATGATCTTCCACCAAATAAACCAACTAGCCTCAACTACAAGGAGTAATCAACACTACTAGCAACCTACTAGTACAAATCCCGGACTTGGAGACAAGAATTGGATACAAGATATGAACTAGGGTTTGGAGATGAGATGGTGCTGGTGAAGATGTTGATGGAGATTGCCCTCTCCCAATGAGAGGAGCGTTGGTGATGACGATGGTGATGATTTCCCCCTCCCGGAGGGAAGTGTCCCCGGCAGAACAGCTCTGGCGGAGCCCTAGATTGGTTCCGCCAAGGTTCCGCCTCGTGGCGGCGGAGTTTCGTCCTGAAAGGTTGCCTTCTATTTTTTTCTCATCGAAATACTTCATATAGGAGAAGATGGGCGTCGAAGAGCCACCAGGGGGCCCACGAGGTAGGGGGCGCGCCCCCCACCCTCGTGAGCAGGGTGTGGGCCCCCTGGCCTTCATCTTTGGCGACGATTTTTCTTTATTTATTTTAAGATATTCCGTGGAGTTTCAGGACTTTTGGAGTTGCGCGGAATAGGCCTCCAATATTTGCTCCTTTTCCAGCCCAGGATTCCAGCTGCCGGCATTCTCCCTCTTCATGTAAACCTTGTAAAATAAGAGAGAACAGCCATAAGTATTGTGACATAACGTGAAATAACAGCCCATAGTGCAATAAATATTGATATAAAAGCATGATGCAAAATGGACGTATCAACTCCCCCAAGCTTAGACCTTGCTTGTCCTCAAGCGAAAAGCCGATAACAATAAATATGTCCTCATGTTTAGAGATAGAGGCGTCGATAAAAATAAAATAGAGACATGAAGTCATCATGATTATTTTCATAACAGCAACATATATAGATTTTGTCATATGATTACTTATGTTCAAGTGATGATCAGTTCACAAAGCAAAAGCATGAATCAGAAACCTTATTAAGCACCAACAAATTATAACCTCAGTCATTGAAGCAATTGCAATTTATCATAACATCGGAAAGAGTCTATGTCAGAGCTTAAAAGCAAGTCCACATACTCAACTATCACTTAGTCCTTCATAATTGCTAACACTCACGCGATACTTGTGGTTACGGAGTTTTAATTGGACACAGAGAAAGATAGGGGCTTATAGTTTTGCCCCACTTTTACCTCAAGGGTAATGTCAACAATAATAATTCATGCTCCCCTACATCCAATTAGATATATATATATCATGTTCTTTCCAACATGCTGAGCTTGCCAAAGGATAAAATGAAAAAAGAAAGGTGAAGATCACCATGACTCTTGCATAAGGTAGAGGATAATAATAAAAGATAGGCCCTTCGCAGAGGGAAGCAGAGGTTGTCATGCGCATTTAGGGTTGATGCACAAAATCTTAATGCAAAAGAACGTCACTTTATATTGCCTCTTGTATGTGGACCTTTATTATGCAGTCCGTTGCTTTTATTACATCCACAACAAGTTCGTGCAAAGTTTATTTCTCCGCACTAATAAGTCATGCATATTTAGAGAGCAATTTTTTATTGCTTGCACCGATGACAACTTACTTGAAGGATATTACTCAATCCATAGGTAGATATGGTGGACTCTCATGGCAAAACTGGTTTAAGGGTATTTGGAAGCACAAGTAGTATTTCTACTTAGTGCTGAGAATTTGGCTAGCATGAGGGGGAAAGGCAAGCTCAACACGTTAGAGGATCCATGACAACATACTTTATTTCAGATATAAGAAAACATAACTCATTATGTTGTCTTCCTTGTCCAACCTCAACTCTTTAGCATGTCATATTTTAATGAGTGCTCCCAATCATAAAAGATGTCAATGATAATATATCTATATGTGAAACCTCTCTTTCCTTATTACTTCCTATTAATTGCAGCGATGACCAAAGCTATATTTGTCAACTCCCAACAACCTTTAATCATCATACTCTTTCTGTGTGAAGTCATTACTTTCAATAAGATCAATATGAACTCTTTGATTCTTTTTATTCTTTTCTTCTATTCACCCAAGATCATGGCAAAATAATCAAGCCCTCGACTCAACACTAACCTTTATTATATAGCTCACGGACTCGATTACAAAGAAGGATCATAAAGCAAAACTCAAAACTAGATCATGCCATGACTTTATTCTACTAAATCAAGATACTACTAAATAGACCGAACTAAGAAAAAACAGTAAAGATAGGAGTTGTGATGGTGATACGATACCAGGGCACCTCCCCCAAGCTTGGCAGTTGCCAAGGGGAGTGCCCATACCCATGTGATTATATCCTCGGAGGTGATGATGATGGTGGATAATCGCACATCAAGCGTAAAAGTTCCTCCAACTTGCGGATAATGCCCTTGAGCCCAGCAATATGATCCTTCAACAAGATATTCTCCTGTGTAAGATACTTGTTCTGTATGCGGGCTAACTCAATCATCTTGAAAGCTCCAATCTCTGTTGGAGTGAAAAGGTTAGGTAAAGGTTGAGGGATGTCTTCTTCTTTCACCACCGGAGCTTGAACCTCAATGGCCTTCTTGATCTCTTCTGGTTCCTCTCTTTTCAACTCTATCTTCAATAGCCAAGAATCCTTGTCTTCGTTGTTGGAGGAGGGAGAAATCATGGTGCTCTAAATCTGCAACGGAACAGCTCAAAACGAAAACAGAGGATATTTGTGTGATACGGTGGTCAAAACCTTCGAGAGAATATATAATGAATTTTTACCGACCAAAATACGTATCGTGCAAGAAAACGGAGTCCGGAGAGCACACGAGGTGCTCACGAGGTAGGGGGTGCGCCCAGGGGGGTAGGGCGCGCCCTCCACCCTTGTGAAGGCCTCGTGTCCTTCCCGGACTGCCACTTATTTTTCTATTTTTCTAAATATTCCAAAACGGAGAAATATTGCCTTAAAAATTGTTTTGGAGTCGATTTACTTACCGTAACACATACCTATTCCTTTTCGGAGTCTGAAACGGGCTGGAAAGTGTCCCTTATGTATTCCTCCTGGGTTACGGTTTCAATAATATTGGTTTCAACATTTATAGGATTACCTGAGATATAGTGTTTGATCCTTTGACCGTTTACCACCTTCGGATTTGTGCCTTCGAAGTTGTTGATTTTTATGGCACCGGAACGATAGACCTCCTCGATAACGTAGGGACCTTCCCATTTGGAGAGAAGTTTTCCTGCAAAAAAATTTAAACGAGAGTTGTATAGCAATACATAATCACCTACATTAAACTCACGCTTTTGTATCCTTTTTTCATGCCATCTTTTAACTTTTTTTAAACAACTTGGCATTTTCATAAGCTTGGGTTCTCCATTCATCAAGGGAGCTAATATCAAATAACCTCTTCTCACCGGCAAGTTTGAAATCGTAGTTGAGCTCTTTAATAGCCCAATATGCCTTATGTTCTAATTCGAGAGGTAAGTGACAAGCTTTCCCATAAACCATTTTATATGGAGACATACCCATAGGATTCTTATATGCAGTTATATAGGCCCATAATGCGTCATCCAGTTTCTTGGACCAATTCTTTCTAGACCTATTAACAGTCTTTTGCAAAATCAATTTGAGCTCTCTATTGCTCAGTTCTACTTGACCACTAGACTGCGGGTGATATGGAGATGCGATTCTATGATTGACATCATATTTAGCAAGCATTTTACGGAAAGCACCATGAATAAAATGTGAACCACCATCAGTCATATGATATCTAGGAACTCCAAACCTCGGAAAAATAACTTCTTTAAGCATTTTAATAGAGGTGTTATGATCAGCACTACTAGTTGGAATAGCTTCTACCCACTTAGTAACGTAATCAACAGCAACTAAAATATGCGTATATCCATTAGAGGAAGGGAAAGGTCCCATATAATAAAAGCCCCAAACATCAAATGGTTCAATAACAAGTGAATAATTCATAGGCATTTCTTGACGTCTACTAATATTACCAATTCTTTGACATTCATCGCAGGACAAAACAAACTTACGGGCATCCTTGAAGAGAGTAGGCCAATAAAAAACGGATTGCAATACCTTATGTGCAGTTCTATCTCCAGCGTGGTGTCCTCCATAAGCTTCGGAGTGACACTTGCGTAGGATATGTTCATGTTCATGCTCAGGTACACAACGTCTAATAACACCATCTACTCCTTCTTTATAAAGATGTGGGTCATCCCAAAAGTAATGTCGAAGATCATAGAAAAACTTTTTCTTTTGTTGGTATGTGAAGCTAGGTGGTATAAATTTAGCGACAATATAATTGGCATAATCAGCATACCAAGGAGTGCTATGAGAAGTGCTTATGACATTTAATTGCTCATCATGAAAGCTATCATCAATAGGTAGTGGGTCATCAAGAACATTCTCTAACCTAGATAGGTTGTCTGCAACAGGGTTCTCAGCTCCTTTTCTATCAACAATATGCAAATCAAATTCTTGTAGCAAGAGAACCCATCTAATGAGTCTAGGTTTTGCATCCTTCTTTTCCATAAGATATTTAATAGCAGCATGATCAGTGTGAATAGTTACTTTAGAATCAACAATATAAGGCCTAAACTTATCACAAGCAAACACAACTGCTAAAAGTTCCTTTTCGGTAGTAGCATAATTTCTTTGGGCACTGTCTAGAGTCTTACTAGCATAATGGATAACATTTAATTTCTTGTCAACTATTTGCCCTAGAATAGCACCTACAGCATAATCAATAGCATCACACATAATTTCAAAAGGTAAATTCCAATCAGGTGGCTGAACAACAGGTGCAGAGACTAATGCTTTCTTAAGTATTTCAGATGCTTCTGCGCAATCATCATCAAAGACAAATGGTACATCTTTTTGTAATAAATTAGTCAGAGGCCGAGAAATTTTTGAGAAGTCCTTAATGAACCTCCTATAGAATCCGGCGTGACCAAGGAAACTTCTTATACCTTTGATGTCCTTGGGACATGGCATCTTTTCAATAGCATCAACTTTGGCTTTATCAACTTCAATACCTCTTTCAGAAACTTTGTGCCCCAAGACAATGCCTTCATTAACCATAAAGTGGCACTTTTCCCAATTCAAGACAAGATTAGTTTCTTCACATCTCTGCAAAACTCGAGCAAGATTGCTCAAGCAGTCATCAAAAGAGGAACCATAGACGGAAAAATCGTCCATGAAAACCTCACAAGTTTTTTCACAAAAATCAGAGAATATAGCCATCATGCATCTTTGAAAGGTAGCAGGTGCATTACATAAACCGAAAGGCATACGTCTATAAGCAAAAGTACCAAAAAGGCATGTAAAAGTAGTCTTTGATTGATCTTTAGCCGACACAGGTATTTGAAAGAAACCAGAATGACCATCTAGAAATCAATAATGTGTATGTTTGCATAAGATTTCTAGCATTTGATCGATAAAAGGTATGGGGTAATGATCTTTCTTAGTAGCCTTATTTAATTTGCGGAAATCAATTACCATCCTATAGCCTGTGATAATTCTTTGCGGAATCAATTCATCTTTATCATTAGGAAGAACAGTAATACATCCCTTCTTAGGGACACAATGGATAGGACTTACCCACTGGCTATCAGCAACGGGATAAATTATACCTGCCTCCAGAAGCTTGAGTATTTCTTTTCTTACCACTTCTTTCATTTTAGGATTCAAACGTCGTTGAGGATCACAAACTGGTTTCGCATCCGCTTCCAAATTTATTTTATGTTGACATAGAGTGGGACTAATGCCCTTAAGATCATCAAGTGTATATCCAATAGCAGCACGGTGCTTCTTCAGAGTTTTCAATAATCTTTCTTCTTCATGCTCTGAAAGGTTAGCACTAATAATAACAGGATATATTTTCTTTTCATGAAGATAAGCATATTTAAGATTATCAGGCAACGGTTTCAGCTCAAACACGGGATCACCCTTGGGTGGAGGGGGATCCCCTAGGATTTCAACAGGCAAATTGTGTTGTAGAATAGGTTCCTGTTTAAAGAATACTTCATCTATTTCTCTTCTCTCATTCATGAACATATCATTTTCATGGTCTAGCAAATATTGTTCTAAGGGATCACTAGGAGGTACGGCAATAGAAGCAAGACCAATAAGTTCATCCTTACTAGGCGATTCTTCCTCGCGATGTTGTTTACTAAATTTAGAGAAATTAAACTCATGAACCATATCGTCCAAGCCAATAGTAACAACATTCTTTTCGCAGTCTATCTTAGCATTAACAGTATTCAAGAAGGGTCTACCAAATATAATGGGACAAAAGCTATCTTGTGGAGAACCAAGAACAAGAAAATCAGCGGGATATTTGTTTTTTCCACACAAGACTTCAACATCTCTAACAATTCCCACTGTTGAAATAGTATCTCTATTGGCAAGTTTAATTGTAACATCAATATCTTCTAGCTCAGCTGGTGCGATATCATGCATAATTTCTTTGTATAGGTCAATGGGTATTACACTAGCACTAGCACCCATATCACATAAGCCATGACAATGATCTCCTATTTTAACAGAAATAACAGGCACGCCTACCATAGGTCTATGTTTATCTCTATCATAAGGTTTAGCAATTCTAGCCGTTTCACCCTGGAATTGAATAACATGCACATCGATATTATCAGACAAGAGATCTTTAACAATAGCAATATTGGGTTCTACTTTGACTTGCTCAGGAGGAGTATAAGTTCTAATATTGCTTTTACGAACAACAGTTGAAGCTTTAGCATGATCCTTCATTCTAACAGGGAAAGGCGGTCTCTCAACATAAGAAGTGGGAACAATAGGATCATTATAAGTCACAGTCTTTTCTTCAACTTTAATAGGTGTAGCTACTTTTACTTATATGGGAGGATGATATTTAAACCACTTCTCCTTGGGGAGATCAACATAAGTAGCAAAGGATTCACAGAAAGAAGCTACTATCTCAGAGTCAAGTCCATATTTAGTGCTAAACTTGCGGAAAATATCAGTATCCATAAAAGATTTAACACAATCAAACTTAGGTGTCATACCTGACTCCTTACCATCGTCGAGGTCCCAATCTTCAGAATTGTGTTTAATTCTATCCAATAAATTCCATCTGAATTTAATAGTCTTCATCATAAAAGAGCCAGCACAAGAAGTATCGAGCATGGTGCGATTGTTATCAGAAAGCCAAGCATAAAAACTTTGCATAATTACTTCTCTTGGGAGCTCATGATTGGGGCATGAATATAGCATTGATTTAAGCCTCCCCCAAGCTTGAGCGATGCTTTCTCCTTCACGAGGCCAAAAGTTATATATATAATTGCGATCACGATGAACAAGATGCATAGGGTAATACTTTTGATGAAATTCCAATTTCAATCTTTTATCGTTCCATGATCTCATATCATCACATGGCCTGTACCATGTCAATGCGTCTCCCTTCAAAGATAAAGGGAAGGCCTTCTTCTTAACAACATCATCGGGTATACCTGCAAGCTTACATAGTCCACAAACGTCATCCACATAACGTAGATGTTCATCAGGATGCTTTGTTCCATCTCCTGTAAAAGTGTTAGCTAGCAGTTTTTCCATCATACCCGAAGGAATCTCAAAAGGAGTTTCATTTTCAATAGGTTCAGTAGGTTGAGTAGGTTGAGGAGCAACTCTTTGCTCTACGGTACGGGGTGAAGATACCCCGAACAAGCCCCTCAGAGAATTACTTTCCATAGTAACAAGTGACAGAAAATTTCAGCACACTAAATAAATTTTTCCTTACCAAATTCCACCTACCAAAGGCGCTTCACTCCCCGGAAACGGCGCCAGAAAAGAGTCTTGATGATCCACAAGTATAGGGGATCTATCGTAGTCCTTTCGATAAGTAAGAGTGTTGAACCCAACGAGGAGCAGAAGGAAATGATAAGCGGTTTTCAGCAAGGTATTCTCTGAAGTACTGAAATAAGTGGTAACAGATAGTTTTGTGATAAGATAAATTGTAATGAGCAACAAGTAACAAAAGTAAATAAAGTGTAGCAAGGTGGCCCAATCCTTTTTGTAGCAAAGGACAAGCCTGGACAAATTCTTATAATGGGAAAAGCGCCCCCGAGGACACATGGGAATATCGTCAAGCTAGTTTTCATCACGCTCATATGATTCGCGTTCGGTACTTTGATAATTTGATATGTGGGTGGACCGGTGCTTGGGTGTTGTTCTTACTTGAACAATCATCCCACTTATGATTAACCTCTATTGCAAGCGTCCGCAACTACAACAAAAGTATTAAGGTAAACCTAACCATAGCATGAAACATATGGATCCAAATCAGCCCCTTACGAAGCAACGCATAAACTAGGGTTTAAGCTTCTGTCACTCTAGCAACCCATCATCTACATATTACTTCCCAATGCCTTCCCCTAGGCCCAAATAATGGTGAAGTGTTATGTAGTCGATGTTCATATAACATCACTAGAGGTTAGACAACATACATCTTATCAAAATATCGACCGAAAACCAAATTCACATGACTACTAATAGCAAGACTTCTCCCTTGTCCTCAGGAACAAACGCAACTACTCAAAAGCATATTCATGTTCATAATCAGAGGGGTAATAATGTGCATAAAGGATCTGAACATATGATCTTCCACCAAATAAACCAACTAGCCTCAACTATAAGGAGTAATCAACACTACTAGCAACCTACTAGTACCAATCCCGGACTTGGAGGCAAGAATTGGATACAAGAGATGAACTAGGGTTTGGAGATGAGATGGTGCTGGTGAAGATGTTGATGGAGATTGCCCTCTCCCGATGAGAGGAGCGTTGGTGATGACGATGGTGATGATTTCCTCCTCCCGGAGGGAAGTGTCCCCGGCAGAACAGCTCTGCCGGAGCCCTAGATTGGTTCCGCCAAGGTTCCACCTCGTGGTGGCGGAGTTTCGTCCTGAAAGGTTGCCTTCTATTTTTTTCTCATCGAAAGACTTCATATAGGAGAAGATGGGCGTCGGAGAGCCACTAGGGGGGGCCACGAGGTAGGGGGGCGCGCCCCAGGGGGGGCGCCCCCCAACCTCGTGAGCAAGGTGCAGGCCCCCTGGCCTTCATCTTTGGCGACGATTTTTCTTTATTTATTTTAAGATATTCCGTGGAGTTTTAGGAATTTTGAAGTTGCGCAGAATAGGCCTCCCATATTTGCTCCTTTTCCAGCCCAGGATTCCAGCTGCCGGCATTCTCCCTCTTCATGTAAACCTTGTAAAATAAGAGAGAATAGCCATAAGTATTGTGACATAACGTGAAATAACAGCCCATAGTGCAATAAATATTGATATAAAAGCATGATGCAAAATGGACGTATCATAATCCACTCGACCAATGGACCACTCGGGTACCCCTCCTTCCCAAAATCACGCGACCAGTCAACCACTCGACCATACAAGAAATCACTCGACCTACAAAAGACCAGAAGTCAGTTAGAACAGCAACGAGCGAGTATTCACTCCGTAGTCTTTAAGGTCATTAAAGGCACTTAAGGCTGGCGTTACCAGTAACGCCTCAATCTTTATGTACATTCAACCCTCTGTAACGGGGGATGGCTGGGGTCCTGGCAAACTCTATATAAGCCACCCCCCTCCTCTGGGACAAGGGTTCACACCCCCTGTAACACACACATATTCATACATTCCAGTCGACCGCCTTCGGGCTCCGAGATGTAGGCATTTTACCTCCTCCGAGAGGGGCCTGAACTCGTAAACACTTGCGTACAACCTTGTCGTAGCTAGGACCTTGCCTCTCCATACGTACCCCCTATACTTACTATTAGACTTAGTACTACGACAGTTGGCGCCCACCATGGGGCAAAGCATCTTAGCGACTTCCGGCGAGGTTGCATTTTCTTCGACCTTCATCAACATCGTTTCCGGTGGCGATTTGGTCATGTGCCACGAGATCCGGCTCGGCGCCCTCATCTTCGTCGCCGACGATTCTGCCTGGCTCCAGGAGGCTCCCCTCGACATTGAGGCCCTTCCGGCTCACGGCTCGACGCACTTCCGCGCGAGCTCCTACGGCGTCCTCCTCAGGCAGCCATAGTCACCATACCAGTCGGTCATCGCGTTGTCGACTCATTCCACTAGACGCCGCAGCAAGCGGTCTGGACGTTCGCGGCTCCAGCGATGGGTGAGACACGCGGTGGCTCGTCAAACCTTCACCCCCCAAGTCGCGGCTATTGAGCCCGACGTGTATTCTTGCGGATCGGTCGATTTGTCAACTGATTTCGCAGATACTCTTTCTGAGAGCGAGAGTTGTGATCCCGCGGTGGAAGTCCTCATGGTCGACTCCCATTGCGGTCCGCCTGGCTTCCGTCACAGTGGCGATGGCGGCAGGAGCGCCGGTCCGTCACTCGACCACGAAGAGTCGTACCAGCCCCAACCTCTCAGCTCGCAGCAGAGGGAGGAGTTGCACTGCCACAATGTGGAGGCTCTCCAGACCCCCATCATAGGGGAAACTGCCAAGGATCGGGCCTTGGAGGCAGTGTGCCTGGCCACTCTGGCTGAGCGCACTCGTTTGGAGAATCTCCAACATTCTCTCGACGAGCGTGCTCATCGACTGATTCCTGAATCCAGTCGACGCGCACGATAGTTATTTCTGCCAGAAACTCAGGTATTCCGAACACTGATTCAGAATTTGGTAGCGGCTACGCGTATTGCAGAGTCTATTCAGCCGTCTCGATCAGAGGTTGGGTGATAAGTATATTTCACATATATAATTTTGGTACTCAAATGTAGCATCTATCGTGATATATTCGTCCATTCTTGCCGTGATTGATTGAATATTGCTTGATAATCATAAAAAAAGATAATTTACTCGTCATTTGTTTCTTCTGCAGAAAAGTGCGCAAAGGCACTATAAACCTCAAGATTCTGACTAAGAGGCCGAAGAATACAAGACAAGGACGGGAAAGAAAGAAGGGGGGCCTGAGCATGAAGGAAAGAAGAAACCGAGGGCCAAACTAGAGAAGGGAAGGGATGTGCTTGCGAAGAAAGAAGGGAGCAGGAGGGCCAAATCAAAAAGTGGCAAATCTGATCGTGGGATCAAATCCCTAGCGCTAGCCACCGATCCCCTTTGGGCCTGGCACACATCTCTCTCCCCCTCACCACTCCTTCTCCACCTCCGGCCGCCGCCACGGCCAGGCCGGCGTGGTGGGCGCGCCATCATCACCACTCCACCATGCGCCGCAACCTCGCCATCCATCACCTCATCGCCATCTGCACCATCCATTCGCCGCCGCATCCATTCGTCCACCACGCCCAACACACCCAGCCATCCACCACCATCACCAGCTCGCGCGGACGTCCAGACAAGGGCGGTGGTGTCCGATCCTTTGCGAAGGCTACGGATCCTTCTTCTCCCACCCCGCTGCTGCGCTCCTTCCCTTGCCTTGCTGCTCTTGCCCCTCCTCTCAACCTCTTTCTTCTTCCCCTCATCTTGATGCTGTGTTCTTCCCTGATCTTCCCCTTGCTGCTGCTGCCTCTTCTCCGTTGCATCTCCCTTAGCGCTGCTGCTGCTTCTCTCTTCTGCGTCCCCTGCTGCTCCTAACTTTCTCAATCTCTGCTGCTTCTTCTCCGGGACCCCTTGCCGCTGCTTCTCTCTGAACCGAACTGCTGTTGCTCCCTCTCCCATGAACCTGCTGCTGCTCTTCTCTCCCTGATGCCCTTGCTTCATCTCTGAACCATCTCTGTTGCTGTTCTTCCTCCCCCTTTCCCAAAACCTGCTGCTGTTCTCTCTCTCTCTCTCTCTCTCTCTCTCTCTCTCTCTCTCTCTCTCTCTATCTCTATCTCTCTATCTCTCTCTATCTCTCTCTCTCTCTCTCTCTCTCTCAAATTTCTGTAACCTTGAGTAGTGTAATGTTCAGAATTGTGTAATGTTCAGGGTTGTGTAATATTCAGACTTGACTAGTTTTAATCACTTGTTATTTGTTCAGCTCCGTACTGGTATAATATAGTACTTGTTATGTGACCTGACTTAATGATGCCTTCTTAATTTGGGAGGTGATTGATCTATCAGAATCTGCTTATGAGTATTTCTGTGACATATATGTTCGTGATATATATTTCATGTGGTTTCGTATTTCTGTGATGTTGATCATTTTAGTGCTAGTATTGTGTCTTGTGTAATCCAAATCATATATGTTCTGTGTGTGTGACTAATTGTCAGCTAGTTGCTTTTAATAATTCATATTGTTTCTTGTGAATTTACTATCGATGTTACTCTCTGTAGAAGTAAGATGTATGAACATTTAATTTCCAGTCTCTGTGTTAACGATGTTCGTGTGAAAATATATATGTTTGTGTTGTTATATATTTCTGCCCCTGTCGTACTAGCTTGTTTCTTCCTCCTGTCATCTGCATGCTAGTTATATATGTCCATGTATTTTGACTTCCCTTATCATTGATGCTAGTATTTTAGTTCTCTAGTAGTTTGAAAATACCAATTAGAGAGTGAGTGTCAACCTTAATTTCCCTGTGTTGTTTGTCATGGTCCTTGATTATTTTAGGTTTATATTTTCTTGTGATCATCACCCTTATTGTGTTATCTAGCTTTCTCCGAGCATAGTTGCCGTTGCCTAGTCCCTGAGGAGAACACGACACTCGCAGTTTGGGCGTAAAACCCCACTGTACTTACAACTGATCACTGGGAGAGGCCTGGAACAGATCAGGGCACTGCTTCGAGCAGCGGGAGACTAGAACTCAGTTGTTTCCCAGTCGCGGAACAGAATCCACAGTAGATCAGTGAGAGCGGACACCGTTCAGTCGGCTCACAGTCCGAGGTCTCCTTTATGACAGGGAGGTCGTGATCACCATCAAGATCGGTACTTGGGAAGGGCTCATGGTGAACATGATCGTGAGTACGCCCGCGACAACTACCGTCGAGCGCTTTCACCCCTTCGGAGGGACGGTCATACGCGCCCCGGCGCAATGACGATAGGTGTCCGTACGGGAACGGTCGCAGAGTTCCAGTCGACCCCAGAGAACCTGGCTTTGACACAAGGTCCGTCCTTGTGCAAGGTCTGGTCGATCGGAACAGAGCATACAGAGAAGGGCTGGATTAGGACAGACCCAGTGGAGGTAGAGTCCATGTTTCCGGCCCCGAGTGTTTTGGAAGGGCCATCAGAGCTGCTGAGATACCCCATAACTTCAGATTGGCAATTGGCGTCAGTAAGTTTACGGGTGAGTCGAAGCCCGATACTTGGCTCGAAGATTACCGAGTGGCTATGCACATCAGTGGTGGCAATGATGAGGTGGCCATGAAGCACCTTCCTCTGATGCTTGAAGGGTCTGCCAGAGCTTGGCTGACTCAGTTGGCCCCTAGGAGTATTTTGAGTTGGGATGAGTTAGCCCGAGTGTTCACCAGAACGTTTGAGGGAACTTGCAAGAGACCAGCCGGTCTACCAGAGCTACAACATTGCGTGCAGAAACGTATGAAACCCTGAGAGACTATATCGAGAGATGGATCACTCTGCACCACACAGTGGAAAATGTGTCTGATCACCAAGCAGTCTGTGCCTTCAAGGAAGGCGTTCGCTACAGGGAGCTTGTCCTGAAATTCGGTCGGACAGTAGATATGTCCTTGACTCAGATGATGGAGATTGCTACCAAATATGCTAACGGCAAAGAGGAAAACCGACTCCGGAGTGGCAAGCACAAAACAGTCGCCCAGGACACCGGGGGAGGAAATTCCAGTCGGAAGTAGAAGCGAAAGGCTGAGGCAGCAGGTCCTGCCGAGGCAGTGGTGTTAAATCAAGGAAAGTTCAAAGGGAAACCTAAAGGGCCCTGGACCCCTAAGAAGGTTAAATATCAGGAAGGAAATGATGTGTTGGATTTACCGTGTCACATTCACACCAAGAAGGATGAGGAGGGAAATCTGATTCTCCCCAAGCATACCACTCGATAATGTCGACTCCTTATTCAGAGCTTCCAAGAAAGTAAACCTAGTGGTAAGGACAAAGAGCCTGAGAAGAAGGAAGAGGATAAGGATGATGACGGTGGTTATCCCAATGTCAATGCCACCTTGGTGATTTTTGCCGATATTGAGAGCAAAAGTCGACTGAAGGTCATTAACAGAGAAGTAAACATGGTTGCTCCGGCAACGCCGAGATATCTGAAGTGGTCAAAGGTCCCTATTACATTCGACCAGTCCGACCACCCGCCATGCGTAGCTACCCCTGGGCGGCAGGCGCTGGTGGTCGACCTAGTCGTGGGGGGCACCTGACTGATTAAGGTCCTGATGGATGGTGGCAGTGGCCTGAATATTCTGTATGCTGAAGCTCTCAAAGGAATGGGCATCCCGATGTCCAAACTCAGCGAGAGTAGCATGCGGTTCCATGGGATCATTCCAGGAAAGAAAGCTGGATCACTCGGCCAAATCACTCTCGATGTGGTTTTTGGCGATGAGAAGAATTTCCGCAAGGAGAAGTTGACATTTGAGGTAGTGGATTTCCAGAGTGCATATCATGTCATTCTGGGTAGGCCTGCCTATGCTAGCTTTATGGCTCGACCGTGCTATGTTTATCTCAAGATGAAGATGCCTGGCCCTAGAGGCGTAATAACGGTTTCCGGTAACCGTCAGAGACTAGAAGATTGTCTTCAAGATGAAGCAAAAATAGCAGATGAGCGAATGGCAGTAGTGGAGTTCCAAGAGTATCAGAAGACGGCAGATCCGAGTGATTTGCTGCGTGCTAAGAGGCCTGCTTCAGAGTTAGCATTTTAGTCGGCCAGAGAGACCAAGCCAGTTCATGTTCACCCGACCGATCCCAATGCTGCTCCGACCCATATCTCGTCAACACTTGACAGCAAATAGGAAGAAGCGCTCATCCAGTTCCTTTGTGAGAACTGGGACATCTTTGCATGGAAACCATCTGACATGCCAGGTGTGCCCAGGGAACTGGCTGAGCACCGTTTGCGGGTCGACCCAAAAGTAAAACCCGTCAAAGAATACCTCTGTCGGTCCGTCACGGAGAAGAGAAAAGCCATTGGCGAGGAAGTGGCTCGGCTCCTGGCTGCTGAGTTTATCCGCGAGATATACCACTCTGAGTGGCTCGCCAATGTCGTTATGGTTCCCAAGAAAGATGATTCACTTTGAATGTGTATTGACTTCAAACACATCAATCGGGCCTGCCCGAAAGATCATTTCCCTCTTCCCCGTATCGACCAGATTGTCGACTCAACTGCGGGATGTGAGCGACTGTCCTTCCTGGACGCTTATTCCAGGTACCATCAGATCCGACTGTATGGACCCGATGAGATAAAAACGGATTTTATCACCCCGTTCGGGTGTTTTTGCTATATTACTATGCCCTTCGGCCTCAAGAATGCTGGTGCCACATTCATGTGCATGATTCAGAAGTGCCTGCTCACTCAAATCAGTCAGAATGTGCAAGCATATATGGATGACATAGTGGTTAAGTCACGCAAAGGTTCCGACCTGCTGACTGACCTAGTTGAAACATTTGCCAACCTGAGAAGGTACGATATCAAGCTTAACCCATCTAAGTGCACATTTGGAGTCCCAGGCGGAAAGTTACTCGGTTTCCTTGTTTCCGAACGAGGGATCGACGCAAACCCAGAGAAGATTGGCACAGTCCTCCGAATGAAGCGCCCAGTGCGCCTGCACGACATCCAGAAGCTTACTTGTTGCTTGGCCGCTTTGAGCCGATTCATCTCACGCCTCGGTGAAAAGGCATTGCCTCTTTACCGACTGATGAAGAAGTCTAACAAATTCGAGTGGAGTGACGAAGCTGAAGTGGCGTTTAAAGAGCTCAAAGCCCTGCTTTCCACCCAGCCGGTGCTTTCTGCTCCGGTTAGCAAGGAGCCTCTGTTGCTTTACATCGCAGCCACAGGACAAGTTGTTAGCACAGTGCTCACGGTCGAGCGGGAAGAAGGCAAGGCCTTCAAAGTTCAGTGCCCCATGTATTACATCTCAGAAGTCTTAACCCCGTCCAAGCAGAGATATCCACATTATCAGAAGCTTGTTTATGGGATTTACCTGACCATGAAGAAAGTTGCACATTATTTCTCTGATCATTCAATATCAGTCATCAGCGACGCTCCTTTGTTAGAGATCCTGAATAACAGAGATGCAACTGGTCGACTGGCAAAGTGGGCGATTGAACTTCTTCCTTTGGATATCAAATTTGAGGCAAAGAAGGCCATTAAGTCTCAAGCAATTGCGGACTTCCTCGCATAGTGGACTGAACAGCAACAGCCGATTCAAATTTAGTTGGAACATTGGACCATGTTCTTTGATGGGTCCAAGATGTTGAATGGCTCTGGTGCAGGAGTGGTTTTAGTGTCCCCACAAGGAGACAAACTCAGTTATGTCCTTCAGATTCACTTTGACTCTTCAAACAATGAAGCAGAGTATGAAGCACTTTTATATTGGTTGCGTATGGCCATTTCACTCGGCGTCCGACGCCTAATGGTTTATGGCGACTCAGATTTGGTGGTTAACCAAGTGATGAAGGATTGGTATGTCAGGAGTCCCGCAATGACAGGTTACTGCAATGCAGTGAGGAAGATGGAAAATAAATTTGAGGGATTGGAGCTCCACCACATACCGCGAATCAAAAATCAAGCTGCTGATGATCTGGCAAAGATAGGTTCCACTCGGAAGCCTATCCCCAGCAATGTGTTCTTGGAGCATCTCCATACCCCGTCAGTACAAGAAGATCCCTTCAAGGAAGAGCCCCTGCAACCGATAAGTCCAACCGACCCGACTGAGGTAGAGATTCCAGCCGTGCTTGACCTAATCATGGAAGTCTTAGTGATCACTCCCGATTGGATGGTACCATACATCATGTACATTCTCAGAAAAGAGCTCCCAGAGGACGAAGATGAGGCTCGCTAGATAGTCCGTCGATCCAAAGCTTTCACCGTGATAAAAGGACAGCTTTACAGAGAGAGTGTCATAGGAGTTGCACAATGCTGCATCACCCCAGAAGAAGGTCAGATGATCCTAAATGATATCCACTTGGGGACCTGTGGTCATCATGCGTCCTCTCGGACCATCGTGGCCAAAGCATACCGAGCGGGGTTTTATTGGCCTCGAGCAAATGAGATGGCGAAGGATATAGTCGACAAGTGCGCAGGTTGCCAGTTTTACTCCAACATGTCTCACAAGCCCGCATCCGCCCTGAATACTATTCCGCTTGTTTGGCTGTTTGCAGTCTGGGGATTGGATATGGTCGTACCCTTCAAAATCGGTGCGAGTGGCTTCACCCATTTTCTCGTAGCAGTCGACAAGTTTACCAAGTGGATCAAAGCCAAGCCCATCAAGAACCTTGGAGCAGGCACTGCCATCAGTTTCATCAGAGAGTTGATATTCAGATATGGAGTTCCTCATAGCATCATCACAGATAACGGATCCAACTTTGATTCTGATGCGTTCAAGGCATTCTGTGCATCTCAAGGCACTTGGGTCGACTACGCGTCCGTAGCGCACCTGCAGTCGAATGGACAGGCTGAAAGGGCGAATGGTTTGATTCTTCAAGGGTTAAAACCTTGTCTAATGCAAGATCTTAAGCATGCTGCTGGAGGTTGGGTGACCGAACTACCATCAGTCCTATGGGGGCTGAGGACAACACCCAACCGGTCGACTGAACGAACCCCCTTCTTCCTGGTGTACGGCGCCGAGGCTGTGCTTCCGAGTGACATGCTGCACAATGCTCCTAGAGTTGAACTGTTCTCAGAAACCGAAGCAGAGCAAGAACGTGAAGACGCAGTCGATCTCTTGGAGGAAGAACGCGAGATGGCTTTGGTCCGGTCGACCATTTATCAGCAAGATCTACGTTGATTCCACGCCTGCAATGTCAAAGGTCGAGCATTTCAGGAGGGAGACCTGTGCTCCGAGTGGTTCAGAAGCGACCTCACAAGCTCGCTCCGGCCTGGGAAGGTCCCTTCATCATCACCAAGGTGCTTCACAATGGAGCGTATCACATCTAGAATGTAGCCAAGAAAATAGACGAGCCACGTGCATGGAACGTGGACCTGCTTCGTCCTTTCTACACCTAGAATCACTCGACCCGTCGAGTTGTAATAAAAGTATTTCAAATTATTTTACAAAGACAAGATCGTTGCAGTATCTTAATGATTGGTTTCTCGTAATCACTTGTGTCCAAATCCCCCAGTGGGTGGCTTAGCCGCGAACCCAATTCGCCTAAGTTAAAAAACACTCCGAGTGGAGAGCAATCCTCCGACTCGGGGGCTTAGCTGCGACCCTGTAATCGCCTAAGTTAAAAAACACTCCGAGTGGAGAGCAATCCTCCCACTCGGGGGCTTAGCTGCGACCTCGTAATCTCCTAAGTTAAAATTTAAAAACACTCCGAGTGGAGAGAAATCCTCCCACTCGGGACTTAGCTGCGACCCCATAATCGCCT
>NC_041389.1:622247357-622292791 GCF_002162155.2 Triticum dicoccoides
AAGTTAAAAAACACTCCGAGTGGAGAGAAATCCTCCCACTCGGGGGCTTAGCCGCGACCCCGTAATCTCCTAAGTTAAAAAACACTCCGAGTGGAGAGCAATCCTCTCACTCGGGGACTTAGCTGCGACCCCGTAATCGCCTAAGTTAAAAAACACTCAGAGTGGAGAGAAATCCTCCCACTCGGGGGCTTAGCTACGACCCCGTAATCGCCTAAGTTAAAAAACACTCCGAGTGGAGAGCAATCCTCTCACTCGGGGACTTAGCTGCGACCCCGTAATCGCCTATGTTAAAAAACACTCCGAGTGGAGAGCAATCCTCCCACTCGGGGGCTTAGCTGCGAGACTGTAATCGCCTAAGTCACAAAGGCGTCGACTAAGCATTACCTCTGAGCTATGCCACAAGTACAATGTTCCATCCCTTTCCGCAAGGACGACGAGGCGTCGACTGAGCACCACCTCTAAGCTATGCCACAAATACAATGCTCCGTCCCTATCCGCAAGGACGATGAGGTGTAGACTTAACATCGCGTTTGAGCTCCATCACAAGTACAATGTACTTTCATTCGGCAAAGGGTGAGAAGATCAAATCCACTCAGAACCAAAGCACAATCAGAAACAGTTTGAAAAAACAAAGCAAAAGCCATGATATTCAAAGAAATCCAAGTTCGGATAAACCCTGCAAAAGTTCAGAACTGCACCGGGCAAGAGTACTCAGGCATCAAGCCTGAAAGAGTTTAACGATTACACGATCACTCGACATTCCGAGGCAAATAACTGTGGGGCATAATGTTTTTCAGTCACTCGTCAGGAGAAGGGCTGGCTGGATCACAGAAACTGTCCAGATCAATGTTGTCTGCAATGCGAGTGGCAACTTCAAGGAAAGTGTCCATGAAGGACTGGAAAGTGCGCTTCTTGGTGTTCACAACCTTGAGGGCCGCCAGCTTTTCTTCTCTGGCGTCTTTACAGTGCACTCGGACCAATGACAGGGCAACATCAACACCATAGTGTGTGGACGATTTCTTCCATTCTTGCACTCGGCCAGGGATCTAATTCAGTCAAGTCATCAGCGACTCGAGATCTTGTGAAAGTTCCGCCTGTGGCCAGAGTTCAGCCTCAACCCGAGTCATCGCCGCCTTCAGTCGGGCAAGATAAGCAACAGCACTATCCATGCGTGATTCCAACCGTAGCAAGTTCATCGTGACATCATCTTTGACAGGACAATTGATGGGGTCGAGACCCGTCTCGACCCGCCCAGTCTCAGCTTCAAAGTCCTGACAAAGTTCTGCGCAGTCAGAAAAAATGGTGAGTCGACAGTATGACAAAATGTACCAATCGACAACAATTAATCAGTCAAATGACAATACCTTCGAGCTTCAGGACCAGAGGACTCCAGCTCGCCCTTCTGGGCTTTGAGGCTTCCGACTTCATTGGTTAAGTTCTCCTTGTCCTTCTTCAATTGCTGACCTCCCGATTGGCCTCAGAGATGGCGGTCTTCAGCTTCGAGTTCTCCTCTTCCAACTTGCCGACCGAAGCCAGCTTCTTTTCTGCAAGCATTGTCTTCTCTCGCGCCTCCTTCTGAGCAGCAGCAAGATCCAGATCCTTCTTCTCTAGAGCCTTCTTCATTTTCTCTAAAGAAACAACACTCTTCAGACGAGCTTGAAGTTTACGGTTTTCAGTACGCACATCTGTTCGTGTGAAGTCACTCGGTTCAAAGAGACTAAAATAAAAAAAACACTGAGAAGCACGAGCCACAAGGTGGACAGGTGACGATTGGTTACCTCCCATGATGGCCGTTTCTTCCTGAGCAGTCTTGAGGTTCTTCTTCGCCAGTTCAAGATCAAGATTGAGGATGATTTTCTTCTTGTTCAACTCAGAAAGTTGAGCCCCAAGATCACAAGACCTCTACAGTCAGCGAGAGATATATATATCAGTCGACAGAAACAAAAGACAATCACAGTGAAAGTTACTCTAAGAATGCTGTCGAATCAAACATTCAACAATAGTCTCGGGGACTACATCCAGTGGTTGCACTTAGCGTGCCCCCACTGGTTTGGATCAACACTCAGCATGGTCTGCCCAGCATGAGTCAAAAAAAAGTAGATTCTCAGACCCCAGCCGACTGCCAGCAGTCGACCGTGGTCTCGGGGACTACATCCAGTGGGTGCACTCTGCGTGCCCTCACCGGTTCAGACAAACACTCGGCTCAGCATGAGTCGAGTGGAGTGGAAGACCTATTACACTCTAAGGCAGGCATACCCCAGTGGGTGATCGGATATGAAACATAGACCCATGATAGTAGATGCACATATGGGCAGCGAAGCAACAGCGGCAATTTTTCATGATTCAAAAGTTCAGTCAGGAGTTAACTGACCTTAATGTTGGTCTGCAGAGCGGTGCTAGCATTATAGGCCACATGACTGGCCTCTAGCATCACCTTCACTTGCCCCATAACAAGATTCACCTAGTGAAGAGCCTCCCTGACGACACTTGGCGAGTCGTCTGGAGTTTGGTATGTAGCAAAGAGTGATGGCACCAAGGCTGACGAAGCAGCCACTTGGTCGGATGCATGGAATTGCACTGGAGCAGCGGGAGTCGGAGCAGTCAACCCTGATGGGCGATCAGTCGTCAGCGGGTCGGCGAATGTGACGTTGGTCCGAACCGGATCTCCGGATCGCTCGACCACCGTCTCAAGCATCGGCGTCGACTGAGGGACTTGAACCTCAAGCGTTCTCCCGCTCGAGCCCTTGCCTCTCCTCCTCCTCTCCTTCAGGAGCACTTCTTCTTCTTCTTCTTCATCGGGAAGCACGACAATGTCTCGTGGAGCTGCAGCGAAAAGAAAACATCACAAATTCAACTGACCAACAAATCAATCGACGAACTAAGTTTTGGTCGAATGGACTTACCAGCTCTGGAGGTGGCCGTGTCATCGGTTTCCTCATCTCCTGGGCCCTTGTCAACATCCATGTCAGTCGCGGCAGAGGTTGGGCTGGAAAAGTGCATGGTCCGTTTGTTCAGAACAGAAGAATCAGTCGATAGAGGAGAACACAGAGAGGATACTCACCCAGAGGCAACAGGAACATCCATCTTAATCCTGGGCATAGTCTTCCGAGCTTTTGAAGGATCAACCTTGGGCTGCTTGGCGACTTTTTCTGTAGGCTCAGGAGTCGACATTCGAGTGCGCTTCTGTGCGTGAGTGCTTGGGGCCACGTTCTTACTGCGCCCACCCGCTGGATCATGGAGTAGCTTGGATCGACGTTCTGAACAAGGCGGCGAGTCGACCGGCTCCTCATCGTCTGACTCGTCGCTCTCCTCTTTGTCTTCATCATCCAAAGATTCCCATTCACTGCTCTCCTCCGCGCTGTTCTCTCCCTCCTGGCCTTGCTCCAGAACTTGCTCACCATTGGGCATCGAATACATCTCAGTATAAACCTACAAGACAAGAATTCGAGTAAATGTTAGTTGGATTCAATGGCAGTCGGAATATGTACCCAAAAATAGTCGGTAATGAAAGTCACACCTTGTCTGGCTGATTGCTGTCACTGAAGGGGTCGACTCTTCGGGAACCTCTGTGGTTATCCTTGTTGCCTGTGATACTCTTCAACCACATGGCCACTGTCTTAGCCGGTTCTTCCTCCGGATGAACCCGAGCGGTGTCGTCGACTCCAGAATACATCACATAGGGTGGTCACGGGCCTGGAGAGGCTGGATGCGTTGAGTGAGGAAAACCTCCAGCAGATCCATGCTAGTGACGCCTTGGTTGATCAGTTGGACCACCCTCTCAACTAGCATGTTTGTTTCCACGCTCTCAGCAACGATCACTTTTAGCGAGGGAGGAGTCTGAACACGGTCAAAGGTGAAATGAGGAAGACCAGTCGACTGGCCTGGAGTTGCGTGGTCCTGGCAGTAGAACTAGGTCGACTGCCAGCCCCTAACCGACTCAGGAAGGGTCATGGAAGGGAAAGAGCTCCTCTGCCTCTTCTGGATACCCAAATCCCCACACATCTGAATAACATGTGTTTTCTCGTCACTCGTGTTCGCTTTCTTCACCGACTGAGAGCGGATGGTGAAGATGTGCTTGAAAAGACCCTAGTGTGGTCGACACCCCAGAAAATTCTCGCACATGGACACGAATGTAGCAAGATATGTGATGGTGTTGGGAGAAAAGTGATGGAGTTGGGCATCGAAGAAGTTCAGGAAACCCCGAAAAAAGGGGTGCGGAGGAAGTGAGAAACCCCGGTCGACATGGGTGGCGAGAAGGACACACTCACCCGGTCGTGGCTGCGGCTCCGTCTCCCCCTCAGGCAACCATGCAGCACCCTTGGCGATCATCCCAGACTCCACCAGCTCGTCCAAGTCATCTTGCCGGAGAGAAGATTGGATCCAATCGCCCTGGATCCAACCTGGTGGCAACGCCGAGCGTGATGACGACCCACGATTCTGCTTCTTGCCTTTCGCCGCCCCCGTCGCCTTCTTTGCGCCTTCCAGCACCGTCGTCTTGTCCTTCACCATGGTGGTGGGGCGGCGGCGTCGAGAGTGGAGGAGCCGGATGCGGTGGAGAAGCAGGGGAGGAGAAGAGAAAACAGACGAGCACAGTGCAGGCGCCACGGCTCCGTCGCCTTATAAAGGCCCACTTCCGAGTGGCTGACGCGTGGGCCCAGGTGATCCTGTCAAATCCCACAATAGTCGGGCGCTGGGTACGTGGCGAAAAAGGTGGCGCGGAGATCGAGGAACTCATGTCTATCCATCCCGCTTACCATGGCACGCTCCGTCCCGCGCGTTTCCCCGCAATTTCGAATCATGTGAGATCCGAGGTACGCCATAACCAATCGCGCCAAAGATTCTGCGCCCAAAAACAACACTCGATAGGTGACGTTATAAATTCATTCGATGACTTTCTGAATCGATCAAGGCGACTGAAGCGAAGCTGAAGTTCGAACATGAACCTTCTGTCCTGCGTAAATACTTGTGAAGCGCAAGGGTCAAAGCAAGATCAACTCCAATCTTCTTTCCACTCGGACCTTAATCCATTCGGGGGCTAATGATGAGGATACAGACCTAGGGTAGGATCATAGGCCTGACCTATACGCCCTACCCAAAGTCACTACACTAGAAGCAAAGAAGCTCAAGAGACAATAGGGAGTACCCAATAAGGATGTCGAGTGCAATCCACTCGACCAATGGACCACTCGGGTACCCCTCCTTCCCAAAATCACGCGACCAGTCAACCACTCGACCATACAAGAAACCACTCGACCTACAGAAGACCAGAAGTCAGTCAGAACAGCAACGAGCGAGTATTAACTCCGTAGTCTTTAAGGTCATTAAAGGCACTTAAGGTCATTAAAGGCACTTAAGGCTGTCGACCGCCTCCAGGCTCAGAGACGTAGGGCTTTTACCTCCTCCGAGAGGGGCCTGAACTCGTAAACACTTGCGTACAACCTTGCCGTAGCTAGGACCTTGCCTCTCCATACGTACCCCCTATACTTACTATCAGACTTAGTACCACGACAAGAACCATACTTTTTTCACAAGGGGAGTAACTTTTTTGGGGGGAAAGTCCATCATGACTAGCTTTAATAACCTCAAGTAATAGTTACACCGTTCACCAATTGGCTAACTAAGAACTCATGAGGTTTGTTATTCCAACTGTCCTCACATTTATTACAAAAACTAAACTTTCCTAGCTCATGAGCAACCGAATTTTCTTAACAAAAACAATGAGTAAAGATGACCTTTCCTATAGAAGTAGTGATATCTATGCACTCAGTGAAGACAATTGCCGCTGCATCCCGCCACTGGTCTTGTCCTCGGCAACAGTTGATGACGGGAGTCCGACTCTACTTCTACCCTGTTGAAACCCAAGGAGTTCGTGAAATTTCAATCATCTCGCGTTGCCATTGCTTCAATCATGGCAAGTCAGACGCCAAGGGAACGAATCTACAAAACCCTGCAATAAAGCTTCCTTTTTCATCTCATAAGGTACCAACAGTAGCACCTGATCCTTCATCTGCATGGAATGGAGCATCCACATTTAGCTTTATAAATCTTGCCTCTGGTCTCTTCCACTTGTGCTCCACCGGTTCCGGCTACTTTGATAAAGATTTCATATAGTTTCCCACTATTGGCAGGAATGAGGGATGCCACCTGAAGTAAGGAGGGAATGAATCATGATGGGTGTCTCGTCGGTGAAGCCACCAGAGATACCAACAGCCTGCCGCGATTACCTCCTTGTCATTTATACTTGGCATGATCGTCATTGGTTGGTCCGGTTCCAACAGGAGAAATTCTAAGGTGGTTGACCATGATCGGTCCACTTGTATTGCATGTTCAATGCGATTAGCCAACCCTAGTCCGGCTCACGGGCTCCTCGCCAAGTCATACTGGAAAAACATATGCCGCATGTCTCCAAGGCCCCTATGGCACACCGGACACGGCTCGTCAATAGGGATGTGCCTATTAGCGAGTATGGAGTTTAGCCGGATAATTCCTCGCAAGGGACGCCAACAAAAGATTTGTACATTCCGTGGCACCTGTAACTCCCAGAGCTTCTTCCAGATCCCTGCTTACTGGTGGACGCTGAATTTGCAAGGGATTGACCCCTAAACTGGTGTGACCATTGTTGATGACAAGCACTCCTCACCGAGAATTTTCCATGCTTTGTAAGATGTCACACAATGAAATCATCAAATGCTTGGAAATTTAGTGGTATTTGCAGAATCCTATTTGCATGACATGGTAAAAAAATGACTCGTATCAATTGTTCATCCCAATGAGCGGTGACTGGATCAATAATCTCTACCACCCTTGGAATATCCATGGATCATTCCATATACTTACATTTTCCCCGAACCAATTCACCAAATGTGCCCTCTTTTAAACGTAGTCAAACCAGCCACCAAACTCTGCCATGTGAATGAAGATATTTTGCCTTCAAAATGCGAGCACAAATGGACTCCCGGTTTGTGATCAATCTCCAACACTGAGCGAGGGGAGTAACTTTGATCTACCTCAGGGATAGGTACACCACTGCTCAGATTTGTAACAGCGAAACTGAAGTTCTTTTTTCAAGCAGAATCCAAGCACGTGCATGTTTGCCGTTAGATGAAATCCAACGCTTAAGATTGATGCACGTCCATAGCTGTATGATCTCCTTTTTCTATACACACCGCAGACAAGCAGCGTCCCAAACCTTCGGTCGTGTCATTACAGTACACGTGTCACGTTTCTACATAACTTACACATAGTATCATCACGCCTTGACTCCGGCGTTGGGACCGGCGGCCGCCGCAGAGGAGAGGCTCTGGAGGTGCCTCTCGACGACGTCGAGGCCACAGAGCTCCTTGACGTCGGCCATGGTGGCCGGCACGTCCATCTGGAACGTCAGCGGCGAGCTGGCCGAGAAGTCCTTCCTGGCCGCCCTGATAGCCTCCCGCATCGCGCAGTGCACCGACGCCGCCATCAGCAGCGGCGGCTCGCCGGACGCCTTGGAGGAGAGCACGCGCTTCTTGTCGCGCGCGCTGGTAAGGAGCTCCACGTTTAGCTGTTTCGGGATGGTGTCCACCGTGGGGATCTTGTACGTCCACGTGCCGTCGTTCACCACCAGCCCGTCGGCGTTCGTCGTGTACTCCTCGTTCGTGAAGAACCCAACCCCTTGCACGAATGCGCCCTCCACCTGATCCATCAACCAAGAAACAATTCAGCTTACAACAATCTTCATCAACAGCAAGTGGCTGTGCCGACCGGTGGCGAGCTCACCTGGCCGAGGTCCACCGCCGGGTTCAGGCTCTGCCCGCAGTCGTACACCAGGTCGCTCCTCAGGATCGTCGTCGCTCCGGTCAGCACGTCGATTTCCACCTGCAATTCGGGCAATTTCCCAATCAGAAATTGGGATCCCTTGTTGTTGCGATTTGAATCTTTGGAGTTTGGATCATCGATCATGGTACCTCGCTGACGGCGGCCCCGTAGTTGATGTACTTCACGAAGGCTGGGTCAGGCGTCCAGTACGCCTGCGCCGACAGGTTCACGCTCGCCATGGTCGCCTGGGTAATCAAGGCCTTCCATGGCGCAGGCTTGTCGGACTTGGACTCGAGGCTCTCCTTGATGGGCTTGAGCCGCTCCACAAGCGTGGCGCACGACAGCCGGACCGCCTCGCAGCTGGTCTCGGAGGTGGTGCTCCCGCCGGTGAAGCCGCCTTGGATCATGCTCAACGTGTCGGCCTGGATAACACGCACCTTGTCGAGGAGCTCGTCGGCGTCGGAGCAGAGTTCAGCCAGCCCGTACGCCGTCATCTGCTTCACCTTGGTATATAACCCCTGCCCGATCTCCACGCCGCCGACCTCGACGGCGATGGACCCATCGTTCAGGATGGACACCTTCCCGGGCGTCGGACGGAGCCTCACCTCGTACGTGATGGGCACGCACGAGATGCCCCGCTTCTTCCACCTGCTCCCTCCGTTGAACCGCTCCACCGCGGCCGCCCTGGTCCGATACTCCGGCGACGAGGCCAGCTTGTCGAAGATTTCAACGAGGCTGTACGTCGAGGCCTCGCCGGCGGCGTCGCCGTAGAACTTCGTGAGGCTCTCGAAGCCGTGGAGGTTCTTCCTCCGGACGGTGTTGGTGTCGGCCGCGAGCGCCGACGCGACGTGCTCGATGATGGCCTCCGCGATGAAGCAGCCCTGCACGTCGCCGGGGCCGCGCATGGCTGACTTGGACGAGACGTTCGTCTTGCACACCTTGACGTCCAAGGCCAGGGCGCCCCAGTTGTACTTCTTCAGAGCACCGACGATGGCTGACGGGAGCGCCGGGCTCACATCCGGCGATATCCCGGCGTTGATCCCGAGGCCGAGGTGCAGCGCCGTGAGTGTGCCGTCCGACTTGAACCCGACGGAGTACTTCACCTTCATCGGGTGCCGCCCTCCCGCCATGATCATGTCCGTCTTGCGGTCGAGGTACATCCGGACAGGGCGCCGCAGCTTGAACGCTGCAACTGCACACGCACATGCCACCTGAAAACACAAACAATTGCAACATGATCAGAAGATTGTACACCTTTTTGTTGCTGTAAACCTCTGCTTGAATGGTTGGGGCTTCCACTTACATGGCATCCTTTCATTGCCTTCCCACCGAAGCCGCCGCCAACTCTTCTTGTGATGATGCGAACATTGTGGTACGGAATGCCGAGGCAGTCCGCGACGACATTCTGCGTGACCTCAGGTATCTGAGTCGAGGCATAGACGGTGATGCAGTTATCTTCGTCGGGGACGGCCAATGCGGTCTGAGTCTCCATGTAGAAGTAGTACTGTGATTCAAGTTTCACCTGTTGAAAATTGATAATGATGTTATGTAATGATCCTTGTCTGAAACTATGAATATAGACAGACATCCTACTAAACTGAACTATGTACCTCTCCTGATAAGATCTTGTGATCAGCTTCAGACATCCCTTGCTCGAAATCCCCAACTGGCTTAGGAGCCAAAAACGGGGGAGGATGGAAGTAGCTGTCATGTTGGATGGCATCCTCTATTGTCAGAATGGGCGGCTCAAGGTTCTCGGTGCTATACTCGATAACGGCTTGCTTCGCCGCCATATAGGCATACTTCTGTGTTTCAGCAATCTGATTGATGGCAAACCAACACGATAATAATATGGTCAGTTCTATCCCTCAAAATTTTGGGTAAAACATTACAGTAGTACTGGTTGTGCATTTTTCTTTTCTGAAACTGAGTTCAAGTGGTTCAGAAATAGGTACGTACCACAACGCCAATATTTTGACCGGCAAATTCAGAAACCGGATCACCGAATAGCGGTTCATCTCCTAGCCCCGGGAAGCTGGATCCAATATTCCTTCCACCGGCAGGAATGTCCTTTGCGGAGATAACGGTGATGACCTTTTTTGAAGCCAGAGATGATTTGAAGTTGACGCCTTTGATATGGGCATGAGGGTGTCTGCTGTAGATAAATGCTCCGTAGAGGCAATCCTTGGGAGCAGGGATGTCATCAACATACACAGCCTCCCCTGAACAAGAACCAAAAATATTGTCAAGTGCATGCTTTAGAATAGAAACTAGTGTACAATAGCAGAGGAAAGATAGCAGATGGTTGAGCATTGTTTGAACTAATGTACAATGAACAAAAAGAACTACCAAATGGTTTGGGTCTTTAAGGAAGACTATCAAAAGATGTTTTAGACTGGTAACCACAAACCATGTAAGAATTCCTAAAAAAAAAAGACACCTTAAGAAGCAAACTGGAATCAGAGTATAGGAGTATACCAGAAGCTTGTAGCTCGGCCCCCGCTTTTGTGGATGGCTTGCCGACAGGTTTATATTCTTCGGTGAAAACCAGTTCCTGCCTTGAGCGGATCGGCAAATCATTGCTGGCAACCTTACTTTGCTTTTCTAGCGAGGATGCGCCATTTCCATTCATGGTTCCATTAGTAGATAAACCATTGGGAGTAATAGCCTTCGCCGGTTCATCCAGGTCGGTAGCAAGTGAAGACAGGAAACTGAACAAGAAACTGACAGCCAGGCTGACTCTGTACTCAGGGTGTGTGGTGCCTTCTGACGGCGAGATAACATCTTTCAGCAACCGAACCGCTTCAAGTATCACAGATGCACTCATTGATTTCCCCTTCAAGAATTCCTCCACCTTCCGAGCCCGTGCCGCGTGATCGACACCGTAGGCGCCGAACGCGAGGCAGATTTCGTCGACGATGAGCTCCCCTGTTGCTGCATCCCCTGAAGTCCTTGCCAGGAATGCAGAATTCACATAGGACACAGCATTGCCGAATGGTCTGGGGGCTGCACGAGATGTCTCGAAGATGACATTGTCTGAACCCCAGTCAGGGACAAATATGCTGAGCAGTATGGTCTTGGCATCACAGGGAGGCTGCTCCAGAAATTCCTCCAACGTCAGGCACAGCATTTTGGAAGCCGTTTGGATGGTGACCGTGGAGCCGGCAGAGAGAAGAACGGTGGCGATGTCGGATGGGAACTGCAGCCGCTGCGCCATGATCACATTCCCGCCGATGGTCGCCGTGTTCCGGACGAACGGCGAGGCCACCTTGCTGAGGTGACCGGCGATCTTTCTGAAGACCGGAGTGCCATCGGAGAAGACCTCGATGGCTTTGGAGATGGACACGGCTGCCCCGATCTCCACCCCCTTGCTGCTCCTGTCGATGACGGAGAGCTCCGGGATCCCTTTGATGTCGATGTACTTTTCATAGAGGTCTTGATCCTTGTACACTCCGGCGCCGGTGTTTGACGCCACGATCTTGACTGAATTTCCGTCGAACCAGTTGGAGTCGAAGAGGCTATGGAGCTCCTGGATGCTCCTGGGATGGTACCAGCCATCTTCGCTGGCTATCGCCGCCGGCACATTGTTCGTCTGCTGATCAACGGAGGCCTTGATCTCAGACTTGAGGAACTCCGGGAAGGTGCAGACGGCGCCGCTGGTGTATTCCGGCAGCTTGCCGACGTCGGCGCGGTCGGTGCCCTTCTTCCAGAAGGAGTTGAGCCCGAGGTCTTCGAGGTCGACGTCGGCGGCGAAGCTCTTGCAGGCGTCAACGATGGGCCTGTAGCCCGTGCATCGGCAGAGGTTGCCGGAGACTGCGTGCTCCGCCTCGCACGACGTGAGCTTGGAGAACCCCGGCGGTGGGGCGGGCTCGCCGGCGGCGCCGGGCTTGTCGGCCTTGACGAGGGCGGAGAAGATGGACATGCACATGCCGGGGGTGCAGAAGCCGCACTGGGAGGCATGGAAGCCGGCGAGGCGCTGCTGGACGGGGTGGTAGCCATCGCGGGTGTTGCCGATGCCCTCGCTGGTGGTGACCGAGCAGTGGTTGAGGCTGCCTACGAGCGTCAGACAGGAGCTCGCGGAGAACTCGGTCACCTCGTCGGTGGCCGGGTCGTACTTGGAGATGAGCACCACGCATGCGCCGCACCCACCTGCGCGCAGCAACGTGACGTCGTCGTTAATTAGAAACACACCAGGCGAGACGAATCATATAAAATGAGAAAGAACATTCCTTCAAAAACATAAAAGAAAAATATTTGCTGAATGGAATAATTTGCTCCTGAATAGAACGAATAATTTGCTGAGTGTAAAATAAAAAGGCATGTCCTATATGCTAGTCATTTAGATGTCTGAAGTTTCCTGGGAAGGACAAAAGTATTGTGACCTATCATGTCTCTATGAAACGTTTGCACAAAGATAGAAGGCATGAACATATGTGTTGACATCTTATATATGTTGTAAAACGAATTAGATCTTATGGAACTTTAAGATATTCTTTTACGGTTTAATGTTCACGGAGGCAAGTGATGGAGCTACCACCCACAACAAAAGAAGGCCAAGGCCAGGACCAAAAGATGCACATATTTAGCAATTGGCATACTGTACATTTGTGTATGTATTGTACCGATTTTAAAAGCATGAATCACTTGGGATATTTTTCATTTGAGTCGTCCAAACCTTTTAACCCAATTTCTTTAAGTATTTATCCGACGGCTGTGAACAATTGTCACCTCCCTTAATTATGTTAATTATTGTCTCATAATTAAGTACTTTCTTAGTTCATTATGCATACTTAAAGTTGTTCTTTCAGTACTTCAAGAAATTGTTTTTTATGTGATACTTTTTTAAAATAATATGCCATGTCCTTTGCTTTCTTAAAAGGGAACACATGCTTTTAATATAAAAACATCGACGATTACATTGTTTTTGTTTATTTATGCATGTTAGCTCAATGTACTTTGCACCCATACCATTACTATTTTATACCAAAATAATGACGAGTTGGTGTAATACTTTTGATCTAAGTCGTCGACGATACTTCCATCGATGGCTCGCTGTTTAAGGTGAACAAGACTAATTCTTAATTCCATACTCATGGCATGTTTAATTTCTACTAATTCACTCTATGTGGTATTCTTATACGGTACATTTCTCATGCGGTACATAATGGCATTGCAGGTGCAGAATTGCAAATTCAGTTAGAGAAGTGTGTAAGTGTGTTTACCTAGCTAGGGTCAAATAAAACCATATTTTGTTTTATTTTGATTTGGTGAACAAACGACAGTCAGAGAGAGTACAGATTTTCATGAAGTCCTCTGAGTTTTCGCTACAAGATGAGTCAATTGTGGAGCCTACGGCAATTTTAAAGTTTCTCTATTTTGTGTGTGTGTGTGTGTGTGTGTGTGTGTGTGTGTGTGTGTGTGTGTGTGTGTGGATCCTATGGTCTGTTTAGTGTGTTGTTCCTGTAAAGTCGTTATCAATGTAAGGACAGAAAGCATCTGGGACAATGATATGGGCCAAAGCATGCTACTGACTACACTGCCGCTATATATGTATAGCAAACTGAAACACGCGCCTGGTTTTTCTAAGATGGTTAGCTGCAGGCCGCAGCGTATGGGACCTGACCAGCTAACAAAAGAAAGATTAACAATTGCAAAACGGAGAATATACTAGGTCCAATAATTTGGGATGGGTGCATGCTCATGCTGCATGCCTGCTCCACTAGGAGAAAAGTAGGACGGCAGCTAGCGTATCCGGCCTTTTCACTCCATCATGCCTGATTGAACTGTGAAGTAGTACTAATTCTGCACCCAATTGCCTTCTCAATACTACTACTACATGTTATCTCAAACATAAAGCGAAAGATACTACTGGCTCCGATCCAAATTAATTGTCGTAGCTTTAGTAGATCGAAGGGAGTACTAAATCTCCGAACCATCGGTAGCCGGGCGCACTTGAAAGGAAGTGTCAATTTCGAGCATACATACACTAGGCGTTTTTGGCTAGGTACTCTCTTTGATTGCTGTCTGTGCTGTCAAAGTGTCGAGAGCAGTTGGAAAGTGCAGGGAACAAGTGGCCCGACATACATACTCGTGGACTCGTGGTGCGTCGATGAATGAACGATAGCGATAGCTGCCTAGCCAGCACCAAGAGAAGAGAGCAACAGAATATATTCCACACGGACATTACGGGTCCTAGCTAGATCGGTACGCGCCGAGGAGGAGGAGCAGGAGAAAGCAATACGATTTGCAGAAAAAGAAAGCCCTCGACATTTTTTGTAGTTCCTGATGAATGTGCGCTAGCGCTGGTAGCTACCGTAGGTAGGTCGCACAGCAATGATCTTAGGATTGGCCCACCTTCGCTTTAGGCGTTATACATACTCTGTTTCTTTGTATTTCGCCTTCTTAATTTTCGTTTGTGTGAAAGAACTTGTTTGGCTGTGTGAGAGAATTTTTTTTGATGAATGAGCTAGCACCAAAAGAAGAGAACAAACAGAATATATTCCACACGGACATGATGGGTCCTAGCTAGAATCGGTGCGCGACGAGGAGGAGAAAGCGATGGGATTTGCAGAAAGAGGAAGCGCTCGACATTTCTGTGGTTCGTGATGAATGGGTAGGTATTATATTAGGTAGCACAAAATGAGAGAAGAAGCAGCACCGATGTGGTTGCTGGCCCAAGAATGGGTACTGTATGTGCCGTGGTGGCTACGTGCACATATTTTGCTTCTCCCTTTCTGCGTGTTTCGTGGTTTGATTCCCTACGCCTGCGCGCGTGGGTGGAGAGAGATCGGCGACCAGGCGATCCAGGAGCAGGAGTCCGGTCGGTAAACTGAAAACGATGGCAGATGAACTCTCCCAACGACTCGTCGGTTCGGAGCTTTGGACCATTCATCTGATAAGATTCTCACCGATCGAAACCGCAAGGATAAAATGAAGCTAGCTAATAATGGAATGGAGAGCCGGTTGGTGTTGGGGGTGCTCACCTTCGCCGCAGCCGAGCTTGGGCCCCCGGACGGGCGTGCGCGTGCGGAGGAACTCCAGCAGCGTCGTCGACGGGTCGACGCCGGCCGCCTCGCGCCGCACGCCGTTCACCGCCAGCACCACCCGCTCCCCCGCCGCATCCTTCCCCAACGAGCCCATCTCTCTCTCCACGACCAACAGCTCCCTACTCGATCCAGGTGCACCACTCAACAAGTGCGCCGAGGCCGGCGGCTATAGCTCTATCCTTTATACAGGGCTCCGCTAGAGCGGTAGCGCCCGCGCGAGGGACTTGGGCCTTGGGGCTAGTTTGGTTGGAGACCTGGCTAAAATTTACCTGGCCTGAAGCGTGCCTGAGACTAGCCTGGAGTATGTTTGGTTGCTATCCTGGGAATTCAACTACTAGCCTGGCCTGGAGCGTCTTGCATGGCCATTAGCCTGGTTGAGTCACCAGGCGCGTGTGTTAGCCTGGCCCAGGCGCTGGGAATCGGTAGCCTGGGTTGTGCCTGGATGCTAATCTCACCTTCCCTTGCATGCAGTTCAGTGGGGCCACAGGCTACTAGTTGTTTATTGGCTGATAATAGCAGGTCAGGCTGTGGACACGTACCAAACAAGTCGCATGCAGGCTAGCCTGACCAGGCAGTTTCTTTGGAGTTTTCAGGCGCACACCAGGCTCTAGTTTTACCCAGGCATCCAACCAAACTAGCCCTTATTTGCTGGTCGCTAGCTATGCAGTGACGTTGGACCGGGGAAAGCGACGGAAAATGGCGTGAGCCTGCGCTCAGCGCGCACGTACTCCGGTTCACGTGGAGGTCAAGGGGAAATGGGCGCGGTAGATCAAGATCGGTGATGGATGGATCATGTGCGCCCGAAGAATCCGTTGGAACGGAGCGATCGAGGCGGATGCACGCTGTATGGTACCAGTGCTCCTACTCCACTCTCTAAGTCTCTACGCAAGCGATCAAAAGGACGGGAAAGGTGATAATAATATTTAGTATGCAAAGGCGTGAGTGGCAGGCAAGATTTGCTTCATTTTGCTCTTGTTTGTTTATGCTCTACTATGGCTTATGGGTCTCCTTTCCTCTGGCCATCCCTAGGCATTAGCTGCATCAGCGGTGAGGTAAACCTGCGTACCAACGTGTCGCCGGCTAATCTTACGAGGGGGCAGGGAGCACGCACGAGAGCCGAGGCCGCTGCGTTTGGGTTCGTGGCAAGCGAGCACGTAGCACCGTGCAGACCATTCGCGTGGTGCGATCCGATTTGGGCGGCGCTGCCACATGATCTATCTCGTCCGGCGTAGTCAAACACGTGACGCGAATATTCTCTCTCGATTGAGAGAGGGATCCCCCGTCCGCTCCGTGGACGGACTGACAGATGACGATGGGCTGTTCCCGAGTACACCATGGGTTGGGTACACCGTACACGGTAGCATGCATCGTTGAAAACTTGGACCGGGATGATGTGTTGAGCTGTCGACGCATCGCGGCGAAAACAAAACTAGTGCCGATCGACCACACGTACCAACGTGAGAGAGAGGGGAGAAAAGCGGCCAACCGGACCCGTCGCCGTCTCTTCTTGTTTGGTGTATACATATACAGTGACACACCAGATGTGTGTCTGTACCACGTACGGTACCGCCGATGAAACTTCAACTGAAGTGACGTTGCACAGTGTCAAGAGCTTGCCCGGGTAATGCTACACCTACGAATGGTTTAAGGTAATCTTACGTAATTAGACAGCTGGCAGGTTATGATTGAGGTTAGAGAGAAGGCGGGCCTCATTCCACTTAAAATCAGGAGAGAGAAGAATTGATGGAAGGTTAGTAAGAGATTTACATTAGGCTTCGTAGGTGTAGCATTATCGGAGCTTGCCCCGATGGGCCCGTAGCGACCGGCACGACCAAATCAACCAATGCCTCCGGTGCAAACCCGGCTCGCCGAGTCTGGGGGTCAACGTGACACTTCGCCGTTGGTTCCATTCGGCGCCGAGAAGATCGTACTAGTATCGTATCTATCTACCGGACTCTGGCGTCATGCGTGACGGGCTCAAGTCTCTCGATCATTTCAGTATCAGACAGAGTGGAGACTAGCGAGAGTGCTCTTCGATCGTGACGTCCTACTGACTGACAAATGGGGCCCCCGCCTGGAAAGCGGTGGCCATGACATGACATGGGCGTTTATCTTTATTCGAACGAAGCAAGCGCATTCAAGTGGCCAGACCGATGAGCCTGAAAGGTCGTCGAAGGCGGGCGGCGGATTTCCGGCCGGGCTCGTCGGCTCGTGCCGTGACCAAACACACAGCGCGCGAGCTAGTAATGTATACGTGGCACCAAGGCGTCCGTCCACGGACGAGGCGCAGGCGCTATCTCCACAGCCCGATCCACCTCGACTGCCGAGCTGAGATGGAGTACCCAACAAAATGGAGGCGCGCAGCAAGATCGATCCCGCAAAAACAGAGCGGCGTAGCGAAGTAGAGACCGAAAAAACATAGCACAGGCCGAGCTCCACAGAGCTCTTTAGTTTGTTTTCAGCGATAAATACTACTTCCACACATTCAAAAAAATCTGAAAAAACGTGTATACATAGATGTTTATTTGTAATATACATGTATAAAATCCATGAACATATATGTCAACATGTAATGTATACAAGAAAATAAATACACATATTAAAATGGGCTTTATCTTTGTTGTTTTCTTGCCAGATATTTATCTTTTTACTGTAGCATGCAAATAATCGAATTACCTGATCAAACTTTTTTGAAACTTGACGAACATGTTGGAAATATGCCCTAGAGGCAATAATAAAAGGATTATTACTATATTTCCTTGTTCATGATAATTGTCTTTTATTCATGCTATAATTGTATTATCCGGAAATCGTAATACACGTGTGAATACATAGACCACAATATGTCCCTAGTGAGCCTCTAGTTGACTAGCTCGTTGATCAACAGATAGTCATGGTTTCCTGACTATGGACATTTGATGTCATTAATAACGGGATCACATCATTAGGAGAATGATGTGATGGACAAGACCCAATCCTAAGCATATCACAAGATCGTGTAGTTCGTTTTGCTAGAGCTTTTCCAATGTCAAGTATCTCTTCCTTAGTCCATGAGATCGTGTAACTCCCGGATACCGCAGGAGTGCTTTGGATGTACCAAACGTCACAACGTAACTGGGTGACTATAAAGGTGCACTACAGGTATCTCCGAAAATGTCTGTTGGGTTGACACGGATCGAGACTGGGATTTGTCACTCCGTATGACGGAGAGGTATCTCTGGGCCCACTCGGTAATGTATCATCATAATGAGCTCAAAGTGATCAAGTGTCTGGTCACGGGATCATGCATTACGGTACGAGTAAAGTGGCTTGCCGGTAACGAGATTGAACGAGGTATTGGGATACCGACGATCGAATCTCGGACAAGTAACGTACCGATTGACAAAGGGAATTGTATGCGGGGTTGCTTGAATCCTCGACATCATGGTTCATCGGATGAGATCATCGAGGAGCATGTGGGAGCCAACATGGGTATCCAGATCCCGCTGTTGGTTATTGACCGGAGAGCAGTCTCAGTCATGTCTGCGTGTCTCCCGAACCCGTAGGGTCTACACACTTAAGGTTCGGTGACACTAGGGTTGTAAAGATATTAGTATGCAGCAAACCGAAAGTTGTTCGGAGTCCCGGATGAGATCCCGGACGTCACGAGGAGTTCTGGAATGGTTCGGAGGTAAAGAATTATATATGGGAAGTCGAGTTTCGGCCATCGGGAAAGTTTCGGAGGTTACCGGTATTGTACCGGGACCATCGGAAGGGTCCCGGGGGTCCACCGGGTGGGCCCACCCATCCCGGAGGGCCCCATGGGCTGAAGTGGCAGGATTCAAGTTCATCATCCTTCATTGTTGTTTCTTCTCCGGTGGATCCAATTCAAGCTTTCGGTGTTGATCATATCCCTTTCCTCATTTCAAATGCTATCCCATGCTGGTGCACCTCTCAATCACTCACCTCTTGCTATTCATTTGTTCCAGAGTGTTGAAGATATCTCAGAAGATTCATGTTTCCATTCTTAATTTGTTCAAGCTATTTGGAGATTGTTATCTCATTCAAGCTATTTAATTCAAACGGTGCAACCTCTCTTTAAAATCGTTCAACAGTGTTTTCTTTTGAGTGGGCCCTAACCCACAGGTCTTTTTCCAGGATCTTACCTGACTCTTCTAACCTTCCCGGAGTTACTCTCAAATTCTTTTCCAAGTTTGACGTAAGAATGAATTATCATAAGTCATATGTCTTTCTCCAAGATCTTTCAAATTCTTTTCATTGTTGGCTCAAACTCTTCGCTTTTCATTCTCCCGGAGTATCTCAGTAATTTTGGTGGTGTTTCTCATCGTCAGTTGAAGATTGAAGAAGAGTTCCTCTTAAATCCTTACCCGTTCTTCCAGAGATTCATAGTTCAAGCTTGATGCCATCCTCTCATAATTATTTTCGATTGTCATAATTCTTTTCTTACCATCCGGAGCATTTCGTGAGTTCTTTCCATTTTATTCCTACGAAGGCCATCATTTCGGGTTTATTCGTTCTCAGCTTTTAGCTCCCCTTCTCCATATTCTATCGGTGCATTATTCAAGTATTCTCTAATGAGCTCATGATCTCTTCGTTCACCTGTATCTAAATCCTCTCAAGTATCTTCAATCTTTCCGGTGAATTGTGCCTTTGCTGCTTTCATTCTCAATTCTTACGGTGGTTCGTTCAAGATTCCTCTTCCTTTGCTACCTTATCATTTCATTCGTTGTTTCCAATCCCACCGGTGGTTCCATCTATACCTTCTCAAGTTTACGATATATCTCTCTTAATTCTTTCTACGAGAATAAGTAGTATGCCAAATCCGTTGATTGTCATCAATTTAAATTGGTGAAGGATGAGCATAATGTAATTCTTATTCTTGTTTCATCGAGTAAATTCAATTCCTTATTCCAGAGGTTCATAAAAATTCTTGATTTCATTTGTTCATCTTTTCTTTTTCGGAGTTCCAAGTTTTCCGCATTGTCTCGTCGCGAAGCTCCATCTAAATCATCGCAAGGCTTCACCTTGTGTTTTCAACTTCTCTTTCTTTTTATCATCCTTTTATTACTGGAGTTCTTCGTGGAGGCTCTACATGGTGGTTCGTCAAGGATTCTTTTCATTCTTCAATTGTTCTTCAAGATTTCTCTCGAAGTTATGATCTGCTAAGCTATACTCTAAAATAAACATGGTGCTCAACACATGTTTTGTTTTGAGGCGTTCAAGTATTCTTCTTCTTGCATTCCAAAATGCAATTATTTCTACCTTAGCTTTTGAGGTGGTGTTATATCATTCTTGGCAATTTCCATTCAGGTTTCGCGATTCACATGTTGTCTAGAATGAGGTATTTTAAATCCACCAATCTCTTCTTTGGAGTTATCTTGGTATAGATTTCACCTAAAGCCTTCCCTAAGGATTGTTGCTATTTGTGGTGCTTATCAATGATCCGAGTTTTCTCCTATCCTCTCGGCGAAAGAAGTTTCCATCTCTTCTTTGATCTCAAACAAGCAATTGTTTTTCGTTAGTGGCAGAATTTCACCTCATAGTCTTGAGATGTTTTTCATAAGCCCACTACAAGCTTGTCCTTCTCGTTGTTGGTTTTCCAACAACTCCGTTATAACCTTCTTGGAAGGGTGCTTTCCAAGCTCAGTTGTGGCAGAAGTTGGCATTTTCTTCTTCATTCTGTTATTCCAATGATCTATCTTCTATTCTTTCTTCCGGAGGCATTGTGATGTTGCTCTTTTCACTCATCATCTCGAATTGTGAGGATCGTGTTCTTTTCGTGCTTATCCATTTAACCGGAGTGTTGTGTTCTCATTCAAGTTCTTTCATCTTGTCAAGTTTTGCCTCTCTTTCCAACCTGAGTGTTGTCTGAAATCCTTCTCACCCATTATGCCATTCTTTCAATAGTTCCGGAGGCAGTGTGTTGTTGATTTCATCATGTATCTTCCCATCTTCTCAAGTTCATGTTCTTTTCCTTTCATGTTCAACCGGAGTGCTGCCCGAATTCTTCCTCTCTCATCTTGTTTTAACCGGAGTGGTTTCGAATTCTATCTTGTCCATTAAACTCTTGATTCGTGTCTTTGCAACCGTCAAGTTCTCGTAATGTTCCTTGTTCCTCTTTTCTAACGGATTGTTTGCAATCTCGTTCATCTTCGTTGTTTTCTTTCTTTCATTTTGCTCAACCTCTCAAGGTTCATGGTTTCACTCGTTTGTCAAAGAAGCAACTTAGTTTACCTCTGCTCTTCCTCTTCCTTTTCCCTCCGGTGCCATCCTAGATCTCGGGACGAGATCCTCTCGTAGTGGTGGAGTGTTGTAATGCCCCGGATACAACTTTCAATATTCGTAACTCCAACTCTTGCCTTTTCCGGAGATGCGATATGTTATTTTCTTCGTGGTAGGGTTTTTGTCTTTTGTTTTGCATGTTGTTCATGTCATGTATTTCATCATCGCATCATCTGCATGTTTTTCAAAACTTGCATCCGCTCGTAGTTGCCGCTCCTCGCTTCCCTCCGTTGCGTTCGTTGACCGTTCCGAGACCGATTGGGTTTTCGCTTCCCTCTTGACCGTGACCACCTAACCCCTCTGCTCAACCTCAGACCCATCGCGCTCGCGCGCGTCCGAAACCATCTTCCGAACCCGACCCGCACGGTCATGTCCGTTGGATCCGGATCATCCCCAAACATCTACAAAACATCTACGTTTTGTTAATTGGGCTCCCTAACTATTTTATTCGCGACCATCCAATTACGATCGTAGGGATGAGGTAGCCCATAACCTAATCCACCTAATGTATATATTTTGTCCAACCCTAAATCTCGGACGGCTGTCCCATCAATCCCCCCACTCGCCGCCGCCGCTCATTCCAAATCCTCCTTGTTTTCCTCAGCCACCCAACCAGCCTCATCCTTCCATCGATCCAATCCAACCAGGAGCAGCCACCCTCCTTGGAATCCCCCTCGATCAAATCCATCAATCCAGCCCGCAGCAGTGCCTCCCCTCGGTGGCTCGATCCCCTGCTCATGCTCGAGCCCTCTGCCTCGATCCACCAGGCGCCCAGCTTGCACAGGAGAGGAGCTCCTCGATCCCCTTGACCCCAGCGCCCGAGCTTCTTCCTCGCGCCGTTCGCCCTCGACCCCGCCACATCTTCGTGCCGCCAGCGAGCTTCGTCCAAGATGAGCGCCACCGCTCCCTTCTTCTCCTTCTCGGTGCTCCCCCGTTCCTCTCGATCTCTCTCATTCCTCTCTCTTTTCTTCAGCAGGAGGTGCTCCGCCCGTCGCTGCAGTTCGCAGGAGCACCGGTGCCCCGGATCCGCCGTGGCGCTACAGTCCTGCCAGCTCCATCGCCCTGCCAAGTCCGCTGCCGTTGCCCAAGGCCCTCGGCTCCATCGTCCTGCCAAGTCCCGCACCGCCATGCCCGACCACGCCCCTGCATCAGCCACGGAAGCGCCCACCTGCGGCCACCTGCGCTGAGGTCCCGCCGGATCTGTACGCCGGCACCTCGTCCCGGACCGCCTGCGATGCCTGCTGCCGTCGCCTTCCTCCAGCATTGCCGGCCTCACCTGCTGCTGCCGCTGTGTCCCCTGTTGAACGAACGAGCGACCGCAGCTCCCTCGTCGTCGCGTTGACCGCATCAAACCCGCGCCTGGGCCGTGTCTCGCGCAAGGCCTAGCGCGCCCCTGCCGGCCTCCCTCTCCACCAACCGGCCCATGAGGCCTGGTGAGCAGCCCCGCCCTCTGTATGCTCCTGTTGGGCCAGCCAGTTTCGGCCCGTATAGGTTTTTCTTAGTTCCGCGAATTTGTCTTTTATCCAGTGCATGCATAATTACAGGAGGATGCCATTATTTTAAATTGCTCACAAGTAAATAACCGTGCATCGGATTTAAATGATTTAAACATGTAAAATGCTTAGAATTTTATCTAGTTTCATGATTTGCCAATTTCATCCATGTTTAAAATGTTTAACATGCTGTTTGTTTAAATTTGCTTAAATGCCATGTTAAAATGATTTATTTCGTAACTAAATAACCATAGCTCCAATTTTAATAAACTTTATATGTAAATGGGGTGGAAAAATGTCTAGTTTAACATGGTCCCCTTTCTTTTCCTGTTTAACAACAATAAAATATGTTTTAGGGCAGAACAGTACCAAATTCATAATATGCATATGAGGATTTTCCAGAATTGTTGTTTGTTGTTTCCGGCCTCATTTAAACTTGCCTAGTTACGTAGTTTTCATATGCTTCACCCCTTGCCATGTTTAATAACATTTAATATTGTTGTGTACTTAAACGAGATTAAACTAAATATGTCCATGTGGTGTTTTGTCAATATGCAACTCGTTGCATATTGAGCTCCACTTAATTTGTAGTATTGTTTGTTGCACTTTGCCATGACATGCCTCTTTAAACCGGACATGCATCATACTTGGGTGTGCATCGTGCCATGTTTATGTGATGGTTGTTTACCATGTTGTTTGCTTCTTTCCGGTATTGCTTCTACTTGATAGTTCCGGTAACGTTGCGATTGTGAGGATTTGTTCGACTACTCCCGTTCGTCTTCTTCACGGACTCGTTCTTCTTCCTAGCGGGATTTCAGGCAAGATGACCGCTACCCTAGATCTCACTACTATCATTGCTATGCTAGTTGCTTCGTTCTATCGCTATGCTGCGCTACCTATCTTTTGCTCATCAAGCCTCCCAGATTGCCATGAACCTCTAACCTTTGACACCCTTCCTAGCAAACCATTGGTTGGCTATGTTACCGCTTTTGCTCAGCCCTCTTATAGCGTTGCTAGTTGCAGGTGAAGTTGAAGATCGCTCCATGGTGGACAAGATTTTGGTTGGGATATCACAATATCTCTTAGATTATTAATGCATCTATATACTTGGTAAAGCGTGGAAGGCTCGGCCTTATGCCTGGTGTTTTGTTCCACTCTTGCCGCCCTAGTTTCCGTCATACCGGTGTTATGTTCCCGGATTTTTGCATTCCTTACGCGGTCGGGTGATTTATGGGACCCCCTTGACAGTTCACTTTGAATAAAACTCCTCCAGCAAGGCCCAACATTGGTTTTACCATTTGCCTCACCACCACCTATATTTCCCTTGGGAGTAATTAACCCAAGGGTCATCTTTATTTTACCCCCCCCGGGCCAGTGCTTGTCTAAGTGTTGGTCCGAACTGAGCTGCCTGCGGGGCCACCTCGGGGCAACTTGAGGGTTGGTTTTACTCGTAGCTAGTCTCATCCGGTGTTGCCCTGAGAACGAGATATGTGCAGCTCCTATCGGGATTTGTCGGCGCATCAGGCGGCTTTGCTGGTCTTGTTTTACCATTGTCGAAATGTCTTGTAAACCGGGATTCCGAGTCTAATCGGGTCTTCCTGGGAGAAGGTATATCCTTCGTTGATCGCGAGATCTTATCATGGGCTAAGTTGGGACACCCCTGCAGAGTATAATCTTTCGAAAGCCGTGCCTGCGGTTATAGGCAGATGGGAATTTGTTAATGTCCGGTTGTAGATAACTTGACACCAGATCCGAATTAAAACGCATCAACCGCGTGTGTAGCCGTGATGGTCTCTTCTCGGCGGAGTCCGGGAAGTGAACACGGTTTTTGGGTTATGTTTGACGTAAGTAGGAGTTCAGGATCACTTCTTGATCATTGCTAGATTCACGACCGTTCCTTTGCTCTCTTCTCGCTCTTTATTTGCGTATGTTGGCCACCATATCATGCTTAGTCGCTGATGCAACCTCACCACTTTACTCCATCCTTTCCCTTTAAGCTTTGCTAGTCTTGATACCCATGGTAATGGGATTGCTGAGTCCTCGCGGCTCACAGATTACTACAACAACAGTTGCAGGTACAGGTTATGCGATGATCATGATGCGAACGCGATGGTTACTTGTTTTGGAGTTCTTCTGCTTCTTCTTCGATCAGGGGATAGGTTCCAGGTCGGCAGCCTGGGCTAGCAGGGTGGATGTCATTTGAGTTTCTGTTTGTGTTTTATCCGTAGTCGGATGGTGCTCTTATGTAAGATGATGTTGTATTCGTGTGGCATTGTATTCCTCTTGTATGTATCCCCATCTATTATGTAATGTTGATGTAATGATATCCACCTTTCAAAAGCGTTTCAATATGCGGGTCTATCCTTGGTGGGACCTTCGAGTTGCTTTTGGATAGGGTCGCATATTGGGCGTGACACCACCCATCCCGGAGAGCCCCATGGGCTGAAGTGGGAGGGGAACCAGCCCCTGCTGGGCTGGTGCGCCCCCCTGGCCCCCCCTCTGCGCCTAGGGTTAGGAACCCTAGGGGAGGGGGCGCCTCCACTTGCCTTGGGGGGCACTCCACCCCCTGGCCGCCGCCCCCCTTGGGAGATCCCATCTCCAGGGCCGGCGCCCCCCTGGGGTCCCTATATAAAGAGGAGGGGTGGGAGGGCAGCCGCACCCTGACATCTGGCGCCTCCCTCCCCCCTTGATACACCTCTTCCTCCCATAGTCGCTTGGCGAAGCCCTGCCGGAACCCTGCTGCATCCACCATCACGCTGTCGTGCTGCTGGATCTTCATCAACCTCTCCTTCCCCCCTTTCTAGATCAAGAAGGAGGAGACGTCACGCTGATCGTACGTGTGTTGAATGCGGAGGTGCCTTCTGTTCAGCGCTAGGATCTTCGGTGATTTGGATCACGACGAGTACGACTCCCTCAAGCCCGTTCTCTTGAACGCTTCCGCTCGCGATCTACAAGGGTATGTAGATGCGCTCCCCTCTCTCGTTGCTAGATGAACTCATAGATTGATCTTGGTGAACGTAGGAAATTTTTTATTTTATGCAACGTTCCCCAACAGTGGCATCATGAGCTAGGTCTATGCGTAGTTCTCTATTGCACGAGTAGAACACAAATCTATTGTGGGCGTAGATGTTGTCAACTTTCTTGCCACTACTAGTCTTATTTTGCTTCAGCGGTATTGTGGGATGAAGCGGCCCGGACCGACCTTACACGTACGCTTACGTGAGACAGGTTCCACCGACTGACATGCACTAGATGCATAAGGTGGCTAGCGGGTGTCTGTCTCTCCCACTTTAGTTGGAGCGGATTCGATGAAAAGGGTCCTTATGAAGGGTAAATAGAAGTTGACAAATCACGTTGTGGTTATTCGTAGGTAAGAAAACGTTCTTGCTAGAACCCTATTGCAGCCACGTAAAAGATGCAATAACAATTAGAGGACGTCTAACTTGTTTTTGCAGCAATTGCTTTGTGATGTGATATGGCCAAAAGTTGTGATGAATGATGAATGATATATTGTGATGTATGAGATCATGTTCTTGTAATAGGAATCACGACTTGCATGTCGATGAGTATGACAACCGGCAGGAGCCATAGGAGTTGTCTTAATTATTGTATGACCTGTGTGTCAATGATTCAACGCCATGTAATTACTTTACTTTATTGCTAAACCGTTAGCCATAGTAGTAGAAGTAATAGTTGGCGAGCAACTTCATGGAGACACGATGATGGAGATCATGATGATGGAGATCATGGTGTCATGCCGGTGACGAAGATGATCATGGAGCACCGAAGATGGAGATCAAAGGAGCTATATGATATTGGCCATATCATGTCACTACTATATAATTGCATGTGATGTTTATTATGTTTATGCATCTTGTTTACTTAGAACGACAGTAGTAAATAAGATGATCCCTTATAATAATTTTAAGAAAGTGTTCTCCCTAACTATGCGCCGTTGCTAAAGTTCGTCGTTTCGAAGCACCACGTGGTGATCGGGTGTGATAGATTCCTACGTTCACATACAACGGGTGTAAGACAGTTTTACACATGCAAAACACTTAGGTTAACTTGACGAGCCTAGTATGTACAGACATGGCCTCGGAACACAGAGACCGAAAGGTCGAACATGAGTCATATGGAAGATACGATCAACATGGAGGTGTTCACCGATGATGACTAGTCTGTCTCACGTGATGATCGGACACGGCCTAGTCGACTCGGATCATGTAACACTTAGATGACTAGAGGGATGTCAAATCTGAGTGGGAGTTCATTAAATAATTTGATTACATGAACTTAATTATCATGAACTTAGTCTAAAATCTTTGCTAAAATGTCTTGTAGATCAAATGGCCAACGCTCATGTCAACATGAACTTCAACGCGTTCCTAGAGAAAACCAAGCTGAAAGATGATGGCAGCAACTATTCGGACTGGGTCCAGGACCTTACGATCATCCTCATAGCTGCCAAGAAAGCATATATCCTAGAAGGACCGCTAGGTGATGCACCCATCCCAGAGAACCAAGACGTTATGTACGCTTGGCAGTCACGTGCTGATGATTACTCCCTCGTTCAGTGCGGCATGCTTTATAGCTTAGAACCGGGGCTCCAAAAGCGTTTTGAGCAACACGGAGCATATGAGATGTTCGAGGAGCTGAAAATGATTTTCCAAGCTCATGCCCGGGTCGAGAGATATGAGGTCTCCGACAAGTTCTATAGTTGTAAGATGGAGGAAAATAGTTCTGTCAGTGAGCACATACTCAAAATGTCTGGGTTGCACAACCGCCTGTCCCAGCTAGACATTAACCTCCCGGACGAGGCGGTCATTGACAGAATACTTCAGTCGCTCCCACCGAGCTACAATAGCTTTGTGATGAACTACAATATGCAGGGGATGGTGAAAACTATTCCTGAAGTATTTTCAATGCTGAAGTCGGCAGAGGTAGAAATTAAGAAAGAACATCAAGTGTTGATGGTCAATAAAACCACCAAGTTTAAGAAGGGCAAGGGTAAGAAGAACTTCAAGAAGGACGGCAAAGATGTTGCCGCACCCGATAAGCCAGTTGCCGGGAAGAAGTCAAAGAATGGACCCAAGCCTGAGACTGGGTGTTTTTATTGCAAAGGGAAGGATCACTGGAAGCGAAACTGCCCCAAATACTTAACGGACAAGAAGGCCGGCAATACTAAAGGTATATTTGATATACATGTAATTGATGTGTACCTTACCAGTACTCGTAGTAACTCCTGGGTATTTGATACCGGTGCCATTGCTCATATTTGTAACTCACAACAGGAGCTACGGAATAAGCGGAGACTGGCGAAGGACGAGGTGACGATGCGCGTCGGGAATGGTTCCAAGGTCGATGTGATCGCCGTCGGCACGCTACCTCTACATTTACCCACGGGATTAGTTTTAAACCTCAATAATTGTTATTTAGTGCCAAGTTTGAGCATGAACATTGTATCTGGATCTCGTTTAATACGAGATGGCTACTCATTTAAATCCGAGAATAATGGTTGTTCTATTTATATGAGAGATATGTTTTATGGTCATGCCCCGATGGTCAATGGTTTATTCTTAATGAATCTCGAACGTAATGTTACATTTATTCATAGTGTGAATACCAAAAGATGTAAAGTTGATAACGATAGTCCCACATACTTGTGGCACTGCCGCCTTGGTCACATTGGTGTCAAGCGCATGAAGAAGCTCCATGCAGATGGACTTTTAGAGTCTCTCGATTATGAATCATTTGACACATGCGAACCATGCCTCATGGGCAAAATGACCAAGACTCCGTTCTCCGGAACAATGGAGCGAGCAACCAATTTATTGGAAATCATACATATTGATGTGTGCGGTCCAATGAGCATTGAGGCTCGCGGAGGATATCGTTATGTTCTCACTCTCACTGATGACTTAAGTAGATATGGGTATGTCTACTTGATGAAACACAAGTCTGAGACCTTTGAAAAGTTCAAGGAATTTCAGAATGAGGTAGAGAATCAACGTGACCGAAAGATAAAGTTCTTACGATCAGATCGTGGAGGAGAATATTTAAGTCAAGAATTTGGTACGCACTTAAGGAAATGTGGAATCGTTTCACAACTCATGCCGCCTGGAACACCTCAGCGTAACGGTGTGTCCGAACATCGTAATCGCACTCTATTGGATATGGTGCGATCTATGATGTCTCTTACCGATTTACCGCTATCATTTTGGGGATACGCTCTAGAGACAGCTACATTCACTTTAAATAGGGCTCCGTCTAAATCCGTTGAGACGACATCGTATGAATTATGGTTTGGGAAGAAACCTAAGCTATCATTTCTAAATGTTTGGGGATGCGATACTTATGTCAAGAAACTTCAACCTGAAAAGCTCAAACCCAAGTTGGAAAAATGCGTCTTCATAGGATACCCCAAGGAAACCATTGGGTATACCTTCTACCTTAGATCCGAAGGCAAGATCTTTGTTGCCAAGAATGGATCCTTTCTGGAAAAAGAGTTTCTCTCGAAAGGAGTAAGTGGGAGGAAAGTAGAACTCGATGAAGTACTACCTCTTGAAACGGAAAGTACTGCAGCTCAGGAAAATGTTCATGTGGTGCCTACAACGACTAGAGAGGAAATTAATGATGATGATCAAAGTACTTCGGATCAAGTTGCTACTGAACTTTGTAGGTCCACAAGGACATGTTCCACACCAGAGTGGTATGGCAACCCTGTGCTGGAAATCATGTTGTTAGACAACGGTGAACCTTCGAACTATGAAGAAGAAATAGCGGGCCCAGATTCCAACAAATGGCTTGAAGCCATGCAATCTGAGATAGAATCCATGTATGAAAACAAAGTATGGACTTTGACAGACTTGCCCGATGATCGGCGAGCGATAGAAAACAAATGGATCTTTAAGAAGAAGACGGACGCGGATGGTAATGTTACCATCTATAAAGCTCGACTTGTCGCTAAGGGTTATCGGCAAGTTCAAGGGGTTGACTACGATGAGACTTTCTCTCCCGTAGCGAAGCTGAAGTCCGTCCGAATCATGTTAGCAATTGCCGCATACTATGATTATGAGATATGGCAGATGGACGTCAAAGCGGCATTCCTTAACAGCCATCTTAAGGAAGAACTATATATGATGCAGCCGGAGGGTTTTGTCGATCCTAAGAATGCTAACAAGGTATGCAAGCTCCAGCGATCCATTTATGGGCTAGTGCAAGCATCTCGGATTTGGAACATTCGCTTTGATGAGATGATCAAAGCGTTTGGCTTTATGCAGAATTATGGAGAAGCCTGCGTTTACAAGAAAGTGAGTGGGAGCTCTGTAGAATTTCTCATATTATATGTAGATGACATACTTTTGATGGGAAATAATATAAAACTTTTGGACAACATTAAGGCCTACTTGAATAAGTGTTTTTCAATGAAGGACCTTGGAGAAGCTGCTTACATATTAGGCATCAAGATCTATAGGGATAGATCGAGACGCCTCATAGGTCTTTCACAAAGCACATACCTGGATAAGATATTGAAGAAGTTCAAAATGGATCAGCCCAAGAAAGGGTTCTTGCCTGTATTGCAAGGTGTGAGATTGAGCTCGGCTCAATGCCCGACCACGGCAGAAGATAAAGAAGAGATGAGTGTCATCCCCTATGCCTCAGCCATAGGGTCTATTATGTATGTCATGCTGTGTACCAGACCTGATGTAAGCCTTGCCGTAAGTTTGGTAGGAAAGTACCAAAATAATCCCGGCAAGGAACACTGGACAGCGGTCAAGAATATCCTGAAGTACCTGAAGAGGACTAAGGATATGTTTCTCATTTTTGGAGATGACGAAGAGCTCGTCGTAAAGGGTTACGTCGACGCTAGCTTCGACACAAATCTGGATGACTCTAAGTCACAAACCGGATACGTGTATATGTTGAATCGTGGAGCAGTAAGCTGGTGCAGTTGCAAGCAGAGCGTCGTGGCGGGATCTACATGTGAAGCGGAGTACATGGCAGCCTCGGAGGCAGCACATGAAGCAATATGGATGACGGAGTTCATCACCGACCTAGGAGTCATACCCAATGCGTCGGGGCCGATCACTCTCTTCTGTGACAACACTGGAGCTATTGCTCTTGCCAAAGAGCCCAGGTTTCACAAGAAGACCAGGCACATCAAGCGTCGTTTCAACTCTATCCATGAAAATGTTCAAGATGGAGACATAGATATTTGCAAAGTACATATAGATCTGAATGTCGCAGATCCGTTGACTAAACCTCTTCCGCGAGCAAAACATGATCAACACCAGAACTCTATGGGTGCTCGATTCATCACAATGTAACTAGATTATTGACTCTAGTGCAAGTGGGAGACTGTTAGAAATATGCCCTAGAGGCAATAATAAAAGGATTATTATTATATTTCCTTGTTCATGATAATTGTCTTTTGTTCATGCTATGATTGTATTATCCGGAAATCGTAATACACGTGTGAATACATAGACCACAATATGTCCCTAGTGAGCCTCTAGTTGACTAGCTCGTTGATCAATAGATAGTCATGGTTTCCTGACTAGGAAAATGATGTGATGGACAAGACCCAATCCTAAGCATAGCACAAGATCGTGTAGTTCGTTTTGCTAGAGCTTTTCCAATGTCAAGTATCTCTTCCTTAGACCATGAGATCGTGTAACTCCCGGATACCGTAGGAGTGCTTTGGGTGTACCAAACGTCAGAACGTAACTGGGTGACTATAAAGGTGCACTACAGGTATCTCCGAAAGTGTCTGTTGGGTTGACACGGATCGAGACTGGGATTTGTCACTCCGTATGACGGAGAGGTATCTCTGGGCCCACTCGGTAATGCATCATCATAATGAGCTCAAAGTGATCAAGTGTCTGGTCACGGGATCATGCATTACTGTACGAGTAAAGTGACTTGCCGGTAACAAGATTGAACGAGGTATTGGGATACCGACGATCGAATCTCGGGCAAGTAACGTACCGATTGACAAAGGAAATTGTATGCGGGGTTGCTTGAATCCTCGACATCGTGGTTCATCCGATGAGATCATCGAGGAGAATGTGGGAGCCAACATGGGTATCCAGATCCCGCTGTTGGTTATTGACCGGAGAGCAGTCTCGGTCATGTCTGCGTGTCTCCCGAACCCGTAGGGTCTACACACTTAAGGTTCGGTGACGCTAGGGTTGTAAAGATATTAGTATGCAGCAAACCGAAAGTTGTTCGAAGTCTCGGATGAGACCCCGGATGTCATGAGGAGTTCCGAAATGGTCCGGAGGTAAAGAATTATATATGGGAAGTCGAGTTTCGGCCATCGGGAAAGTTTCGGGGGTCACTGGTATTGTACCGGGACCACCCAAAGGGTCCCGGGGGTCCACCGGGTGGGGCCACCCATCCCGGAGGGCCCCATGAGCTGAAGTGGGAGGGGAACCAGCCCCTGCTGGGCTGGTGCGCCCCCCCTGGGCCCCCCTCTGCGCCTAGGGTTGGGAACCCTAGGGGAGGGGGCGCCTCCACTTGCCTTGGGGGCCACTCCACCCCCTGGCCGCCGCCCCCCTTGGCAGATCCCATCTCCAGGGCCGGCACCCCCTGGGGTCCCTATATAAAGAGGGGGGGTGGGAGGGCAGCCGCACCCTGACATCTGGCGCCTCCCTCCCCCCTTGCTACACCTCCTCCTCCCGTAGTCGCTTGGCAAAGCCCTGTCGGAACCCTGCTGCATTCACCACCACGCTGTCGTGCTGCTGAATCTTCATCAACCTCTCCTTCCCCCCTTGCTGGATCAAGAAGGAGGAGACGTCATGCTGACCGTACGTGTGTTGAACGCGGAGGTGCCGTCCGTTCGGTGCTAGGATCTCCGGTGATTTGGATCACGACGAGTACGACTCCCTCAACCCCGTTCTCTTGAACGCTTCCGCTCGCGATCTACAAGGGTATGTAGATGCACTCCCCTCTCTCGTTGCTAGATGAACTCATAGATTGATCTTGGTGAACGTAGGAAAATTTATATTTTATGCAACGTTCCCCAACAGAACAGTCATATATATTTGTATAAAAAAATATATTTTTTGAAACTTTTAAGTATATTCTGATTTATTTGGGTAAAACGGGCTCCATGGAGCCCGACCGCTGCGACGCCTCACTCGGTAGAGACCCGTTTCTTCGACTAGTTAAGAGCAACTCTATCACACTCATCATATCGGTCTGATCGATCGATATAATAACATTTGACAACAGACACTCTAGCATGGTTGTCATAGTTTATGAAGAACGCTTCGTATCGAGTCTACGAGCCTCCATATTAGAACACTGATGGCGCTGATTTAATTGGCGCGTCATCCATTAACAGCTCACGCAGGAAGGAAGCTTCATCTTCCTCCTCAGCCTTTTGTGTGGCCCATCTCCTATGCCCGCTATTGACAGATGACTATGAAACGAGAATTAATGGCAACTATCGCGTGCCAATTGTCCATGGCTACCCCCACCATATTTTCCTGGCGCCTACTGTATTTTCTTGATACCCGCCATTCGCACCCTTACTACAAAAAGGTAGTCTTCATTGCCGAATAGCTCACTACCTCCACTTCCAACATCATTCTGTCTAGCCACTTTCTTCCTTCTTGTCACCATGTGGCTTTCCCCATGGCCGTGCTAGACCCCACTCTTAGAGGCCGAGCGGATCTTGAGCGAGGAGGAAAAGCGTCGAAGAAGGTTGTCCTCATTGCCAAGGAACAAAAGTGGGGCATTGCCATGACGCGAGTGAGGAGGCCGCAGAGCAGGATGAGTGACCAGATTGCAATCCCAGAACACAAGCCATTATTTGGGATATCCATCATGGCTACGTATAGATCCTGTATGAGCAGGTGAGGACTCACCCAAGCAACTCATACCGGAGGCCACGTGCTGCCTTGTCGCCTCTTTGTTAAGGAGGAATGGGATGAGTGCTATGATGCTCACATCTCGGTTGCCCGCCCTAGCGAAATCTTCAAGCATATCGATGTCGGGAGGGCGTTGCAAGCATCTGGTTCCAATACGAAGAGAAACATGAGGACTTGATGGAGGAGAGGGAGCGCATCAAATGGCGCACATTCGACATGAATATGGTCACATCACCGGGACGAATCATGTCCTATTAGGCCCGCCTCCTCTTGAAAAAGGCGTCCCCGACCTCGACGATGACGGGTAGAAATGGGACAGAGACAAGGTTACCGGACCATCATACAATTGCATGTAGAGAGCAAGTGAAATCGTTACGTATGAATGTGTCCTGCACAACATTACATGTTCTCGGGAGCAACTAGTGCTTCTCCTAAGACATAAAAGGTCACCAGTTTAGTAAACAAAATGTCGCCATACGACTTTTCTACCCCTATGTAACCACTTTGTAGTCAAATTAGTGTTTACTCTCAGAAATTGAGTGTGTGGATTTATAAGTTGATGCAACAAAAAATAAAAAACATGGGAGGCCGCCTATGTGCCCCTGTGTTTGTGCACAACAACCGCGACCTTTATATCCCATATGACGACTTTGCTAGAGTTACTCTCCTGACATCTTCAATCACGCCTCACCAAATTTCCATCTGCAAATGTCTGTGGACACGTCCGGACTTGTCCACGGACAACCAACCACGGGGCGATCTTCCGACCGTGATCATCCAATTTCCGCCCTCATCCTTTTATATAGTCCAAATATTGAAAATAAACAAAGATAAATATCACGATGCAACAATAACTCAATAATTATTTCACTGCAACAATAATTTTTAGAATATATTACAATTCAAGCATAAAGTTACAAGTTAAAATAGGTAAATTTTGGATTAAATTTATATCAGATCATTCTAAGGTTGTGTATGAGTTCCTTGATTGAGAATTTGATGAATGGCACAAACTTTTTTTAAACACATGTTGAACATTTTTCAAAAACATTCATGAACACTTTATCAAATGTGTCAATATTGTTCGAAATGACATGGACACTTTTTAAACACATGATTGAGCATTTTATGAAATGCCACAAAAAAGTGTGTGAAAATTAATCTAAATGACATGTATATTTTTTTAGTGGTCCGAAAAACTTTTAAACCCACGTTAAATATTTATTGAAACATCATGAACATTTTTTGTGAAATGTGTGAACATTATTCTAAATGCATGAGCATTTTTTTAAATGATACAAGAACAATTTTAAAATCATGCGAGCTAATTATCGGGGCCCATTGTGACATTTAAAATCATGTTTATGCAATGTAAAAAACATATCCGTGTAATTTGGAAAAATGCTCTGTACCACTAAAAAAATGATCGTGACATTTAGAGAAAATGTTCATCCATTTCAAAAAATATGCCCATGACTTATTTATAAAAATGTGCACGTGTTTCAAAAATACGACAGGAACTTCTTAAGTGTTTTTTTATTAAGTGAAAATGAGTTCCGGTTATTTTAGAGAAATATTGTGTACCATAAAAAAAGTTTAACCCGTATTTGGAAATGTTCAACAAGGAAAAGAAAATGTTCAAACATGTATTTGGAAAAATTGCCCATCCTTTATTCAAAAAACCTGTATGAAAAGCAAATTTTGAGTGTATACAAAAATGTACAACATGTATTTAAAATAGTCAACTTGTATTTGAACAGCAAAAGAAGGAAAAACAGTGAAAAGAATAATAAAAAACCTAGATAAAAACTGAGGTGCGAGGGTATCAATGCATTGCTCTACGGCTGCTACTGAGAGGTTTGGATGTAATTAGCCTCACTGGCTAATCAAACAGTTTTAGTCTACATGGTTGTCGAAGATCTTTCTAATCACATCACTCATACTACTGGGGTTCACTTCATTCTGTTTGCTAAGTAACAACATGTATAGTGCTTCCGCTCTCCAGTGCGCCGTATGGAAAGTTCACCAAAAAATATATCTTTGAATTAGTGCATACATGTTGTATTATATCTACCAGAAGTAAGATATATTCCAAAGTTTTTATATAGTGCGCCTAGAAGAATTTCAATGAAAAGTTACATCAAAATTATCTATGTCTTCGATGAAGTCCTTGCCATCATAGCGCATGCAGAGAAATCCGCACATGTGAGAGTGCGCTGGAGGCGGAGCTCTCGGCGTGTAGAGAAGGCCTAGACCTTGCCTTACACAGGACGACGATGCCTATCATTGTTGAGATGGATAGTGCGGAGGCTGTGGCGATTCTCAAGGCACCCACGACAGATAGATCGCAGCACCGGTCTCTCGTTGAAGAGATTAGTAGTCTAGCAGCCCTTGAGTCTAGAGAGGTTGTATTTGCGCAATGTAGCCGTTGGCAGAACAACACTAGTCATGTATTGGCTGCGTATGGCCGTAATATCCCCCGTACCGCAGTATGGTTCGCAGGAGGGCCAGACTTTCTTGTAAACTTGGTTATGGCTGAGATGCCTCCTTGAGTAATGGAATTTTTTTCCCCCGCAAAAAAAAAGTCCTTACCATCATAGAGAAATGCAAACAGGGTGTCTGTTTCCCTAGTCTGTCGTTCTTATTTTTTTCTATTAGATTACTTGTACGTTTTTTCCTTTCCGGTTTAATATTTGGTTTATTAGTTTCTTGTTCTTCATGTTTTTTTTTCATTTTTTCATTTCTGTGTCTTTAATTTTCCTATTCATTATATATTTATATTCATGAATCTTCTCTGAACATTTTTTACAAATATGTAATGAATATTTGTCAGCGATCGCTTTTAATATGAACATAATCAACATATAGGATGACTATTTTTCTATACAAGATGAAAATTTTGTTTATGCAACGAACATATTTCAAATACTCGACGAGCTGTCTTAAATAGGCAACGAGCATATTGAGCGAACATTTTTAAATACATGACAATTCTTTTTAATAAGCAGATGCCATTTTCAAATTTAATGCAATAATTGTTTTTCTAACATTTGTGATGAACATTGTTTTCCATTTTACGTAATTTTTATTTTCTAAGTCGAAATTACCCTTTTCCATTTTATGTGTGTGACCCGGAACATGGGCCATTACATTTAGCTCCCAAGGTGGGCGTTACCTGAGATTGGCCGGCCCAAGACACTATTTGACACTCTTTTTTTTAGAAACACCCTATAGATTTAGGACAACCCTAACGCCCACACGTGTGGTAGGAGCGAAACCGCCCGCATGTTCTATAACATACAGACCGTGCCATGTCACCGCATGCATGCAACTGGGATTTTTTTTGGATTTTTAGTTTTTAAAATATTTTATCTCTTAAATGAAAAATCCGATTGAAGACCCATTTTCACCATTAAATCCCTCGCGACGAGATCTTCGAAACTAGATCTCATATCAATATATTTTAACGATTTTTTTGGGGTTAAAAGTTGCCATGTCTATTGCACATGAATTGCCATGGTGTTTACACTGAATTTGCATTATATGTTTCAGCTATTTTCTTCTATATTTAAAAGTAATTTTTTGACATTCATAAAACAGGGAATTAAGAAACTAGACTTGAACCATAAACTAAAATTGCCATGATACATGCACTTAAAATTGCCATGGTTCATACAAAAAATAATTTTTATGGTCAAAGTACTGGAGTTGTCATCATCAAAATACTAAAATTGTCATGCTCTACAAACTGAAATTGCCACATGCCAACTTTAGTTTAAGCACTATGACAACTATAGTGTAAACATCATGGCAACTTTTGGTCAATTTTTTTTTCGTCAAAACATATCAACATGGGGTCTAGTTTTGAAGATCTCGTCGAGACGGATTTAATGATGAAAACCGATTTTTAATTTGATTTTTAATTAGAAGATAAAACATTTTTAAGTCAAAAACGAAAAAGATTTCGGTTGATGTCATCTGTTCACATGCGACAAAATGAGTGGTAAAGAAGGCGTGTGGGCAATGTGCAAGATGACACACGTGTGGAAGTTAGTTTTTTCCTAGATTTAATGCAAAATGTCAACCGGAATACAAATTATAGGAGGTGGGGAGGTGAGCCACAAGTGACGGCCACTCTCCAACGACGTGGATGCTTTAACCAAAGCATGTGCTTCCATATTGCATACACGCAGTTCATGTCCAAGCACGACTATCTGAAACTTATTTTTCTTGACGTTGAACTCATGGATGATTGCGCTATATTTGCATGGGTTCTGCTCCCTGATGTTCCTGACAACTTGCAAGCAATCTGTAGCCACCTGGATACTTGAAATATTCAAATCAAAAGCCAAAGACAGTGCCTCGCACCTCGCTGCAAGTAACTGCCGCAAGTGTCTCCGAATCAACCAAACCATCGCCCACAACAGCAGATGCTCCCATAAATTTGCCCATGCCATCCCTACAAACAGGACTAACTGCGCCCAGCTTTCCTGATTGCGAGAGGCCCCCGTCAACATTTATCGGAGCAATCCATTTCCTCTCTTGTACCTTAGCTGGAACTGCAAGACCTCTTGGCAGAGGTACTTGGGCCATCTTCAAATCCTGCGGAAACCTTTGAATGAAGGAGAAGGTAGAAAGTGGGCTCTGAAAAATTTGCTCATGAATGCTTCGCCAAACCTCGGCCTCCCGATGCCCTAGTTTGGCGCCGGCACACGGTCATTTCCTGTCTTTTCTGTTTCCTTTTCCTTTTTCTCTTATTGTTTATACTAGGTTTGTTCTAGGAAGTGCTATATATTTTTCTCCCGTGGCAACGCACGGGCATATTTCCTAGTCCTACCAAATATTGGATGTACACATGAACTTTTTCAAACCAGCTACCAATGCAGCACCATCCGAGGCCGTACCCACAATCATGTTTTATTAGAGAATCCAATCAGCTTTAATTTTTTTTTGAGCAACTCCAATCAGCTTTAATTAAGAGCCATGCATGAGGTGGCTGCGCGGCTGGGCCAGGGAGGCTGGTCTTGGGCGCGATCGATGTGCTGGGCCTTGAGGGTCACGCGGCCCACACGAGCGAGCAGGGGAGGCTTGGTCGTCGTTCTCCTCGAACCAGGGCATAGGCAGGAGGTGGCTTGCGGCGGCGCTGGAGGCAAACTCCGATGGGGACGGCGAGGGGCGGTGCAGATCTAGCGCGGGAGTGGTGGGGATGGGTTTCCCGCGGCCAGATCCGAGCATGGACGACTCGTGGCGGTGTCTGTGGAGTTCCTGGCGTCCTGAAGAGAGAGAGAGATGTGATGAAGAGAGAAGAAGGAGGAGGAGAGAGAGATGTGCTGCTCTGCTGGTCCGGCGAGGGACCGGTCGTCAGCGGCGAGGCGAGGTAGAGGAGGTCCGGCCGGCGCGGTCGGGCACAGCAGGGAGCTCGAGGGGGAGCTCAGGGAAGCGGCGGCATACTGGCGCAGCTCGTCCCGAATTAGCGGTACGAAACGTTTTTTTACTTATTTACTGAACTGCGAGTTAAATACTAAAAAGCATAGGGATTTTTATGTAAAAACGCCGCGACGGTGAACCCGAAGATCCAATCCGTGCTTTATTATTAGGGATAGATTTCTTTTCTTTCTTGTCTTTTATGTTTTCTTTTTCTCAGTTTTCGTGTATTATACAAAGTTCATTCTGTGTTAGAAAAATGTTCATTTTATATTAAGAAAAATGTTCTGGTATATTAAAAAAACTTCACCATGTATTATAAAATATACATCATATATTAGAAATTGTTCGACGAATAATGAAAATGGTCCCTGTGTTTTTGATAAAATTTCAGTGTATAATACACAAATGCTCAATATGTATTAAAACATTGCTCAACTTATATGAAAAATGTTCAATGCGATTTTGAAAACTGTTCCGCCCATATATACATATAATTTTTCAAATATGAATGCCATATACTAAAAAAAATCCATCATATAATACAAAAGTGTTCATTGTGTATTATTAAAATGTTCATCGTATATTTAGAAAATGTTCAGTGTGTATCTTGAATTGATGTTCACCGTATATATAAATTTGTTAATAGTAAACATAGAAAAAGAGAAAAAATAAGAAAAAATCAGGAGAAAAACCAATCCATGAAGAAAATACAGACAAAAAAGGCCGCTACAGCAAACTGAATGCTACAGCAGGGACCTCCTATATGCCGCTTATTGCGGCAAGGAGTCACAGTTTCACACAAGAAGCGGCTCAGCTGGGCCGGCCCATTCGCTGTCCTCTGCGGCATGAAAATTCGCAAAAATAAAATAGAGCTACCCATAGGAATCAAACCCGCCACCTGATACAGATAAGTGCAATACGATAGGTAGCGACTCGCGAGCTACTGTGAAAGATTTGCAGCGCGATATTAGAAAACTACCGGCAGCGGCAAAAAATGAAACCATTTTGCCAAATTCCGTAAAATAAAAAATGTGGGCGAGAGATCGAACACAAGTCCTCTTGCCAGTGAAGTGCTTCCATAGCCACTGTAGTAACTGAGGTTTAGTCTGTACTATGGCAGCCCAGTATATATGAACTATAATACATGGCAGATTAAAAATTAAAAAAATTCAAGCGTGATTTTATAAAAGTAAATACTTTTTGAAACACAAACTATATTTGGGAACTCTAAAAAATATGAAAACAAATAGGAACAAAAAAATTGAATGCAAAAATATTTTTCGAAATTATGAACTACTTTTTGTAAACGTAAAACATTTTCTGAAAAACCATAATAAAATCGAAAAAGTTGACATTTTTCAATATTAACATATTATTTACAAAACTCAATCATTTTATATTTTGTGGACTAATTTAAAAAACATGGACATTTTTGGAACTTGTGAACAATTTTTGAAAACTATAGCATTTTTAGAATACATGAACAAATTTGGAACATAGGAACATTTTTTGAAGTTATCAAACATTTTTCAATTTCTGAACAAAAATTAAAGATGCGAACATTTTTTTAATTTGTGAACAAAATATTTTTTAAAGTCCCAAAGATTTTTGTATTTGTGAACAAAATTGAAACATGTGAACATTTTTTGAATTTGTGGGCAATTTTTTTAAAAAAGGCATTTTTAGAAACTAGATATTTTTGTTTTGTGATTTTCTTTATGGAAAAGGTGAACACTTTTTCAGTTTCTGAAATGAAGCGAACAAATTTTGAAATTCTATCATTTGGAATTTGTGAACACAATTTGGAAACATGAACATTTCCTTAAAAATGAGCAATTTTTTAAAAATCCAAACAATTTTTGAAAAAGAAAATAAATTTGATAAATAAAAATGAAAATGAAAATAAAAGAAAAATGGAAAGAAAAAAAGAACAAAAAAACTAGAGAAAATAAACAGAAAAATTAAAAAAAAGGAGAGAATAGGAAGAAAGAAGCAGGAAAAAACAAAAAACAAAAGAGAAACATAACAGAAAAAATATTCGATTCAGGAACCTTCTAGAAGTTTTCAAAACCGTAAAAACCCGGCTAGGAACATGTAGAAGGTTTCCAAAACTAGGAACGTTGAAAATGCTGAAAATGCTTAAACTGGCCAGCCCAGTCCGAACGATCGCTCGATCGCCTGTGTGAAACAACGACGTTTAGACGCATAATGCGTCAAGTAGGGATTTTTGTTACATCACACATACATGTTGATGGTAGCCGTCGTCTACAGTCCAGTACAACGACACTTGTTGGGCTGGCCCAATGCGCTTGGCCCTATGCGTTGCCCTATACAGTCAGCTTCAGCAAACTCCACGTCGACTTCAGTTTGCAACTCCGGAAAGAGCGAATCTTGTATACAGGCGAAAGGAGGCGACTGTGACTTCCCTTTGCGTGCCGCCGGCCGCTCCGGTGGCGGGAGGTAGGGGAACCTCGAATCTGTTCATCGGGTGGGTTCCCAGTAGGGTTAGAGCTGAGGGAGACACTGCCGAGGCCATTGCGGGTAGCATCGCGTCTGAATAAGTTTCCTCAGGCTTCGTTCTTGGTCAGGCAGGTCTCTTAACTTCGCCTCAGAGCGAGTGGGGTAGGGATCCCCGGATCTCCTCAAGGTTGCGTGCAATGATGTCTGGAGGTCGACTGGCACTGGCTGGTTTGGTCCTCAGATGATTTGTGGTTGTGTGGAGACAGAGATTTTTCTTCCTCCTCGTCACTAAGATTTTCTGTTGATGTTTTTCCTCTTTTTTTGCTGCTACTGGAGGGATATCCTGTTTTGCTTGGGCGATTGGCCCGGCCAGTGCGCCCGAACCAGATCCAATTCTCTTTCATCTGGAAGGGTCACATATAGCGGTATTCAAAGTCACAGATAATGAAGGCAGATGCGGGCGTGTTGGATGCACATGTGTGTTCTTGCCTTTTTGACGCAAAAGCAAAGAAACGGGGAGCCATGTGACGACGATTATGCCGTGTTCGAAGATGTGATCTGCTTGAGTCTGGTTGCAGATTCTTGTGTTGCAGGAGCCTTCTCGCAAGGTTCAAGGACGATGACACAGAGCTCCGAGATTTTCATGTCTTACTGGTTATTTTGGGGTGCTTTTTTTTTTTGCATGGTAATACGTGTCTCATTTATATAGAATAAAGATCAAGTTACAAGTCACATAAACACCGACCATACAAGACTGAAAAGATAGGAAAATCCTATACAAAATATCAACTCGTCTGCCCCTCTCCTTCGACACCACCGAAACGGCCATCAAAGGGTAAAAAGACAGATCACCTCTTCACCCAAGCTCGACGCTGCTCCATCGCTGATCAGCAGCTTTACGGACCTCCAAAGTGGTTTGCGTGTTAAGGTGTGCTTGTACGCGTCTAGAACTTTGTATTGTTTTATTATATGATTTCAATACCAGTATACTTTCTTATAAAAAGAAAAAAAAAGAAGGTCTCATCTCTCCGTCTGTCTTTTCTCTTTTGTCCGTCTGTCTTTTCTCTTATTTAGAACAGTCTACCGTCTACTCGTCTGCCGCGGAGTCCGAAATCGGCGCGGCGCTCGAGATTATCCGTGGCAACTTCGACACCGTTACGGTGTCAGTTATTTGCTCGCATGATTCAGACTCCGGCTGGGCCGCTGGGACCTGCACAAACTCGGCTCTGTCCCGGCTGCTGCTAAAAGGCGCCCGCAACCCCGCGAGCCAGGCCACCAAACGCGAGCCTCCCGTCGCGTCCCAAACTCGATCGGCACGAGGGATCACGATCGAAGAAGAGGGCGCGATCGCAGCCGCGCCGGAGTCCAAAGCGCGTCCTGTTGGAGGAGTAGCAGCCATGGCGCACCACGCGTCGGCGGCGACGGCGCAGAAGCGGAAGTGCCCCGACGGGGAGACGGCCGGCATGTGCGCCGGCGGCTGCGGGTTCTTCGGCGCCGCCGCCACCGGCAACATGTGCTCCAAGTGCTACAAGGATCGCGTTCTCGCCGCCTCAACCGCCCCTCCGGAGAAGAAGGCCAAGATGACCGTCTCCGTCGCGTCCCCTGATGCTGCAGTCGAAGCCGAACCCTCCGTGGCGTCCGCGAAGCAGCCGGCGGTGAGGGCGAGCCGGTGCGCGGCGTGCCGCAAGAAGGTGGGGCTGCTGGGATTCCTGTGCCGCTGCGAAGGCACCTTCTGCAGCGTGCACCGCTACTCGGACAAGCACGACTGTGGATTCGACTACAAGACCGCCGGCCAGGAGCGAATCGCCAAGCTCAACCCGGTCGTGGTCGCGGACAAGATCACCAGGATCTGATGCCCGCAAGACCGCCAGAATCGACCAGACGAAGAAACCATCATAACATGTGACGCTCGTTGTCGCCAAACCTGTAATTAGTCTTGGAAATGAATTTGCAAGATTAGTTGATTGATTGAGTTCTTGTGAATTACATAGTCTGGGAAGTGAATTTGTTCGATCCGTTGATGGATTGAGTTCTTGTAAAGTACATTATGCATCCTTTGTAGTAATAATGAAACTGGTGATCACATCTTGTTGATGTGCTCATTTGCAAGGATGATACGTAGTATATCTTGGAGTGTGCGTTAATTTTGGAAATGCGGTAGATAGTATGCATGGATTTGTTTAGCTCATGGTTGCCCACGTTTGTAAGCAAAGAAAGTATTACACATTTTAGGTATTGTGGCACTGTACTGAAGGATTTGGAGATGTAGGAATGAGCTTGCTTTTTTAAAATAAAGAAGGATTTGTAACCCTTTCGCTTTGAATTGGTTGAAATCCTCATCAATTGAGATAGTTGATAGTCTCCAACGTGTATATAATTGTTGAACTATTCATTCTATATTAATTATATATGATCCTGGCATATTTTTATATAACATTTATTGGACTGGCATATTAGTCCAGCGCCAATGCAAGTTTTTGTTTCCTAGTGTTTTTGCACATTCCAGAAAAGGAATTTTTGAGAGCGCAAGAAATAAAATAAAATAAAAATATGTCGGCAAGATTCACCCCTAGGAGAGCCTAGGGGTCTTGGGCCCACCTGGAGGGGAGCCAGAGGGGGCCCACATGCCTCTCTCTCATGTGCCCCTGGGCTGCGAGCTGAGGCTGCGTGTCCACGTAGCAGGTCACTTGGTAGCATCCTTTTTCCGTAGGCTTGTTTCGGAAGTTTTGCCACCGACCTATTTTTTCTCTAGATTTTTCAAAGTTAGGAACTCCGTGGGGGAGATAAAATGATAACATGACTCATATTTCAACATCTAGAAAAATACAGCTCAAGGAGAGAGCCAATCTCGGAGGGGGCTCCCGAAACCTTCCCCCACCTTGGGGGAAGCCAAGACAGAAGGAGGGGGGGGGGGTCTCACTCTCTCCTCTCTTTTGGTGGCACCGAAGTGCGTCGGGGGAACCGTCATCACCAACGCCATCGTCTCCATCGACTCCATCAACTTCACCACCATCACCATCGCCTTTTCGTCAATATATATAGTGGTACCCTCTCCAACAAACCTCTGTAATTCTCTAAAACATGGTGTTTGATTTTATAAGTTATTTATCAATGATTTGTTGCATTTCTATTATGTTTGAGTATACCCTTTTGTCCGATGGTGATTGGTGATCTTGTGATTGGTTTGAATTGTATGTTATGATATGTTGATGTCCTTTGGTGCCCATCATATGAGTGTGCTCATATGTGGATCACACTTTAGGGTTAGTTAGTATGTTGAGATAGCTATGGATAGGGAGGCCGGAGTGACATAAATTAAAAACCTGAGTGTAGTAGTTTATGCATATGTTAAGGCCATGGCTGAGCTTTACCTTAATAAATGCTTAGTAGTTGTGTATGCTTGCTAAGGGTTTCAATCTTAAGAACATGTTATTAATGGATTTTTGCTGCATGTTAATTAGCATAGGCCTCTCCCACATATAAAACTACAACACATTATTATTGGTCTAGTATCATAGTCGATCAATTGCCTAGGGATAATTTTGCAACACCTACCATTGCTACTCCACAGTCGCTTTCTCTAAAACTTGGAAACTATCTTTTACTAGAAGGTCTAGGCAAAGCAAAATCCATTGTACGTGGGGTTGTATCACCTCATTTTAGTTTCGACACTCCATATTTACCACCTCCACATGACAAAGTGCTACAATACTTCATGACAAAGTGCTACAATACTTCATGAGGATAATCAATAGTAAAGAGGAGCTAAACTGTGTGTGTGTGTGTGTGTGAAACTCTGCAAGAAAGTTACAAATGAGGTCTTTCGAGTAGCACAAGGATGCCACTTGGGTTTTTCTTCATCTTCATGTCTATTAAATGAAAGCTAGAAAATCCCGGAGAAGCGAAGAAGTTGCCAAAGGATTTTCTATTCATCTAGTTTGTAGTCCCCATCGCTCCATTCCGGTGAGAGGACTAAAAGGGGGCACTCAAGGAGAGAGAAGCCACTATTCCATCCCGACAGACGATGCCTTTGCCCACCATCGTTGTTCCAG
>NC_041389.1:622293270-622321546 GCF_002162155.2 Triticum dicoccoides
AGAGAGAGAGAGGACCACGGGGAGGTAAGGTATGCTCAAGGAAATTAATATTTTCTAGTGAGATCGGGATGTATCCGCACTCCAATGACCCAATAGCAACAGAGACCCTAAGAATGCTCATAATTGACAGGCCTTACATGTTTGAAGGATCTATGTTTTTTCGCAGGGAACTATGGTTATATATATCCTACACAAAACAAAAGAGTTATAATTATAATCCATGGGAATTTCTTTATATATTGTTTTCAAAGGCAATACACATTTCTTTATATATTGCTTTCAAAGGCAATGCACATGTCATTCATAAAATAAAGACAAAAGTACTAGTCACATAGACACCAACCTGACAAAGTGGAAAGACGACAAAACGCTTGCTTTAGCCCAAAGGACCCCAAACAAGAAGGAAAATTACAATCAATACCTAATAATTCGCTATGCCTTACCAACATCTGTCACCCGCCTCTGGCACCACCACACGGATCCCCTAAGAAAAAGGGGATAGGGCACCTCTTCAGCCGAACTCGAGGCGCCTCCATTGTTGATCTATAGCTCTACGGACCTCCAAAGTAGCTCACCAAAGGTGAAGCCTTTGCCTTGAAAGAATTTGGCCGGGACAACACCCCAAACACGCCATCGAACTCTAGATTTGGGACCCCTATAACACAACCTCAAGGAGGAAACCTGACCCACTAGCCTTCAATTATGAATCAACCGTCTTTGAGCTGTTGCCGACATAGACCACCACTGACACCCTTTCCTAAACAACTTCTTATACTTCGTTCAATGCCAGAGCGAACGACGTCGCAATGGCAGAGCACGGGGACACAAGTCCACCACAAGGAAGTTCTCCCTGCTCGAACAATCTTGCACCCAGATCCATCATTGACCACATCAAAAAAGGATTTGGAACTCCTTTATTTAGTGCCGTTGTCACCCTCGTCAGAGTGAAGATGTGGTGTGGCAACAAACCTAAGCTACGAAGACCCTAAACCTACAACTACGTAGGTCTGCGAGTGTGAGATCCGGTGTCCCCGTCATGACCGATGATAGAGAAGTCCTCGTAGGGCTGGGCCCATAGGTGTGCAGACCGCGCGGCATGGCCCATAAATTTTGGGGGCCCCAAAATTTTATCTGCCTATTATATTTTTTCCGGGCGTTGGGTCGTACATGGCGTTGGGCCGTGGCACATTCGCAACTCCACGTAGTCAAGCGCCCCAGCCTCCTAGGCCGCCTGCTCGATGACTCATGGATCGGAAACTGAAAGGGATCGTCGGATCGACTGCATCCAAAGGACGACTTCCCTCAAATTAAAATCCAGAGGAAGGCAGGCGAGACGGCGCATCCAGAACTGATCAAAATCGATCGCATCCAGCTCCAAAGCTGCGACGGGCGACACGGCGATAATCGGGGCAACGAGCCTGCCACTTCCGATTAACTTCATCTAATCAACATGTTTCTCTCGCCAAAACAAGTAGCCTGCCGTAGTCTCACTGATTAACTTCCGCTCCTACGGTCCTGCACCTAATTTCTAAATCCTAATTAACTTTCGGCAGGGATCGTTACTTTATTAGAGATTGGTTCTTCCCTCCCTAGTTAAATATCACACTAGTGAGATAGGGCCTCATTTTTTGGTTTCGCACATGGCTTCGGATTTTGCCGGCCCGGCCCTGAGTCCATAGTGGAGGGGAGCCGCGAGAGGACGGGCCAGAAGGCTGCAGGTCGCTCTAGGCAAACAAAATTGTCTTTCTTCTTCCACGGGAGGAAAGAAAACGATAGCCCTACTAATTTAGGAAGAAAGGAAACGATAGCCCAAACTTGTACGTGTCTGCCCTAGTTTCCTTATATAGGCGACAACTGATCGTATCATGTAACGAAAATTTACAGGTTGAATTATTGTACAAGTACGTACTCATGAAACTTCCTTGTACAGTAGTATGTTTGTAATCCTTTGGGCACCTCGATCTCAAACGGCATAAGAGCGCACGCTACCGAGTGAGTGTATATTATAAAAAAAAGAAACTATGCCGACGTAGAACGTCCGTCCGCCGCTAACCCGTCTTGCCTTGTTGCGTTGAACTGACGCTCGGTTCAGTGTTATTATCGTGCCGACACCGGGAGCCGTACGTGTTCGTTGGCCGCTTCGGGCACGGATGCGAGTCCTGTCAGGACTATGACGGGCACCGCGCGCGTCGGTCACACGGTCGCCCTTGTTATAAGGTTCCACACCTACGCTCAACCCAGCCCATCAATCAAACGCAACCAACCCCGGCCGCCTCGCGCCCTCGATCGCACGCAGATCTCGGCGCCCCGATACGCACACGCGGACGTGCTGTGTGTTACTGGAGTAAGCTAGCAGCAATGGCGCACAACGCATCGGCGGCGACGACGGCGCAGAAGCGCAAGTACACCGAGGAGGAGGAGACGGCCGGCTTGTGCGCCAACGGCTGCGGCTTCTTCGGCGCCGCCGCCACCGGCAACATGTGCTCCAAGTGCTACCGCGACCACGTTCACGCCGCCACCGCCGACACCGCGGCGGCGGGGAGCGTCTTCATCGACCCTGCTGGTTCGACCGCGCCGCCTCCGGCGAAGAAGGCCAGGATGATCGTCGCCGTCCCGTCCTCTGATGGTGCGGCCGCCTCCTCCACCGCTGTGGCGGTTGACCCCGCCGTGACGCCCATGAAGCAGCCGGCGGTGGCGGCGAACCGGTGCGCGGCGTGCCGCAAGAAGGTTGGGCTGCTGGGGTTCCGATGCCGCTGCGAGGGCACCTTCTGCAGCGTGCACCGCTACTCGGAGAAGCACGACTGTGGATTCGACTACAAGGCCGCCGGCCAGGAGCAGATCGCCAAGCACAACCCGCTCGTGGTTGCGGACAAGATGACCGGAAGGATTTGAAGCCCACAAGAAACCACCAGATCAACGGCGAACCGATCAAGCAGTAGTCATGGCGTCCTCGAGGATAGAATCGATCAATCTTCTTTATATTTGCTACTAGGTCTTGGAACGTGTAAATATTAGTTTAGGCTTACAGAGACATCGGAATTCTGTAAATATTAGTTTAGAGTTTAGATTTCGAAGATACATGAATTTGTACCGCGAGTCTTGAAACATTTGTTCACCTCGATTTTATAATTTAAAGCAAATCACCACGTCCATACAACAAGTTTCGGTGTAACATAAAAAAGTAATAGGTCTGCTGTGTAATACTCTCTTAAAGTCGTACTAAAGCTAATACATTTATTTTGAGACAAAGGAAATATCACAAATATGCCCAAAAGGAAAAAAGAAAGTTGATACAATAGATACGCGGAGCCAACGAATAAGGTGCTTAGGGGGAGATGCTTTATAAAATAAACCATATTTTTCTCAAACATCAATGCTTATCTTTACAAGAGAGGATGGGTGCTTCATTAAGCGTTTGTCCTCTATAAATAAGCACCGGTGCTTAAGAAAATATGGTTTATATTTTTCTAAGCACCTTGCACTGTCTAATGCCTAAAAGGATATGCAATATGGAACCCACATTGATGATCCCGCCAAGTCACTCGATGTTCCGCTGTCTAGTAAGCTGGTGCCAGTGCACATCCCAAAAAGACTCGCTCAATCACCATTCGTTACGCGTTGTTCATAGGGTGTAGACTATCACTGCGAACACTCACTAGGAGAGACGTCTCCTCCTACCGGTATGGTTGGACTGGACTTATACAAACTCTCCATTCAGGTCCAGAGCCTTATGGACAAAGCTCCAACAAAAGTGGGCAGCGGACCTGAGAAGACAATGTGGGTCCAGGACTCAGACACTACACACGGGAAAATACCATCGCCTGGCCCATGCCGCTTGGCGACCTCCATCCCTGAGGGGACGTGACCGCGCAACAACTGCCAAACAAAGATCTTAATCTCCAGCGAAAGCGGCACTTTCCACAAAGGAGTGGCCCATGCCAGCATGGGCGCGCGACATAGGCCGCCAACAACCCAACAAGGCCAGGTGCCCAAAGACAGTATCCAGAGAGTTTGTCATAACAGGAGGGGGAGCCTCACTCAATTCAGCCCAAGCAAGGGTCTCCTTAGACCCAAATGTTTGTCAGAACGAGATGTTCCAATTCCCATTATGGGCAATTCAGGGAACCAAAAACATTGAGTTTGAGGAAATCGCAAAAAAGCAAGAAAATCGGCGTGGGGGACCATACCAAGCTATGGGTCCAACCAGAAGAGAGACCTTCTCCATTGCCTCAAGGGACGTGAGTCCAAAGGTGGATCCCATGCTTGATTGACTGTAGGGACTTCCAACACTAGGAGCCCTCCCTATTGTTGGAAATATGCCCTAGAGGCAATAATAAAAGTATTATTATTATATTTCCTTGTTCATGATAATTGTCTTTTATTCATGCTATAACTGTATTATCCGGAAATCGTAATACACGTGTGAATACATAGACCACAATATGTCCCTAGTGAGCCTCTAGTTGACTAGCTCGTTGTGATCAACAGATAGTCATGGTTTCCTGGCTATGGACATTGAATGTCGTTGATAACGGGATCACATCATTAGGAGAATGATGTGATGGACAAGACCCAATCCTAGGCCTAGCACAAAGATCGTGTAGTTCGTTTGCTAGAGCTTTGCCAATGTCAAGTATCTCTTCCTTCGACCATGAGAGCGTGTAACTCCTGGATACCGTAGGAGTGCTTTGGGTGTATCAAACGTCACAACGTAACTGGGTGACTATAAAGGTGCACTACAGGTATCTCCGAAAGTATCTATTGTTTTATGCGGATCGAGACTGGGATTTGTCACTCCGTGTAAACGGAGAGGTATCTCTGGGCCCACTCGGTAGGACATCATCATAATGTGCACAATGTGACCAAGGGGTTGATCACGGGATGATGTGTTACGGAACGAGTAAAGAGACTTGCCGGTAACGAGATTGAACAAGGTATCGGTATACCGACGATCGAATCTCGGGCAAGTACCATACCGCTAGACAAAGGGAATTGTATACGGGATCGATTGAGTCCTTGACATCATGGTTCATCCGATGAGATCATCGTGGAACATGTGGGAGCCATCATGGGTATCCAGATCCCGCTGTTGGTTATTGACCGGAGAACGTCTCGGTCATGTCTGCATGTCTCCCGAACCTGTAGGGTCTACACACTTAAGGTTCGATGACGCTAGGGTTATAAAGGAAGCTTGTATGTGGTTACCGAATGTTGTTCGGAGTCCCGGATGAGATCCCGGACGTCACGAGGAGTTCCGGAATGGTCCGGAGGTAAAGATTTATATATAGGAAGTCCTGTTTCGGCCATCGGGACAAGTTTCGGGGTCATCGGTATTGTACCGGGACCACCGGAAGGGTCCCGGGGGCCCACCGGGTGGGGCCACCTGCCCCGGGGGCCACATGGGCTGTAGGGGGTGCGCCTTGGCCTACATGGGACAAGGGCACCAGCCCCTAGAGGCCCATGCGCCAAGATATAGGAAAAAGGGGAGAGTCCTAAAAGGGGAAGGCACCTCCGAGGTGCCTTGGGGAGGATGGACTCCTCCCCCCTTCTTAGCCGCACCCCTTCCTTGGAGGAGGGGGCAAGGCTGCGCCTCCCCCCTCTCCCCTGCCCCTATATATAGTGGAGGGGAGGGAGGGCATCCATACCTGAGCCCTTGGCGCCTCCCTCCCTCCCGTGACACCTCCTCCTCTCTCGTAGGTGCTTGGCGAAGCCCTGCAGGATTGCCACGCTCCTCCATCACCACCACGCCGTTGTGCTGCTGCTGGATGGAGTCTTCCTCAACCTCTCCCTCTCTCCTTGCTGGATCAAGGCGTGGGAGACGTCACCGGGCTGTACGTGTGTTGAACGCGGAGGTGCCGTCCGTTCGGCACTAGGATCATCGGTGATCTGAATCACGACGAGTACGACTCCATCAACCCCGTTCACTTGAACGCTTCCGCTTAGCGATCTACAAGAGTATGTAGATGCACTCTCTTTCTACTCGTTGCTGGTCTCTCCATAGATAGATCTTGGTGATACGTAGGAAAATTTTTGAATTTCTGCTACGTTCCCCAACAGTGGTATCAGAGCTAGGTCTATTGCGTAGATTCTTTGCACGAGTAGAACACAAAGTAGTTGTGGGTGTTGATGTTGTTCAATATGTTTACCGTTACTAGTCCAATCTTGTTTCGACGGTATTGTGGGATGAAGCGGCCCGGACCGACCTTACACGTACTCTTACGTGAGACAGGTTCCACCGATTGACATGCACTTGGTGCATAAGGTGGCTAGCGGGTGCCAGTCTCTCCCACTTTAGTCGGAACGGATTCGATGAAAAGGGTCCTTATGAAGGGTAAATAGCAATTGGCATATCACGTCGTGGTCTTGCGTAGGTAAGAAACGTTCTTGCTAGAAACCCATAGCAGCCACGTAAAACATGCAACAACAATTAGAGGACGTCTAACTTGTTTTTGCAGGGTATGCTATGTGATGTGATATGGCCAAGAAGAATGTGATGAATGATATGTGATGTATGAGATTGATCATGTTCTTGTAATAGGATTCACGACTTGCATGTCGATGAGTATGACAACCGGCAGGAGCCATAGGAGTTGTCTTTATTTATTGTATGACCTGCGTGTCATTGAAGAACGCCATGTAAACTACTTTACTTTATTGCTAAACGCGTTAGTCATAGAAGTAGAAGTAGTCGTTGGCGTGACAACTTCATGAAGACATGATGATGGAGATCATGATGATGGAGATCATGGTGTCGTGCCGGTGACGATGATGATCATGGAGCCCCGAAGATGAAGATCAAAAGGAGCAAAATGATATTGGCCATATCATGTCACTATTTGATTGCATGTGATGTTTATCATGTTTATGCATCTTGTTTGCGTAGGACGACGGTAGTAAATAAGATGATCCCTTACAAAATTTCAAGAAGTGTTCTCCCCTAACTGTGCACCGTTGCTACAGTTCGTCGCTTCTAAGCACCACGTGATGATCGGGTGTGATGGATTCTTACGTTCACATACAACGGGTGTAAGACAGTTTTACACAGCGAAAACACTTAGGGTTAACTTGACGAGCCTAGCATGTGCAGACATGGCCTCGGAACACGGAGACCGAAAGGTCGAGCATGAGTCGTATAGTAGATACGATCAACATGAAGATGTTCACCGATGATGACTAGTCCGTCTCACGTGATGATCGGACACGGCCTAGTTGACTCGGATCATGTGATCACTTGGATGACCAGAGGGATGTCTATCTAAGTGGGAGTTCATAAGATGAACTTAATTATCCTGAACATAGTCAAAAGACCTTTTGCAAATTATGTCGTAAGCTCGCGCTTTAGTTCCACTGTTTAGATATGTTCCTAGAGAAAATATAGTTGAAAGTTGATAGTAGCGATTATGCGATCAGTAGAAAGCTTATGTCCTTAATGCACCGCTCAGTGTGCTGAACCCCAACGTCGTTTGTCGATGTTGCGAACATCGGACATACACGTTTTGATAACTACGTGATAGTTCAATTAAATGGTTTAAGTAGAGGCACCAAAAACGTTTTCGAAACATCGCGGAACATATGAGATGTTTCGAGGGCTGAAATTGGGATTTCAGGCTCGTGCCCACGTCAAGAGGTATAAGACCTCCGACGATTTTCTTAGCCTGCAAACTAAGGGAGAAAAGCTAAATCGTTGAGCTTGTGCTCAGATTGTCTGAGCACAACAATCACTTGAATCGAGTGGGAGTTGATCCTCCAGATGAGATAGTGATGTTTCCCCAAAGTCATTGCCACCAAGCTGCTAGAGCTTCGTGATTAACTATAACATATCAGGGATAGATATAATGATCCTTGAAATATTCATGATGTTTGACACCGCGAAAGTAGAAATCAAGAAGGAGCATCAATTGTTGATGGTTGGTGAAACCACTAGTTTCAAGAAGGGCAAGGGAACAAAGGGATACTTCATGAAACGGCAATTCAGCTGCTGCTCCAGTGAAGAAACCCAAGGTTGAACCCAAACCCGAGACTAAGTGCTTCTGTAATAAGGGGAACAACCACTGGAGCAACATTACCCTAGATACTTGGTAGATGAGAAGGCTGGCAAGGTCGATAGAAGTATATTGGATATACATTACGTTAATGTGTACTTTACTAGTATTCCTAGTAGCACCAGGGTATTGGATACCGGTTCGGTTGCTAAGTGTTAGTAACTCGAAATAAAAGCTACGGAATAAACGGAGACTAGCTAAAGGTGAGCTGACGATATATGTTGGAAGTGTTTCTAAGGTTGATATGATCAAGCATCGCACGCTCCCTCTACCACCGAGATTGGTGTTTGCGTTGAGCATAGACATGATTGGATTATGTCTATCGCAATACGGTTATTCATTTAAGGAGAATAATGGTTACTCTATTTTTGAATAATACCTTCAATGGTCTTGCACCTAAAGGAATGGTTTATTGAATCTCGGTCGTAGTGATACACATTTTCATGCCAAAAGATATAAGATAGTAATGATAGTACCACTTACTTGTGGCACTGCCATGTAAGTCATAATGGTATAAAACGCATGAAGAAGCTCCATGTTGATGGATCTTTGGACTCACTCGTTTTTGAAAAGTTTGAGACATGCGAACCATGTCTATTGGTGTATATGCACGAAGAAACTCCATGCAAATGGATCGTTCGGACTCACTTGATTTTGAATCACTTGAGATATGCAAATCATACCACATGGGCAAGATGACTGAAAAGCCTCATTTTCAGTAAGATGGAACAAGATAGCAACTTGTTGGAAGTAACACATTTTGATGTGTGCAGTCGAATGAGTGCTGAGGCATGTAGTGAATATCATTATGTTCTTACTTCACAGATGATTCGAGTAAATGTTGAGTATATTTACTTGATGAAACACAAGTCTGAATTATTGAATGGTTCAAGTAATTTCAGAGTGAAGTAGCAGATCATTGTGACAAGAGGATAAAATGTCTATGATATGATCATAGAGATGAATATCTGAGTTACGAGTTTTGGCACACAATTAAAACATTGTGGAAATTGTTTCGCAATTAATACCGCCTGGAACACCATAATGTGATGGTGTGCCCGAACATCATAGTTGCACCCTATTGGATATGGTGCGTACCATGATGTCTCTTATCGAATTACCACTATCGTTCATGGGTTAGGCATTAGAGACAACCACATTCACTTTAAATAGGGCACCACGTAATTCCGATGAGATGACACCGTATGAATTATGGTTTAGAGAAACCTAAGTTGTCGTTTCTTAAAAGTTTGGGGCTGCGACGCTTATATGAAAAAGTTTCAGGTTGATAAGCTCGAACCCAAAGCGGATAAAATGCATCTTCATAGAAAACCCAAAACAGTTGGGTATACCTCCTAATTCAGATCCGAAAGCAATATGGATTGTTTCTAGAATCGGGTCCTTTCTCGAGGAAAAGTTTCTCTCGAAAGAATTGAGTGGGAGGATGGTGGAGACTTGATGAGGTTATTGAACCGTCTCTTCAACTAGTGTGTGATAGGGCACAGGGAGTTGTTCCTGTGGCACCTACACCAATTGAAGTGGAAGCTTATGATATTGATCATGAAACTTCGGATCAAGTCACTCCCAAACCTCGTAGGATGACAAGGATGCGTACTACTTCAGAGTGGTACGTAATCCTGTCTTGAAGGTCATGTTGCTAGACAACAATGAACCTACGAGCTATGGAGAAGCGATGGTGGGCCCGGATTCCGATAAATGACTTGAGGCCATAAAATCCGAGAGAGGATCCATGTATGAAAACAAAGTGTAGACTTTGGCAGAACGGCTCGATGGTCGTAAGGCTAATGAGTACAGATGGATTTCAAAAGGAAGACGGACAATGATGGTAAATGTCACCATTAAGAAAGCTCGACTTGTCGTTAAGATGTTTTCCGACAAGTTCAAGGAGTTGACTACGATGAGATTTTCTCACTCGTAGCGATGCTAAGAGTCTGTTGGAATTATATTAGCGATTACTGCATTATTTATGAAATCTTGCAGATAGGATGTCAAAACATTGTTTCCTCGACGATTTTAATGAGGAAAGGTTGTATGTGATACAACCGGAAGGTTTTGTCAATCCCGAAAGATGCTAATAAGTATGCAAAGCTCCAGCAATCCTTCTAAGGACTGGAGTAAGCATCTCGGAGTTGGAATGTGCGCTTTGATGAGATGATCAAAGATTTTGGTGTATACAAAGTTTATGAGAAACTTGTATTTCCAAAGAAGTGAGTGGGAGCACTATAAAATTTCTGATGAGTATATGTTGTTGACATATTGTTGATCAGAAATGATGTAGAATTTCTGGAAAGCATATAGGGTTATTTGAAATGTGTTTTTCAATAGAAAACCTGGATTAAGCTACTTGAGCATTGAGCATCAAGATCTATAAGGATAGATCAAAGCGCTTAATGGTACTTTCAAATGAGCACATACCTTGACATGATCTTGAAGGTGTTCAAGATGGACCGGTCAAAGAAGGAGTTCTTGCCTAAGTTGTAAGGTACGAAGTTAAGACTTAAAGCTCGACCACGGCAGAATAGAGAGAAAGGACGAAGGTCGTCCCCTATGCTTAAGACGTAGGCTCTTCAGTATGCTATGCTGTGTACCGCACCTGAAGTGTGCCTTGCCATGAGTCAGTCAAGGGGTACAAGAGTGATCCATGAATGGATCACAGGACAGCGGTCAAAGTTATCCTTAGTAACTAGTGGACTAAGAAATTTTCTCGATTATGGAGGTGGTAAAAGAGTTCGTCGTAAAGGGTTACGTCGATGCAAGCTTAACACCTATCCGGATAGCTCTGAGTGGAGATACCGGATACGTATAATGGAGCAATGATTTAGAATAGCTCCAAGTAGAACAGTTATTTGGAATAGCTCCAAATAGAACGTGGTAGCTACATCTAGGAGATGACATAGAGATTTGTAAAGCACACACGGATCTGAAAGGTTCAGACCCGTTGACTAAAACCTCTCTCACAAGCAGAACATGACCAAACCCCAGATCTCATTGAGTCTTGATCACATGATGGTGTGAACTAGTTTAGTGACAATAGTAAACTCTTTGGATGTTGGTCACATGGTGATGTGACCTGTCAGTGTTAATCACATGGTGATGTGAACTAGATTATTGACTCTAGTGCAAGTGGGAGACTGTTGGAAATATGCCCTAGAGGCAATAATAAAAGTATTATTATTATATTTCCTTGTTCATGATAATTGTCTTTTATTCATGCTATAACTGTATTATCCGGAAATCGTAATACACGTGTGAATACATAGACCACAATATGTCCCTAGTGAGCCTCTAGTTGACTAGCTCGTTGTGATCAACAGATAGTCATGGTTTCCTGGCTATGGACATTGGATGTCGTTGATAACGGGATCACATCATTAGGAGAATGATGTGATGGACAAGACCCAATCCTAAGCCTAGCACAAAGATCGTGTAGTTCGTTTGCTAGAGCTTTGCCAATGTCAAGTATATCTTCCTTTGACCATGAGAGCGTGTAACTCCTGGATACCGTAGGAGTGCTTTGGGTGTATCAAACGTCACAACGTAACTGGGTGACTATAAAGGTGCACTACAGGTATCTCCGAAAGTATCTATTGTTTTATGCGGATCGAGACTGGGATTTGTCACTCCGTGTAAACGGAGAGGTATCTCTGGGCCCACTCGGTAGGACATCATCATAATGTGCACAATGTGACCAAGGGGTTGATCACGGGATGATGTGTTACGGAACGAGTAAAGAGACTTGCCGGTAACGAGATTGAACAAGGTATCGGTATACCGACGATCGAATCTCGGGCAAGTAAAATACCGCTAGACAAAGGGAATTGTATACGGGATCGATTGAGTCCTTGACATCGTGGTTCATCCGATGAGATCATCGTGGAACATGTGGGAGCCAACATGGGTATCCAGATCCCGCTGTTGGTTATTGACCGGAGAACCTCTCGGTCATGTCTGCATGTCTCCCGAACCCGTAGGGTCTACACACTTAAGGTTCGATGACGCTAGGGTTATAAAGGAAGCTTGTATGTGGTTACCGAATGTTGTTCGGAGTCCCAGATGAGATCCCGGACGTCACGAGGAGTTCCGGAATGGTCCGGAGGTAAAGATTTATATATAGGAAGTCCTGTTTCGGCCATCGGGACAAGTTTCGGGGTCATCGGTATTGTACCGGGACCATCGGAAGGGTCCCGGGGGCCCACCGGGTGGGGCCACCTGCCCCGGGGGCCACATGGGCTGTAGGGGGTGCGCCTTGGCCTACATGGGCCAAGGGCACCAGCCCCTAGAGGCCCATGCGCCAAGATATAGGAAAAAAGGGAGAGTCCTAAAAGGGGAAGGCACCTCCGAGGTGCCTTGGGGAGGATGGACTCCTCCCCCCTTCTTAGCCGCACCCCTTCCTTGGAGGAGGGGGCAAGGCTGCTCCTCCCCCCTCTCCCCTGCCCCTATATATAGTGGAGGGGAGGGAGGGCATCCATACCTGAGCCCTTGGCGCCTCCCTCCCTCCCGTGACACCTCCTCCTCTCTCGTAGGTGCTTGGCGAAGCCCTGCAGGATTGCCACGCTCCTCCATCACCACCACGCCGTTGTGCTGCTGCTGGATGGAGTCTTCCTCAACCTCTCCCTCTCTCCTTGCTGGATCAAGGCGTGGGAGACGTCACCGGGCTGTACGTGTGTTGAACGCGGAGGTGCCGTCCGTTCGGCACTAGGATCATCGGTGATCTGAATCACGACGAGTACGACTCCATCAACCCCGTTCACTTGAACGCTTCCGCTTAGCGATCTACAAGGGTATGTAGATGCACTCTCTTTCTACTCGTTGCTGGTCTCTCCATAGATAGATCTTGGTGATACGTAGGAAATTTTTTGAATTTCTGCTACGTTCCCCAATACCTATTGTTAAGATTAATTAACACATCGTTAATTAAAGAATAATCCCCGCCCCGTCGCGGCCGCGCCCGAACAGTCGCGTCTTACGAACGCGTCCGTTCCCATTGTATATAAGGATTCTGTAACCATCAATAAAGAGTTCGATTCAATCATTTGTCTCTTGTCTCTCTCGTTTAAGATCTAACACGTAGTCCTCGGCTTGCATCCGTGCAGGTGGCGCCCGAGGCAACGGCCCTCGGCTGGCCCTCCGGCCACGGAGGCAGCGGCGCCCTTCGGCGTGGCTCCCACAGCGGAGACGACGGCGCTCCGACAGTCGCGGCCCTGGCCGGTGTGCCAAAACAGGGGCGGGCGGTTACAGGATTTCTCCTGGTAGAAAGCGCTCGGGAGTAAAGAAATAGGAATCTTATCTCTTCGCAAGTTTTGCATTTCAGCCTTGTGGCTTTACCTATTTCCGAAATAGGTCAAAACTTGCCTCTGTCATTGTTTTACGGCTAATTCCTGGAAGTTTCGGGATATTGCAGCTTGGTCTAACGTTATGCCATATGCAGATCATCATTTAGCCCATTTTTCTGCTGAGTTTAAAAATTCCAGAAATGTGTGGTTGTTGATGCTTGACATGTTCAATGTGTTTGCTTTTTGGCAATCCCTTTAACATGTTGTATTAGTACAATGACACTGTTTTGCGATTGAGATTAAGTTTTCTCGCACAACAATATTGATTTGTGATTGAGATTTTTTTTTCCTTCTCGCAAAACAATCTCATTGCGATTGAGATTAATTTTCTCTCGCAAAATACTAATTCACCCTGCTGAATTATCTTGCAACTTGATACAAGATCATCTTGTTTAATCTGAGGTCGATAAAATTCAAGTTTCACACTTGAGCATCAAGTTTGCAACAACATTACTATTCATGATGTTTACTTTGAAATTGCAACTTACCAACTTTACGTTGGAGTCATGGAGTTTTACACGCTCATGACCAAACTGCATAATTTTATTCCCCTCTATCTTTGATACGTGGAAATCTACCAAGTATTTCCTATCTGTGGTAATTCGATTACACACCAATATCATCACCCCGACATACATCATTGGCCCCTCAACATATAGTTGGGATCTATGTGAGGAATAACTGTATTACCGTCAATACCTCAAGCCCCTCTCATTGGGAGTTATTCAAGGCCAGTATGTTGATTCAATAAGGAATATTTCCAGGCATTAGGGGGAGAATTCAAGTACCATAAAGAATGCCAGGAAATTAGTGGAATGTTCAACACATTTCTGCCTCATATCCACGTAATCAAAGAGCTGAACCATGTGTTCAGAAGATTTGCAACATATTGCAAATAACCTGCCAGATTCATTTACTGACTATAAAGGTGTCACACAATCCTACAATCCTGCAAAAGTATGCCTGAAAGAGTGGAGGTACCAACAAAATCCACTCCACTCCCCGTTCAAAGCAACAGGGGGAGATGTATGACAGAAGTACATCAGGATTCAGTTTCTCGCAAGCAAGGATATCAAGGCCTGTGAATCAGTAAATGCAAGTCAACTTCACGTTGGCAGGCAACTAATGGGTAGTATACACCCAGTGGATGGGAAACCTCCACCAACCCAGGTCATAGTGCACACAATGACCGGGACATCGGAATACCCGACTCAATCGCATTGGGAAATCGCGAGCAGTCACCATGGGTAACGATATTTCCATCAACTATATATTGATATATAGATTCTGGAGAATCATATAACCAGAAGTCTACAATTGTCGACATACATTTCTCAACTAGATTGCAAAAACCTTTCAAATAATTCAGATCCAAAGACCATGGCCATGGCAAAGTGTGAACAACACTCGGACTGAACTCAAGCAAAGGGTGTAATCTAGGTAGAAATGATCTTGCTCAATAATGGGAAGGTATTCATAAGCAATACCTACACCAGTTTTCTTCTGAAAACAGAATTGAGAACAACGAGGTGGTGAAACAAAGAGCAAGTATTGTAGCACAAGGGTTTATGCAGATACCTAACTATTCTCCAGAGGTGGAATCTCATTCCGATAACTTATATCATTGGCAGTACAAAATCATCTATCTCTGCAGTTGATAGATGTAGTGATCACATGTCCATGTGGCTCACTAGATTCAGACATGTATGATTGATTTCCAATGAAATCTCAATTCTGAATCGAAATACAAAATGCAACATACATTGTGTAAAAATCAGTAAGTCACCATATGACTTATTGTTGTCGGTACATTTGGTACAACCGACTTAGTGAGTTCCTTTCCATAAGGATTACTCCTACAATGATGGTTATCCATGTTTGTCTGTCATGCACAGTGATTACTCCTGCAATGACGATACATGTAATCATCTAAACGACGGAGTTTAAATGAAGGATTTGGGTAAAACCAAGGTACCGCTCGTTACTACAACTTGAGCACCTTCACTCATACATTTTGATACACTATGTTGTCTATATTCAAAAATATATTGGAGAAATTCATTGTAGACAAGTCTTATACATCCATAACTCTCATGGTGGTTCATTCTCTAGACATAGAGAAAGATCTATTTAGACCAAGAGATGATGGAAATGAAATATTGGGACTCAATGTTCCTTAATGCCATTGGATCCACCAAACACAATTGGTTGGTACTCAAGAATATCTTTCGATATCTTCAAGGCATCAAACATCTTGTCCTGGTTTTTCAGTTTCACAGAAATGTGAACACCGATATCATTGGATACATCGATCAGATCCTACTATATCAGATCGTAGACAAGCTTAGTGTTCCTATTAGGTGTGGTAGCCCTCTCATGAAGAGTCTTCGAGACAGACCTCATGGCTACATCCACCAACCATTATCTCAAGGATAATGTTTCTTGTGTTGCCCGGATGCAAACAGGTTACATAATAAGCAATATCGCTATATTGCATATCTTGCAAGTCAAATCATGTGACTGATTTGTTCACGAAGTCCCTATCAACTTCTACATTCCAGATATATGTTCTTGGAATTGGTGTGTGACGGCTTTGAAATTTGCAAGAATCAGGGGGAGTATCTTCCTGAATTGTTTCTGTTCAATGCATCATATTATACTCTTTTTCCCTTCATGATTTTACTATATAGGTTCTCATAAAGGTTTTTAATGAGGTAATATCAACACAAGATTATATGTCATACTTTCGTTTTCCCCACCGGGTTTTTTAGGAAAGTATATACGACATATTTATTGCCCTCTAAATTCTATGGATATACTTCATATTGAGTTAACAGAGGCAATAATCATTATATGTTGGATCAATTTCTCCTTATTTTCCCACAGGGTTTGAAGGAGTTTTACCAGCATATCATACACTACTCCTCATATTTTTCCCACAGGGTTTTTGGAGGAGATTTAATCGAAGATGATGGATCCTTATGCGGTCAAGCGGTGATTAGGGGGAGTGTTAAGATTAATTAACACATCGTTAATTAAAGAATAATCCCCATCCCGTCGCGGCCGCGCCCGAACAGTCGCGTCTTACAAACGCATCCGTTCCCATTGTATATAAGGATTCTGTAACCATCAATAAAGAGTTCGATTCAATCATTTGTCTCATGTCTCTCGTTTAAGATCTAACACCTATGATCGCAAGCTAGGAGAGGGCGGCCATGTAGATATTTAGCTTTAATGAGCAGCAATTATAAGCCCCCTCCACCATGGGAATCCGTCACACACATCTCAGCATAAGGGACACATTCATATGCCCAGACGCAAGAATACCTGTTATCTTTGACTGCAAAAACAGGACATGCCGGACCATATTCTTATCCAATGCATTAATGCTCGATACATTTGGTGGGCCTGTTTTGCATAGCTTTTTCCTATGGTGGGAGTGTCTAGCACTCTCGATAGGATGCTAGACTGGGGATCCATGTCTGTGGCATCTTTCCGAAAGCAGCGAGAAGGGAGTTTGACTCTCTCTTTATGTTGGTCTTCTTGAGCCTCCGCAAACAATAGAATGCTCGCGTGTTCGCCAACATAGCACAGCAGGCCAATGAAGCTTCTCTGGTCATAAGATGTGTATGGAGGCGCATGGGAGATCATTACATAGCAGTAGAGAGAACTCCCCTCTTCTTGTATGGGTGTGGTGTTGGCACCAACAATCATCTTATGATTATTTTGTTGCCATCTTGTAAAACTCATATGCTTCCTTATATAACAGCATGGTACGTTTAAGCGCACTGTCAAAAAAATATATGCCGAGATGCAAGAACACCTGGATCACCTTGGTCCCTAGGAAAGAAACGATCAACCCACTTACTCATATGGTACTTCTAGCAACCATCGTCCACCTGCCATAATAAGCCATTGATTTCGCACGAAAACCCCAGCATGGGGAGCGCGCCATGTGGTGCGTCCCAACGCCGACATGTGTCATGTGTTGGGCTCCTGCGGGAGCACTTTTTTTTTTGAAGTTGCACGTGTTATTGGTTTTGGGGGGATTTTATTTTTACTTGGTTTTTCCTAGGATTCCTCAAAAAGAAAATTTGTTTTTCCAATTTTCTCGCGTGAAGCACATCGTGTGAAAAGCGTATATGTGCTTCCGCCCACATATGTGCTTCTACATGAATTGCACTGTGTGTGTCGAAAGTGAAAAGGCACAATTGTGCTTCACGGTGAAGCACGGCTGTATTTCCCGAAAAGTGAACAGCACAACTGCGATTCCGCGAAAAGAACAAATACACTTTCTAAAAGCTTCGCGGTGAAACATAACCGTGCTTTCGTGTGAAAAACACATGTGCTTTCTGAAAAGTGAAAAGCACAGGTGTACTTTACGATGAAACACAACTGTGCTTCCCAAAAGTGAAAGCACCTGTGTGCTTCCAAAAAAAGGTGAAAGGGCAAAACCACGCTTCCTTGTTTTCGGTTTTCCGTTGTCTTTTTTTCCTCTTTTTTGTTTTTGCTTTTTCCCGGTCTATGATCTTTTCTTGATTCAGTTTTTTTTATTTCAAGTTTTTTTGGGAAAAAATGGTTTAAACCTATTAACATAGGATCTAGTTTCGAAGATCTCAACGCAGGAACCCAAATAGTGAAAATGGTTTGTGATTTGGATGTAGACACGCGGTTATATTTCTGCTATAAGACGCTTATATTCATTTACAGAGGAAGGACAACTTTTTGAACTAGACTATTTTTTATCAACTTGCCCCCCACCCACACAACTGTGTTTCATTCGTCGATTGATTAATGCGAGAGTTTAGTTCATAGGCTGGTTAAACTGTGATGCGTATGTATAAACTTAATTTAGTTTGGTACAAAAAGTGATACACATGAATATAAAGAAACAACGAACATCTAAAAGGCCAATCGACTGCGTGTCGTGATTCTAAACAATAATCAATTGCTTGTGTTGGACAGCAGTCCAATTATTATGTCGGAATGGAGAAAAATTGCACGAACCGAACAGTGCGACCGATCACACCATGCACGACGTGACTAGCAAAAGCACGAACAACATAGTCGGTACTTGGTACTTGGGCGCCGGCAGGTCATCACCACTTGGTAACAAAGGGCCGCCTGGACTTGTGAGCAGACGAGGACGGTGCCGGTGCAGGGGCAAGCCAAGGAGCGTCGGCGGCGAGGATTGTATTGTGAGCAGACGAGGACGGTGCCGGTGCAGGGGCAGGGGCAAGCCAAGGAGCGTTGGCGGCGAGGATTGTATTGTGAGCAGACGAGGACGGTGCCGGCGCAGGGGCAAGCCAAGGAGCGTCGGCGGCGAGGATTGCATTGTGAGAAGACGAGGACGGTGCCGGGGCAGGGGCAAGCGAAGGAGCGTCGGCGGCGAGGATGGTGACGTTGAGCTTCATGCCCATAGCGCAGTGGTTGCCCACGGCGCAGACGAACCACCTCCGCCCGGCGCTGGCGAGTTGGACCTGATCGCTGCCGGAGTTCCAGGCGCCGAGGCCCTTGGCGCTGTTGCACGCCCTGAAGTCCGGCCCGCTCACCTCCACCACGTTATGGTTGGCCTTGTTGTACTTGAACACTGCGAGGGCGTGGCAAGCCTTGGTCATGACTCATGACATGATCAAGGAATTGAACGATTCTCTAAGCTTAGTTGTGCGCAGTGACAGGTCAAATTTCGTGGGCAAACAGAGCATGAATCCGGAGGAGATATGGAGTTGATTGAGTACCTAGTGCGTCGCCGACCCTGAACTGGTTGCTCTCGGACCAGGTGGTGTAGTCGAACCCGAGCGTCCACCCGCTGCCGTCGCCAACGACGTGGACGGTGGCGGAGGCGAGCAAGGGGAGGAAGGCGATCGCCGTCGCCGCCACCGCCATGACAAGCATCGCCTTGGAAGCCATGGAGATCGAGCACTGTAACTCAAACTGAAACTACCTCTTTGGTTCCTTGTAAGGTACAGTACTGAACTGTGCAATGGGTGTGAGGAGAACGAGTACTCCGGCATGGTTATATAGCGAGACGGATCTTGCCCGATTTCACGTACGTACGTGCGGGAGAAATAGTCAAAAGACACCGGGGAGCTCTGCATTGGAGCGACCAATGGAAGAAATGGATGCATCGATCGATAAAAAGGCAGGACGATTTACGAAGTTTAGTTTAGTCTGACGCGGTCTCTGGCTGGTTTCGTTTCCGGCTCTTTGTCCACCTGTGCTCTTGCTGGTGTACGTGACGTGCCTGCCTGGTGCCGGCGTACAGCACCGCTGCCTACTCGATCGGCCGGAGGCGCACTACATGTTGAGTATAATCTCCGTAGTTATTATCTCTGTTTTTTTCTTTACACAATAGGTAGATGTAAGTCGCCTGAATTTATAATATTTGGGTCAGTCAAATTTCACGTGAAGGAACTAACAACCAGAGAGAAGGAAGGAGCTCGCTGGAGGAAAGGAAGGAGCTCGCCGGAGGAGCCTCCTGGTCTATCTTAGGATCACGTTCGCCGGGGCTAGAGGAATGGTCGGGGCAGCGGAAGCATGGTGGTGGGCAGCGGTTGAGGGGAGGGCGGGCCGACGAGGGTGGCGCGGGAGCACCAGCGGCCGCGGGCGATGGTGGCTGGCGGTCCGGCCGGTGGTCTGTGGGGCGGTTGGGGAAGAAGCTGTCAGGTCATGAGGTTGAATAGAGGATCCGGTTGTTCGTTTTGCATCCGACGGCTAGAAAGAATCGACTAACCCAATTTAAGTTTCCAGCCGACTTAGGGCATCTTTAAGGCGGACCTATAAACCTCCCGCAATCGTCCAGATCGCGGAAGCCATCCAACGCCAACTTATATCGGTCGGTGGAGCGGTCCGAATGCGATTTCTCCCGCAAACCGGAGACAAAAGTGGGGGAGATTTGCGGGAGTCCGGACCACTCCCAAGCCCGCTTCTGACCGTCCTGGCCCACCAAAAAACTCCACCCTCCCGCGCGCGCCCCTCCGCATTGAAGATGGCTCAGGGTGGACGCGACCTCTCACTGCCTCCGCCATTGAAGAGGTGTGCCGGCCGAGGGTGCCGCCCGCTGCACACCTGGCTAAACATGCCTCCTCGCCGCATTCATACACCTTCATAATCCCACGTGGAAGCCGAGAAACCTACTCCATCCACACTTCCGTTCAGGAGCGGGCCGGCATTAAACTCCACGCCGGCCGAGCTCTTCCTGTCCGCCCTCTATTTAAACGATGGCAGGCGCCGGGCAAGAATCACACCCATCCGCCGCTCCCCATCTCCTCCTTCACCATTTTGTCCACCATTTCGATGGCATCCGACGGGCAATACGAGGAGTTCTCCGACATAAAAGCCGGCATGGTGGCCCGCCGAGCCCGACGGATTTTAGAGGCAGCTCACTGCTCCACTTCCCTCTCCTAGGTCGCCGGAGCAAGTAGCCACTCCAATCCGGCGCGTGGTTCAGCAACTCGCCGCTCCAAGCCAGCTCGCAGAGGAGTGACGAGTTGCTTCAGGCCGGCACGGAGGTGAGCACGGTGGCACGGGCATGGACGACGCCGCGTCGTACCGCCCCCTCAGTGCCTACGACCGCACCATCCACCGTCGACGCACGCATAGCTGTGTCATGCGGACAGAGAAAGAAGGCGGGTGCGCGGAGGAGATCGACGAGTCGATGGCCAACACATCCACGTCCACGTACGCTGGCAACTTGAAGGGAAACTAGAACACGGGGGCCGTCGCCATTTGGGTCCCAGGAAGGCCACCGTCGATGCGTCGCCGGCTTGTACAACCGGTGACGTGCCCGATTTCTTCTTTATCTTAGGCCACCCTGGCCTGGGCGTCCACGAAAGCACCCTTCCCCTCCGGCTGAAGCACCCTCTTCGCCACACTCCGATGAGCGGCGCAGCCGGACATAGGGAAGATATGGGGGAAGAATATGCCTTTGGGACTCTCGACAGTCCGGCGACGAAGGGATCCGCCGCGGCCGACCATATACTAGTGTAGTGTATCCGTGTCATGGGAGTGGAGCTCTGCGTGACCATACGTGCACATAGTTTCAACTTTTCATTTAAAATATTTTCAAAATATAACGGTCTGCATCCGATTTGTATAAAATCCGTCATGTTTGTATGAAATCCAGTTGAGTTCGCATGAAATCCGCACTTGTTTGCACGAATTTTGTCCGGTAGGTTTGAGTTGTTGTGAAAATGTCGGCGGCTAGCGTTGGATGGCTGCCTCCCGCATCCGTGTCCACGGACTGGTTCCCCCCTTCCGCGGAAGGATGCGGGAGGCTTTTTGTGGGTTGTCGCTGGAGATGCCCTTACACCTAGCCACTCCCTTTTTTGTAAAACCACTGAGACCAAATGTCTCAATCCATTAATTAATACAATAATATTTTATTAATTGGCGAAAAGAAAAAACAGACCAGAACCATTGCATAATGTGAACAACACAGTGCACCACCGTCTACCTTGGCCACACATCCAAGAGGACTCAACGGCATCGATGGGAGAAGAGCCATCAAGGTTGTTTGTAACTGTCATCGTCATTACTTTTCTCTGCGCAAATGACTCCAGATTCCATCACAGCAACAACAAAGTCATCACCGCAACAGTTGCACCTCATCGTCGTTACTTCTGTCCATGCTGTCCATGCAAATGCCCCATGACTCCATATTACTGCAACAACCACCGCAACAATTGTTTATATGGGAGCACACGTGACTTTAATAACGATGTCACACCCCATGATGGTAGGATCGGGCTAGGGATGCAGAGCGGCGCCCGATTTGCCCCGCTTCCAAATCAATATATCTCAGGTTAGTTTTAATTCTTCCGGCCAAATTTAGCTTAGTTTGAACTAATATCATGCTTATATGGGCTTTTGCGGGATACCCGCCTGCATCCCTAGATCAGGCCCAACTAGGTGTTTTAGACTAAACCATACCCTGAAACCTTGTAAGTATCACTTGATTGCACTGTTGAAGTTGATGTATGATTTTTTTTCCTACAAATCAAATATATGTACTTCCAATGCGATTACATCTTATTATTTCTTAGCCTATATAATGTACGGTTCAATATTTTACATCGGAAATTTATTAATTTTCATTTCACACAAGATTTGCAAATGCACACGGTCAAGAGTGCCAACATACATTATGGTAAACTGAAAAGCCCTGTTCAAGAATTCATTTGCTTAACCAGTTAACTTGCTGATTAATCCCTATTTGTAGGTCACTCAGTAGCTAATAAATTGATTAAACATTTGATTAATTGATTCATTTGACGGTTAAGTTGCCGATTGGTCTATTTATCCCCTAATCGCTAGCCAACCGAGCAGCTAACAGTTAACGATTTTCTCAACAATGCTGAAAACCATGCTAAGCCACGCATACGCAACATTTTTTTACTGTCTGGTGGGACAATCGTGAGACAAAAACCGCCATATGCATAGTAGATTCACTAGTTGATACATGAGAACAATACCTCATGAGCATATATATATATATTCTCGTCACATACAATGTATTCTTTTTTTTTTTTGAAATTCATACAATGTATTCTTGTTGTAGCCAAATAGATCAGAAAATAGTTGTGGTGCCAACATAGAGCGAAAAGACTTCTGGGTCCCTTGACCAAGACCCAAAAATTATCATAGCCCTTGCTTACATTGGAGGCATGTCATGCACAACTCCCAGGCCACCCCTGTAGTTAAACATTTGTCAAATGATGCTAAATTGTCATGCCGACGTCATTTATATTGATTATCGTAAGTCAGAATAATGCAACGACACACAAATAGTAGTCTCTATCTTGATTATCGTAAGAGGGCCCACGGTAGTAGTCTCCATCTTGATTGTCCATATGGCATTGTCTGGATAACACATCCTTCTCTTTCGAACGTCTCTCGTCCGGCATTTCATATCCTAAGACATGCATACAAAGGCGGACTATACATCTTAAGAGCACTGACAACTTCATTAATAACCAAATGAAAGAAATCTTTGATTGAAGAAAATTTCCAGGGGGCACAAACACAAATTCACAACGATGTGCTAACATCAAGAATAACAACACACACAACACACGAAACAATCTCTCGATCTCTCATATAATAAAATGCTCGGCTATATGTAAAGAGGATGGAATGGGACTGTGCCACCGTGGGCCCTAGAGCACGAGCACGGCCGCGGCGAGCGCGGTGACTGCCACAGCTGCCTCACCGAAGCGCGCCTGCAGCTTGCCGGCGGGGTTGGTCGGGGTTGCCCCAGCTTTTATTATGCGAACGGGGCCGGCTGGGGAGTTGGTGCACCGGTCTCGAGGACGGTGATCTTGAGCTTCATGCCGTTCTGGCAGTGCTGGCCGACGGCGCAGAAGAACCACTTGCGTCCGGCCTTGTCGAGCGTGACCCGGTCCTCGCCGGTGGTCAGGACGACGGCGTTGGCCGGCTTGGTACACGAGAGGAAGTCCGGCCCGCCCACCTCCACCAGATTGTGGGCCGGGCTGTTGTACTTGAACACTGCAATATAGGTAACACGAGAGCGCGCGGCGAGCAGTTTAGTTTCCGACGAAACCAAGACAGAGAGCGCGCCCTGTTGTGAAGCATGGCGAGATGCATGCGCGGCGCGTGGTTGGATTAATGGTTGTGTGATTACCTAATGTGTCGCCGACGACGAACTGGTTGGTCTCGGCCCAGGCCGTGTAGTTGAAGTTGAGGGTCCAGCCCTTGTCGTCGCCGACCATGTGCTCCGTGGCGACGGCGAGCCCCGGGAGGAAGACCACGGCGAGGGCGGCCGCGGCGACCACGACGACGAGTATCTGCTTGGACGCCATCACGGACAGAGGAAGCAGCAAAGCTAGCGAGATGACTGGCTTGTTGCTAAAGGGGAAGGGTCCTGTGATGCAGCTCGTGTGTTGTGCTTCTAGCTCTGGCCTTGCATGTATATATAGGGAGTGGCAGAGCTCCATCAGTAATAAGTATGGCACGTATGTACAGGTACGTAGTTATCACCGTTTCCACTCGAACGCGTCTTGTCTTTGACCGGGGCAGAGGCAGCAGCTGGCCAATGGCGGCAATGGTGTGGCTCTGGGAGTTGAATGCGTCCGTGTGGCGCCAAATGTAGTATTGCCTTGGTATCATCGGAAGAGCAGAGGGATACCCAGCGTCAGTCATCGGAAGAACAGAGGGATGCCCAGCATCAGTCACGAAGATGCTAATTTTTTGGTCGTGTAAATGAAAAGACGCGAAATCACTAATTGAGAAGTACTCATCGCAAAGATCACTCTCATCTTCTTAGATTACAATAAATGGCGTGTTGCATGTGCATCACTTGTCGTAACCTAAAGTTTTCCTTTTATTTCGTAGATCCATTTATTCAAAACGTTTTATCTCTTAAACCGTGCGTTCAAATCTCGAACCGTTTTCACCATTGGATTCCTCGCGTCGAGGTCTTCAAAACTAGATTCCATGTTAATAGATTTTGACGAAAAAATTTCACAAGAAAAAACCGGACGAAAATACCGAACCGGAAGCATGGGTTTTTTCCCTTCCGAAAGAGGCACGGCCGTGCCTCTCGATCACAACCGTGCCTCTTGCGGAAGCAAAACCGTGCCTCTCACAGAAGGAAAATAAAAAGAGAAAATACGGTTTTTTTCCTTTCCGAAGAGGCACGGCCGTGCCTCTCGCGAAATCAAAACCATGCCTCTCGTGAAAGAAAAAAAAGAAAAAAAACACGTTTTTTTTTCATTTCTGAAAGGCACGGCCGCGCCTCTCGCAAAAGCACAACCGTGCCTCTCGCAAAAGCAAAATCGTGCCTCTCGTGGAAGGAAAAAAACAGAAATCGTGTTTTTTTTTTCGTTTTCGAGAGGCATCGCCGTGCCTCTCGAGGAAGCAAAACCACGCCTCTCCTGGAGGAAAAATAAATAAAAAACACGTTTTTTCCGTTTCCGAGAGGCACGGTCGTGCCTCTCGCGAAAACAAAATCGTGCCTCTCGCGGAAGCAAACCGTGACTCTCGCGGAAGAAAAAAAGTAAAACGTGATTTTTCGTAAAAAAAATTCCCATTTTTTTAATCCAAAAGCTAAGAAAGACCGGTGGAAAACCAAAACGTCGAAAAAACCCGAAAAAACCATTTAAAAAGCCAAAAACGCGTGCGAAAAAAAAACAAGGAAGCGCGACACATGGCAGACGGGTGGGAACGCGATAAGTGACGCTGATCGTTGTGAGGCTGCCGAAGAAGTGCTCGTCAACTAGTTGCTCCCGAAAAGACGTGCTCTTGATTTGGCACATGTTATTCGTGCAGTTGGGCACTTGGGCCGGCCAGGTTCGTCATCTAAGAAAAATCCTCCAATTTCCTCCCCGTGCCACAAGAACAATATCGTAAAGACTAACCGGCACTATTGGAAAAAAATGTTGCCGAGTTCTTGACAAATGACCCTCGGCTTATGTTCGTATTCCGATCGAGTACACGCCAAGTGCGCATGGTCGAGTGTCACATTCGGCGTAGCTTTTGTTGAGGTGAATTTAGCCTTCACCGAGTGGTTTGCACACTCGGTTTTAAAGCTTTTTCATGCAGTGCAGATCCGCCTAAGCAAAAAAAAAAATCCAATCGAGAAAGGAGTACAAGAATAGTTCGACTAGCAAGGAAGCTTTGTTCAAGATGTTTACTACGAAGGCGCCAGGCTTGACAGCCTCCCTGCGCATTTTCCTCAAAAGAACTGGGGCGTGTGTGGTGATGAGGTCACCAAGGTAATCTTAACTGTTCATCCTTTTAATCTCTTAGGTGTCGAATCCAACCCCATTTTCTCAATTTCAGACAACAAGCTTGTGCAACACAATGTTTAAGATCATACCAAAACTACACGCTAATCAGTTGAAAAAGATTTTGCCGAATATAATCTCACTTGATCAGTCTGTGTCTGTCCCGTGAAGGCTTATCATTGACAAGTGAGAATGTAAAAGTAGCATATGAGCGTTTTCATTTATAAAGAGATGTAGAAGTAAGAAAAATGCACACTCCCTTTCAAGGTTGATATGATGAAAACGTATACCCGCGTGAAGTGGAATTATTTGGAGTCTGTTATTTTGAAGATGGGTTCTGTGCAGAGTTGGATGACAAAAATTATGAAGTGTGTTCAAAGAGTGTCTTTCTAGTCTACTTTAATGGAAGGAAGTTAGAATAATCCAGGCCATCACAAGCATAAGGCAAGGAGATCCTATTTCGTCTTAACTATTTCTATTAGCAGTCGAGGGGTTGTCATGTTTACTGAAAGCAAGGTCCACTAATGAGAATGTAAGACTGATAGTCACTAGTAGAAAACAGGGCTTTGATTCGGGCCTGGCTAACCCATTAGTCCCGGTTCTTCATGAACCGGGACCAATGGGGGGCATTAGACCCGGTTCATGAGCCCAGGGGGCCGGCCGGGGCCTCGTGGGCATTGGTTCTGGTTCGTCTGGATCCATTTGTCCCAGTTCTAGGCAAGAACCAGGACCAATGGTCCACGCTCCTGGCCCACATCCATTGGTACCGGTTCGTGCCACGAACCGGTATAGAAGGGAGGGATTTAGTCCCGGTTCATGCCACGAACCGGGACAAATAGGTTGCCTATATATACCCATCACCGCGGCAGAGCACTTTGTTTTTTCTGGCCGGCGAGGGGAGGGCATTTGGGTGCTCTAGCTCACCTCCTATGCACATGAGGTGTTCGATGAAATGTCCGAGCCACGCTAGTTAATCGTTCTCCTCTCGAAACTCGATCTCCGAGCTCCATTTTCCCGAGATTTGTCTAGGTTTATCGGTCCGTCACGTCCTGTCCCCGTCTTCACCGCCGTCGATCGCCCGCACCGATCTCGTCTCCGGCACCACCATGGTGAGCCTCTTGTTCTTATCTTCTTTCTGAAAGAAAACAAATTCTTACTTCAGATAGATACTTGTCTAATTTTCTTACTTCTTTTGTTTCTTATTATTATACAGTGCGATGGTTTTGGTATCCGCCCCCGTCGGCCCTCGTCCTGTCTATGATTGGATGTGGTATATATTATCTTTTGATAACTATTTGGTTCATTTATTGTTTATGACAATTATGCCGACCAACGTGACATAGATTTTATTTATCTAGGATGTGGTTGAACCGGAAATTCCAACCGACCCTATTGTCGAGAGGTTAAATTTAGTTGAAGAAGAAAACAATTACTTGAAGGAAAAAATAAGAAAAATTGAGGAGGAGAAGATGACATTGGAGTTGCATGTTGCGGATGTCGTTGATGATCACAAGATCAAGATGGATGCAATGCAGTTGAAGATTAGAAAGATTAGAAAATATACTATTCATACCGAGGCTTGGTATCATTATGCAGTTGGATCAGTTGTTACCTTGGTTGTGATTATGATCGCATTTGTTTTTGCATATAAATGTTTTTCATAATTTCAGTATATGGTTTAATTAGATGCTCCAGAGAGCTATATGTTGCACATGCTATGTGGGTGAAATCCCTTTGTAACAGACGAGTTTCCGTATGAAACCCTGATACTTTGAAAAGAGATTGTCTGTTTTGTACACGAAGTGCATCCAATTTTTGCCGTAAGCCTCTGTACTTTCTTGCACATGCTATGCGGGTGAAATGATGATACCATGCCAACTTGGAACCTTTTCAGAGTTCATTTCAAATGCTTTTAAATTTCATGGTCTTATAGCTCAAAATAATCAGTAAATGCATGAAAAATAACAAATGAAGTCAGAAAGGGTTGTAAATTGATGATGTGGCTTTGAATGGTGCATTTTGAACACAGAAAAACTATGGAGTTCAAATAAGTTCAAAAAAATGAAACCCCTTTGTAACAGACGAGTTTCCGTATGAAACCCTGATACTTCGAAGGAGATTGTCTGTTTTGTAC
>NC_041389.1:622321617-622322987 GCF_002162155.2 Triticum dicoccoides
CCTCTGTACTTTCTTGCACATGCTATGTGGGTGAAATGATGATACCATGCCAACTTGGAACCTTTTCAGAGTTCATTTCAAATGCTTTTCAATTTCATGGTCTTATAGCTCAAAATAATCAGTAAATGCATGAAAAATAACAAATGAAGTCGGAAAGGGTTGTAAATTGATGATGTGGCTTTGAATGGTGCATTTTGAACACAGAAAAACTATGGAGTTCAAATAAGTTAAAAAAATGAAATCCCTTTGTAACAGACGAGTTTCCGTATGAAACCCTGATACTTCGAAGGAGATTGTCTGTTTTGTACACGAAGTGCATCCAATTTTTGCCGTAAGCCTCTGTATTTTCTTGCACATGCTATGTGGGTGAAATGATGATACCATGCCAACTCGGAACCTTTTCAGAGTTCATTTTAAATGCTTTTAAATTTCATGGTCTTATAGCTCAAAATAATCAGTAAACGTTTGAAAAATAACAAATGAAATCAAAAACAAAATAAAAATAAATAAATATGTAATTTTAAACAAAATGATATAAACTTTAATAAAATAGATAAGTAAAAAAAAGTTTAATAACATAAATAAATTTTTGAAACTAAAATTATTAAAGTATTTTTTGTTCAAAACATTATAAGCAACCTCTAGTATTATTGAAACTAAAATTATATAAAATTGATGCAACTAAAATTATCAAAGTATTTTCTGTTCAAAATCATTAAAAGCAAAAAGAATTTTCATAAAGAACTTTTTTGTTAGAAACTTTAATATCAAAAAGAATTATCATAAAATAAAATAAATAAGTAAGTACAAACAAAATAAAATAAAATAAATAAGTATTTTGTTGTAAGTAGAAACAAAACAAAATAAATAATAGCAAAAAGAAAACAAAAAAACTGGAAAAAATAAAAAATTTGCCACCAACTAGGCCACCACGGCCTGAATACGACTAGAAACCCATCCATGGGCCAGGATTCAGGCTCGCAGTAGGCCGAGAAGGCCCATCAGGCATAGGAGTAGCAAGTATGCCCGTAAGCCTGTAGTGGAGAGGAGCTCGAGAGGGGTGCGACAGTGGGGCTTGTAAACCATTGCGCGCCCCTCTCAACTAGCGAGGTGGGACTAAACTTTGGCCGCGACGCGGGCAGCACAGAGGCCTTTGGTCCCTGTTGGTGGAACCAACCCGCACTAAAGGGGGTGCATTGGTCCCAGCACAGGGGCCTTTGGTCCCGGTTGGTGCCACGAACCGGGACCAAAGGTCACTTTTCAGCAGCCCAAAGGGCGGGAAGCAGAGGCCTTTGGTCCCGGTTGGTGGCACCAATCGGGACAAAGGGTGAGCATTGGAACCGGTACCAATGCCCACCCTTTAGTCCCGG
>NC_041389.1:622322997-622348428 GCF_002162155.2 Triticum dicoccoides
TTTTCATAAATGTATTTTTTTGTCAATTTATGTATATGTTCATATATATAGATTATTTTAGTTTATGTTTAGTTTAGTATTAAGATTAGAAAAATTTCAGATGTGTAACTATATTTATTTATATGTGTAGTTAATTTAGATGTTGTAATTTGTTCTTAAAAATTGTGCACTTTTGTATAGAAACTTTATTTTTCCATATGTACGAAAATGTAGAGTGAAAACGAAAACAAACATTTAAGAAAAAACAAAGGAAAAAATGGAAGAAGGAAAAGAAAACCGCCCGGCTCGGCCACGACCGCATTTTCATAAAGTGTTTCCACCGCATTTACATGAGGGGGGACGTTGGAAAAAATAAGAAGAGGAAGAAGAAGAAAAAAAGAGGAGAAGAAGAAGGAATAGAGGAGTGGAAGACTTTTTTCTTCTACTCCTCTATTCCTTCTTCTTCTCCTCTTTTTTTTTCTTCTTCTTTTTTATCGCGAACTAGGGTAGAGGGTCGAGGGTCACCCTCTCGACCGTGATAACTTATACCATGGGAGCATCCCCCGGCCCTCTCGCTCGACCAGAACTCTCGAGGACACCCAAACCCTAGAGAAAAAACAATGTTGGTCTCCTACCCCATCCCGCCGCGCCCCTACCCAACAAACTCTCTCGAGGCCACCCAAATTTACCAAGTTAAAAGAGTGTTGTCGTCGAGGCCACCCCAAACCCTTGAAGCATTGTGTCGAGGCCACCCCAAACCCTTGAAGCGTTGTCGAGGCCACCCCAAACCCTAGAGAAGCAGCGTCGAGGCCACTAATATGATTCCTTATTGTGATTAGCTAGCTAGTTCTACGTTTGCCACTAATATATATATCCATCTGTCATGTTTGAATAATAATTGACATGTTGTAAATATTTGCAGAAACTATGGAGCACCCCCGAGATGAAGCAACAAAAGCGATGTTGGGGGACATAATCGCAAAAGGAAGTGATGTCGTTGTGTCGTTTCTCAACGACACTGATGGTCTAGAGGAAGGACGGGGTAGTGAAGAAGGCTGTGATTATGATGCCTCCGGTGACCCATTAATGCCTGTACAAGAAGAGGGCTAGGATTATGATGGCTCCGGTGACCCAATGGAGGCACAAGAAGGAGACCGTGATGACGGCTCCGGTGACCGAACCGAGTCCGGCCAGGTATATATATATATATATATATATATATATATATATATATATATATATATATTAGTTAAGCCCATGCTGACTAGCTAATTGATGCATTCATTGTTTTCATATGTACACATATTAATTAACTCTCGTCTTTCTTCTTTTCTCTAGCCCTCTGGATCGAGCTCAACTTCGGTAAAGAAACGAGGCCCGAAGAAAAAGTTGCGCTCGGATGAAAGGTTTGAGATCACAACAATCGCGCGTGATGGCAAGCCGATTGAACCCATCCGGACAAGGGATGCATTTCGTGCTCAGTGCGGGGTTCTTGTTAGGGACAAGATCCCGATCAGTATCCAGCAATGGTTAAAGCCTAAGAAGGAAGGCCCTGAGGTGTCTTATGTTTCCAATATGCAGAAAGAAGATCTTTGGACAACGCTTAAGGCAAATTTCACTCTACCGCCAGAGGAGGATCCGGAGAAGGCAGTTATAGAGAAATTGATCAAGTCTCATGCTCTTAAGAAGATGGCAGAACTATTCAGGAGGTGGAAGAATGAGCTGAAAACGTTTGCCAACAAAGAAAAGACACCAGAATTCATCGGAAAGTATGAGAAGATCAGAGATCAATGGCCCGCATTTGTGGCCCACAAGACATCGGAAAAGAGTAAGAATATGTCAGCGACAAACAAGATTAATGCTGCGAAGAAGAAGCATCACCATCGCATGGGGTTAGGTGGTTACCTCAAAGCCCGACCTTTGTGGGACAAGGCTGAGAATGACCTGATTGCTAAAGGGGTCAAACCAGAGATATTGAACTGGCCAGACCGTTGCCGGACTCGGTTCTTCAGGGTTGGCGGAACCTTGGATCCTGTATCTGGGAAGTGCGTTTGGACGGAAGAGCAACTGCGAATACCCTTCATGAGGCTTAAGGAGTATATCGAGAAAGCGCAGCAAGGGATGTTCATTCCAGACAGAGAGAAGGACGACCTCACAATGGCCCTCGGGAATCCTGAGCACCCTGGACGGACACGAGGCACGCCAGGCTCCCTTACATGGAAGGCTGGGTTTCCGGACGCAGGGGGTTACAAAAGCCAGGAGAGGAGGAAGAAAGTGGAGCATAGCCAACTTCAGGCGCTGCACGAAAGGGTACAAGGGCTAGAGGAACGAGAAGCAGATCGCAGCAAACGACCTGCCGAAGCTTCCCCTGAAGCTACCCCGCCATCTCAGCGGAGAAGCAGCGTGGCTTCCACCAAGCAGACTCAGCAGCTGGAGCCTGTCTTCACGGCTCCTTCTAGCTACCCCGTGGATGCTATCACAGAGTCTCAACATTGCCTCCTTATGGCGCGATGGATGACATTGAAAGTGAAAGCGGCTGTTGGCTCTGTTTTATCTACTGGACCTGGCACAACCTACCACGGCCGGTCGATTCCAGAAGGATATGCTAGGGTGATGGTGGATCAAATAACGGACGGATTTGAGGACCTTGAGCTTGACCACCCTACGGGTGAAGGGGAGATTCGGCTAGGTTCTTCTCTGAAGACTCCATGCCTATGGCGGAAGGAGCTCATCAACCTTCCGAACTGGACGCCTCCGCCTCCTCCTCCTCCTCCGGCGAGTCAGGGCACTCTGCCTCCTCTGCCTCCTCTAGCGAGTGATCAGGGCACTTAGCCTCCTTCTTCGGCGTGGCGGCACTCCGCCTCCTTCTTCGCCTGCGCCGACGCGCCCGAGCAGCCAACCTCCTCCTCCGCCTCGTCAACAAGGGGGGAAGAGACCGGCCGCCACTCCGGTTGCTCCGGCGCGTCGTCCTACTCCTCCGCCTCGTAAGAAAGGAAAGACAGCCGCAGCCGCTCCGTCTGCTCCGCGTCTAGCAGTACAGCCAGAGGCAGGCAATACAGATATGGTCCTTCTCTGAAGACTCCAGAGAAGTTACCATACGAGAGGAGCCAGGAGGAAAACGCGAAGATCGTGCAAGCTGAAGTGACCAACTTCTTTGAAGGGGTCAAAGCAAAGAAAAATCTACCGCCGGAGGAGAAGATAGATCCGGTAAAAGCGAAGCGTACTCTGGCTGCCCTGACGAAACCATCAAAGTCTCCAGTGAAAGACAACTATAAGCGCATTCTTACAAAGTCATTTATCGAAGCGGAGCGGTCAGGAAGTACTGTCAGTGGTCAAAGGTTAGCAGAACGACGAGCTGGGAAAAAAGTTGCCCAACTCGGCGAACAAGCGAACCAATCGTTGCCCCCGCTCCTGGTGTCTGGCGTCGTCGCAAATCATCCGGGCGGGACGGTGCCCGGTTATAACGATCTTGGAGATTACGTGCCCGATGATGCACATTTTGATTTCTTGGAGGTGGACGAACACAAATACGTGTACGGGAAGCCTCTCGTCAAAGATGAAAGATCTCTAACAACGATGATGCGAAGATTCCATGATTGGTATATGAAAACCTTCAGAGAGTCTGAGGGGAGGAATATTTTGATGCTGAGAGTTAGAGAGGAGCATGACCTCGTTGGAATTGAACTGTTGAATGTTCCATTTGAGGAGTTCTTCGAGTTTTTCAATCTAAAGGCCCTCGATAAGTTAATGATCACTTGCTACTGCCTGTAAGTAGTACTACTTCTGTCATTAAGTCTCTATATATAGGTCAGCTCTTTCATTGCATATATTTTTAATTATTCTCACTATATTATGCAGATTGAAGATCGCCGAATTGAAGAAAAGACAAATCGTTGATATTGGATTCGTTAACACAAATCTCATAGATGCATATATGGTTAAATTTCAGGCCAAAGATACCGAGGCCAAGCTGCTACAATCGTTTGTATTAAATCAAAACAAAGCTATAATACTCTTCCCTTACAAATTCAAGTGAGTGTTACTGTCTTGTGCATATTCGGTTTCCCTTATTAGTCGAGGTTATAGTAATGTAATTGATGAGTTATGCATGCGTGCGCAGGTTCCACTATATTCTCCTAGAGATTAAGCTTGAACAAGGACTAGTAACCGTCTTAGACTCGAGACGAAAAGATCCCTCGGAGCATGCGGACATGACTGCAATTCTAGAGAAGTAAGTTAAATCGATTATTATTGCACCATATCGGCAACTTTGTTCATTTCCTGATATCAAGTAATTGTTTTCTTTGTCTGGCAGGGTTTGGAATAAATTCACCTCAAAAACTCCAGGACTGCCGAAGAAGCTGCAATTTAGATACCCGAAAGTAAGTACTATAGTAGCATATATGTTCCACGCATCTCCTAGTGATTCAAGCGCTAGTTTCATTAATACCATTTAGCATGCTTGCTAATTATCAGTTTGATTGACCTCTATTTCTTGTAAAGTGGTTGTGGCAGGAACAAGGGAATAATTATTGTGGATACTACATTTGCGAGTCCATCCGCCACACGACCTGTGAACGGGGCTACTCCGACAAACAATATGAAGTGCGTAAATAATAATATTCACAATTTTATTTTATTACTATCATTTGTGTTCAGTTTCATTTATTCATACATATGTATTAACCCCCTTCTTCAAATTAGATTATTCGGATGTGGGATGAACTCCTACCACCAGATTGTATGCGAGGAATTCAAGAGAAATTGGCGACATTCTTTCTTGACCACGTGATCGCTAAATATGGAGAATACCATGCTGACCCTGATGCGTTCGATTTTAATTAGGAGATTATATTGTAAGAGATACTTATATTGTATATATGTAGCCAGTAGCGTCGCATAGATATACGAGAACTTGTTGTTCGACCAATCTCTTAGAGAAGGAGAGGTGGTCGATATCACTTCTCTTTGTATGCATCTGTTCATGACGATCTTCTGTTTCCTTCATTTGCTTACTAGCTAGCGTGTCTAGTCCTCTCTATACGTATAGTATGTAGCGTCGACCAAGCATGGAGATAAGAGAGGACACTTCTCTCTATTAATTAGCTAGCTAACACAATATATGAAACACCTAAATTAACCCCCCAAAACCCCCAAACCCTCCCCCCTTTCAAAAAAAAACAAAAACCCCAGCACCTGAAATGCTGACGCGTGGATGCCTATTGGTCCCGGTTGGTGCCACCAACCGGGACCAAAGGGCCTCCTGCCTGGGCTCGCCGCACAGGCCACGTGGAGGCCCATCTGTCCCGGTTTATGCATGAACCGGGACTAAAGGTTTAGGGCATTAGTACTGACACTTTAGTCCCGGTTCAAAAACCGGGACAAATGGCCCTCACGAACCGGGACAATAGGTCCTTTTTCTACTAGTGAGTTGTGGCACCTCCGCTTCCTGTTGTAAACCACCTCCTCTTCACTAGTGACAACCTTCTCGTTTTTAGAGCAAATGAGGAAGGTGCAACCGTAATAAAGGATACGGTCCAGCCATATTGTGCTGCTTCGGGCAATGGGTCAACTTATCAAAATTGAGCGTTTTCTTTGGAAAAGGGTACCTAGATTTTGTCAACTATATATTCCTTGTTGTGGGTAAGGAACTACTCATAACATTTGTTGTACAAGCAATACCAACATATTCCATGACATGCATCCTATTATCCTAAGGGTTATGCCAACAAATTGATGTGGTGCTCTATAAATTTTGGTGCGGAAGTAAGAATGGAGAGAGGAAAACTGCGGGGGTTTCTTGAGAGGTATGACCATGCCCAAATATATCAGAGGATTGGGTTTCTGAGACGCACAAATTTTAATATCACAATGCTAGAAAAACAGTCATGGAGGATCCAAACTCTTTGAGTGCTAGACTATTGAATGCATCATACTTTCCATAATGCAAAGATTGGTAATCATCCATCTCAAGTGTGAATGTCGATATGCGAAGGCACTTCTGTTTTGAAGTGAGGTCTTATCTGTCGTGTTGGGAACGGGAGAATGACGAGTGGTTTTTACACTCCTTTAAATTGGATATATTCTCATAGTTTCTGTATTCATCACTTCAACTTGCCCGCTAATTACTAATGCATGCCAAGATGTGCAAATCTCCTTCTTTAATCTAGTTCTCGTAGATATGGAAGTTTTAGGTGGAAATCAAGTCATATATGGGATGTACTGGAGGAATGATAATTTCCATATAATTTGGCGCGCCACATAAGAAACAGAAGAGAAGATGACCCATGGCGCTCGTACCGATGGTCATATTGTGTGTTGTTGCCTTCATGAAGCCATTTGAAAAACTTCCATGAAAGGGCCCAAACCTAATTCTCAATAGAGATCACCGAGACCCTATTCCATTGTCTGCACTGTATAAAGGAGAAGGAAGTCCCCTAAAAGGCATCAACCTTCGCTCGCCTTTACCAGCCGCCACACAAGCTTCATCAACATCTCTTCACATATCCATCTCCGTAGCCATGTCCATCACCATAGCCACCATATCCTTTAGATCATTTACTTGAGATTGATATTCCACTGTGATCAGCGACACTATAAGACTAGCAAGCATATCCATCTTCAAGTACAAAGTTATATAGTGTAATCTGCTTGTGATTCGATCATGATGTGTGGGTAATCCCTCGAGCTAAGGGTTGTGGAGTAGCCTCGTATCTTGTGTATGCGAAGGACGGGATTCACGTTATGATTTTACTTTATGTATTTGTACACCTATTTGTCCCTTGTGATCAGTGCCTCCTCAGAATGGGATTTTACAATCACTTTTATTTGAATCTCTCACTTTGGTTAGAGTAAAACCTAATGATTGCCATTTCTGGAAGGATTCGATGAGGGTGAAAGATGCATTCTTCCAATTTGTGTGATTTTAGGCCAGTTCTTTATAGGTAGGACAATTGGCGGACACATGCCACTCTATTTGAAATAAGCCTTTTTCTTAGTTATATGTCTGTAACTTTGACCAAGGAAACATATATGTACATATAAAATACCAAATGCATATCACACGCCTCCTCCCCGAAGAGGTTTAGGGTTCCTCTGCCTCTCACCGAGGCCGCCGGTGGCCAGTCTCATCTCCAGTGCCCTTAGGCCCATCGAGATGCAGTGGATCTCGGCCCTTGTCGTAGGGAGGGCTCTGGTTTTATATGTTTCTTTGATTTTTTTGTTAGGGTTTGTATCCTGCTCAGGAAGGCGAGACGGCGGCGACTCCCTGAAGGTGGAATAAAGTTTTTCCCGCCTAACCCCTGTCCTAGTGGTTCATCTAGCATCGTCGGTGGACGTGTGGATGTGTGTCTCTGTCAAGATCTATTTTTGGTGGATTTGCTCGGATTTGGTAATCATTCTTCTATATCCGTGTGTGTTCGGTTTGGATCCTTCCGATTTATGTTATTCTTCATCATCATCAGTTGCTGTTCTGGTCCTATGTGGCCTTAGCATGACGGCTTCCCGACTGTCTACTACAACAAGTGTTGCCCGATTCCAGCAAGGGAGGGGCAAGGACGGTGTGGGAGTCCTGGATTAGGGGGTCCTCGCGTGTCCGGTCTATTGACGTGGGCCGAACTGATGGGCTGTCAGGATACAAGATGGAAGATTATCCCTCGTGTCTGGTGGGGACTCTCACATGCGTGGATGGCAAGTATATGTGTCCGGATCTATTATTCCTTTTTGTAAAACCAACTTTGTACAACCCTAAGCCCCGCTGGTGTCTATATAAACCAGAGGGTTAGATAAGAGGCACGATCATAACATTGCTAGGCTAGCTATTTAGGGTTAGCCGAATCGATCTTGTGGTAGATCAACTCTTGTAACCCCTATACCCTCGAATATAATCAAGCAGGAGTAGGGTTTTACCTCAATTAAGTGGGCCCAAACCAGGGTAAACACTGTGTCACTCCTTCATTGTTACTATTGATCCTCAGACGCACAGCTCGGTCCCCTACCCGAGATCTTCCGGTTTTGACACCGACATTGGTGCTTCCATGGAGAGCTTCGTTGTATCATCGACGGAAGGATTGATGGCTCACCTCACCTTCAATGGTGACGCTGCATCCAGGGAGATTTTTCTTCCTGGAAAGGTTTTTGTGTTTGGTGGCTTTATGCTTCGAGCCAACTCAATCGGCCGCCTCGAGCAGGTTGATAGTTACGCCCCTGGCCACCAGATCAGGTTTGGAAACCTGAATTATGTTGCTGACATCCGAGGAGACTTGGTATTCGATGGGTTTGCGGCCTCGGCCGCCACTCTGCCTCCCACCCAAGAAGACTCTTCGGATCCCCTGTCGGATCTCGTCCAGGGGTCAACACCAGCACTCACCTCGGCCTTAGATCCGGGGCAGGTCTCATTGTTCAAATACGGGAGCGTAAGCCCCACCAGAATTTTTGCCCTTATCGAACTTCCTACCGAAGACCCTGACACAGGCGTAAACCTGGCTCTGGGAAGCATGCCAAACTGCCGAGGTCTGCACTTAGCGGATCTGATCAGGCACTCCAGGCCGAATACTTCATGGTAGACCTGCGGTTCCCGCTCCCGCTCTTAGATGAAGCATTGGGTCTGATGCAGTCTCTCGCCATCATGGAGGCTTTACCTCCAAACTGCACCCAGCCTGGACCGGGGGCTGAGAGAGGGGAATTTTATGCCCCACCCACCACCCACTTAGTAGCCACTTTCGAGGACTCAACCGACATGCTAGATTATGCGTTCAAAGACATCGACGACATGGATAACGATGCCGACGCCGAACCAAGCCAAGTCCCACCCGTCACGGGGCATTGGACGGCCACCTCAACTTACGATGTGTACATGGTGGAGACTCCAAAGAATGATGAGGACAAGCCCGTCAATAAACCACCAAAGCATCGACGTAAGCGGCGTCACTCACGATCGCGTCAGGCAAAGGATAGCAATACCAGCACCGGAGATAATGAGACCCCAGACGATGCCGAAGATCCCGAACATCCCATCGAGCCCACGTCCGAACAGGACAAAAGGGAAGAGGGTGAATACAGCCCCAGACACACGGACAATGAAGACGCGGAGGACAACAACTACATGCCAGAATCCGAAGAGGAGTGATACATCTCCAACGTATCTATAATTTTTGATTGTTCCATGCTATTATATTACATGTTTTGGATGTTATGGGCTTTACTTTACACTTTTATATAATTTTTGGGACTAACCTACTAACCGGAGGCCCATCCTGAATTGCTGTTTTCTTGCCTATTTTAGTGTTTCAAAGAAAAGGAATATAAAATGGAGCCCAAACGGGATGAAACCTTCGGGAGAGATCTTTTTGGAACAAATACAAACCAGGGGACTTGGAGTGGACGTCAAGCAACGAGCCAGGCGATCACGAGGGTGCCCGGCACGCCCTATAAAGGTGGGTGCGCCCCTACCCTGTGGGCCCCTTGAGCGTCCACCGACCTACTTCTTCCTCCTATATATATCTACGTACCCCAAAACCATCCAGGAGCACCACGAAAACCTAATTCCACCGCCGCAACCTTCTGTATCCGCGAGATCCCATCTTGGAGCCTTCATCGGTGCTCCACCGGAGGGGGGAATCGACCATGGAGGGCCTCTCCATCACCACCAAGGCCTCTCTGATGAGTTGTGAGTAGTTTACCGCAGACCTTCGGGTCCATAGTTATTATCTAGATGGCTTCTTCTCTCTTTTTGATTCTCAATACAAAGTTCTCCTTCCTCTTCTTAGAGATCTATTCGATGTAACTCTTTTTGCAGTGTGTTTGTCGAGATTCGATGAATTGTGGGTTTATGATCAAGTTTATCTATGAGAAATATTTGAATCTCCTCTGAATTCTTTTATGTATGATTGGTTATCTTTGCAAGTCTCTTCGAATTATGAGTTTGGTTTGGCCTACTAGATTTATCTTTCTTGCCATGGTAGAAGTGCTTAGCTTTGGGTTCAATCTTGCGGTGTCCTTTCTCAGTGATAGTAGGGGCAGCAAGGCACGTATTGTATTGTTGCCATCAAGGATAAAAAGATGGGGTTTATATTATATTGCATGAGTTTATCCCTCTACATCATGTCATCTTGCTTAATGCGTTACTCTGTTCTTATGAACTTAATACTCTAGATGCAGGCATGAGTCGGTCGATGTGTGGAGTAATAGTAGTAGATGCAGGCAGGAGTCGGTCTACTTGTTGCGAACGTGATGCCTATATACATGATCATGCCTATGCACTTTTCTATCAATTGCTCGACAATAAATTGTTCACCCACCATAATACTTATGCTATCTTGAGAGAACCCACTAGTGAAACCTATGGCCCCCGGGTCTATCTTTTATCATATAAGTTTTCCATCTACTTTTATTTGCATCTTTTATTTTCCAATCTATATCATAAAAATACAAAAAATATTTATCTTATCATATTATCTCTATCTGATCTCACTTTCGCAAGTTCCCGTGAAGGGATTGATAACCCCTTTATTGCGTTGGTTGCGAGGTTCTTGTTTGTTTGTGTAGGCGTGTGGGACTTGTGAGGAGCCTCCTACTGGATTGATGCCTTGGTTCTCAAAACTGAGGGAAATACTTACGCTACTTTGCTGCATCACCCTTTCCTCTTCAAGGGAAAAACCAACGCATGCTCAAGAGGTAGCAAGGAGGTTAGCCTTGGTGGCGAAGACTTCATTGTCCCGGAAGAACCCCTCTATCAAGAAGGCTTCAAGCAACAACTCATTGCCACAGCTCAGAGACTCAAGAGGAAGCTGAAGGAAATATGCCCTAGAGGCAATAATAAAGTTATTATTTATTTCCTTATATCATGATAAATGTTTATTATTCATGCTAGAATTGTATTAACCGAAAACTTAGTACATGTGTGAATACATAGACAAACAGAGTGTCACTAGTATGCCTTTGCTAGACTAGCTCGTTAATCAAACATGGTTAAGTTTCCTAGCCATAGACATGAGTTGTCATTTGATGAATGAGATCACATCATTAGAGAATGATGTGATTGACTTGACCAATTCCGTTAGCTTAGCACTTGATCATTTAGTATGTTGCTATTGCTTTCTTCATGACTTATACATGTTCCTATGACTATGAGATTATGCAACTCCCAAATTCCAGAGGAAAACTTTGTGTGCTACCAAATGTCACAACATAACTGGGTGATTATAAAGGTGCTCTACAGGTGTCTCTGCTGGTGTTTGTTGAGTTGGCATAGATCGAGATTAGGATTTGTCACTCCGATTGTCAGAGAGGTATCTCCGGGCCCTCTCGGTAATGCACATCACTATAAGCCTTGAAAGCAAAGTGACTAATGAGTTAGTTACGGGATGATAGATTATGGAACGAGTAAAGAGACTTTCCGGTAATCAGATTGAACTAGGTATTGAGATACCGACGATCGAATCTCGGGCAAGTAATATACCGATGACAAAGGGAACAACGTATGTTGTGCGGTTTGACCGATAAAGATCTTCGTAGAATATGTAGGAATTAATAGGAGCATCCAGGTTCCACTATTGGTTATTGACCAGAGATGAGTCTCGGTCATGTCTGCATAGTTCTCGATCCCGTAGGGTCTGCACACTTAACGTTCGGTGGCGATCGGTATTACGAGTTTATGTGTTTTGATGTATCGAAGGTAGTTCGGAGTCCCGGATATGATCACAGACATGACGAGGAGTCTCCAAATGGTCGAGACATAAAGATCGATATATTGGATGACTATGTTTGGACATCGGAAAGGTTTCGAGAGAGTTCGGGCATATACTAGAGTACCGGGGAGTTACCGGAACTCCCCGGGGAGTATATAGGCCATAATGGGCTTTAGTGGAGAGAGGGGCAGCCAGGGCAGGACGCGCGCCCCTCCCCCTCTGGTCCGAATTGGACTAGGAAGGGGGGCGGCGCCCCCCTTTCCTTCCTCCCTTTCTCCCCTTCCTTCTCTCCTAGTCCAACTAGGGAAGGGGGGGGGGGGGAATCCTACTCCCGGTGGTTGTAGGACTCCTCCAGGGCGCGCCATGGAGGGCCGGCCCTCCCCCTCCTCCACTCCTTTATATACGGGGGAGGGGGGCACCCCATAGACACACAAGTTGATCATTGATCTCTTAGCCGTGTGCGGTGCCCCCTCCACCATAATTCACCTTGGTCATATCGTTGCAGTGCTTAGGCGAAGCCTTGCACCGGTAGCTTCATCATCACCGTCATCATGTCGTCGTGCTGACGAAGCTCTCCCTCGATACTCAGCTGGATCAAGAGTTTGTGGGACGTCACCGAGCCGAACATGTGCATATCGCGGAGGTGCCATACTTTCGGTACTAGGATCGGTCGGATCATGAAGACGTATGACTACATCAACCGCGTTGTCATAACGCTTCCACTTACGGTATACGAGGATATGTGGAAGACACTCTCCCACTCGTTGCTATGCATCACATAGATCTTGCGTGTGTGTAGGAAAATTTTCAAATTACTATGTTCCCCAACAGTGGCATCCGAGCCAGGTTTATGCATAGATGTTATATGCACGAGTAGAACACAAAGAGTTGTGGGCGGTAATAGTCATACTGCTTACTGACGGTGTCCTGGACCGGGGGATACTCACCACGTCGTCTCCCGATCAGTTGGATTGGGCCGAGGACCCCCATGATTGTTTACTCATGGGCCAGTTCGGACAGCCGAAGTATACACAAGGAAGATTCTACAAGACTTGGTGATCAAGACAAGGACTCCTCCCCACCAGCATATTCGGCTAGGACTCTTGTTATCCTAGGCCTTTGGTACATTATATAAACCGAGGCCTGGCTAGTCGATAGATTATGACATTACTCATCATACCTCTAGGGTTTAGACCACAACATATGATCTCGGGGTAGATCAACTCTTGTAACCCCTATACTCATTAAAGTCAATCAAGCAGCATGTAGGTTATTATCTCATCAAGAGAGTCCAAAGCTGGGTAAAATCTCGTGTTCATATTACCATCGATCCTAAGACGCACAGATTGGGACCCCCTGTCGGTTTTGACATCGACATTGGTGCTTTCATTGAGAGTTCCGTTGTGTGATCGGCAAAAGGATCAATGGCTCGACTGCAGGTCAACTGCGATGTCGGCTTCTACATCACCAGCTCGACTGGTCACCTTGGCTTGACCGAGGACTGTGCCCTACCTCCGATCATCATGTTCGGATGAGGGCCTTCATCAACATCAACTCCGATCTCTATCAAGATCATGGAGGAATCATCCATGGAGCTCGGGGGCTCAACGTCAACATTGCCCTCGGGCGATCATGCTGTTTTTCTGGACAGCAAACTCGTATCTGCCGCCACCGCCTCCTCGAGTGTCGCTTAAATGATTGCTTCGGTGGAATTATGTGGAATTAAGTCTACAACAACACTGCAAAATTTCGTTGAGTTCTGATGGAGGAATCTCCGGCAATCTCGGATATAGCGGAGCCCTGTTGAATCTGGACGAGAATCCGGACGAGTTTGGAGCGTGGTGTCCATCATCTAGCTCGGACGTCCTTTGGAAGATCCAACCGTTGATCAGATGCGGAATTCCTATATCTACCAGCTGTCAAAAATTCAATTTGATCTGACCGTCCAAACTCTGGGAACCTTCCGATTAGCGCGTCACTTTTCGGATCTGTTTTCTGCGCGAGAACGAATCCGACCCGAGTTCATCTTCTTTATGAACGGGATTTCGGACATCCTTTTTGAAGGAAGTTTTTGTATGGGGTATTGTGTTTTATTCTCAAACACATCCCATTAATATTAAAAGTATTTTTACAATATGATCTTCACCATCGCGCCGGTGTCAAACCGACCCGACAACATCACTCCACGGCGGCCGACCTGCGCTAGACACGTTGTCGCTTTGTTGAGCCAAGCTCAAACTTCTTCGGATCATCATCTCGGCCAACCGAACAATAGTTTGGCATCGCGAAGGATAAATCATCACCAACATCACCGCCCCATGGATTACACGGAGCGGGCACACCAGCATCACCGCACGCTCACTTCATCAAGCCAGCATTGACCATGTCACAAGCTACGACCTGCATCGGCATGGCCGAACCGTTGCTTCATCGAGCCGATGTCCATCACGCCGAACTACTTCAACACCTCGGCTGACACATCTGCTCACCGACCTTCTCCGTATCCTTGCCTGGACTGGGGGCTTTGTCATCCCTTCATCAACTTACTTCGGAGACTTCGGCATCACCGGCCGACCAGCCTCATCACATTAGCTGGACCACGGGCTTTGCCTCGGCGAGCCAACCTTTGCCAGCATCGTCATGCCTTCGCTTCATCACCCATCAGACAATGGGTGTGCGGATCGAGTCCCAATTTTTGGAGTAACCTTTCTTCGGACCGCTACAACAAATAAACTAGTTTCTGTACATAGTTCGGCGAACGCCATATCTGGAACTTGGACCAACCTGTGAATTCGGGCTTTGCCACGCCTTTACCACATCACGCCCTGCATCGACATTGACCTCGATGCTCAGGCCGTATCTCTTTCATTATTTACTTCGCTTGTATTAAATAAGTAGAAGAATTTTTTTAATACACATTATTATCTTTATTTGTCATTACTTTTGGTTTGCACTATTTTATCTGTGCAGCCAATCGACTCAGACTGAGCCGCGCTGTCGCCTCCTTCGATCGAATTGTGTTGTCGCCTTGGCGCGCCGACCTGCTCCATTACCGCGGCTGGACTGAGGGCCTCATCTTCTCGGAGTGCCGAACTCTTTGCTCGACCACCTTGGGACAAGCCTGGAGGCTAGAACCTTGTCCCGCATCAAGCTCGGACCGCGTCATCAATGCCGAGCACATTAACTAGCTAAGTCACTTTCATGCTCAAAACCTTTAAGTTTTAAATTTTGTTCGGTTCGACCAAGCATTATACTTCTTTCGCAAAAAGTTGTTTGTGAGAAAATTCCTTGTCATAACTTTGTCTATGGCACACAAATTCAAATACCTCGTTTATTTGGGGGCTTCCTTTATGAAGTTTTTTCTCTTGCATATGATTATACTTGTACAACTTCGTTCCTTGTTCGTGTATTATGCCACAATATGCATCATATTGACTTAAGCGTTCCGCAAGATGGGTTGCCTGGCTCCTGTGCTTACCCCTACGTTCCCGATGTTCGGCTAGGGAGTAAAGGGAGCACCTCTGCGATTGTCATGACCGGGTCATCCGAGCTCTGACCTCAGACTGGGTGAAGCCGAAAGCTAGCGCTCTTATTGTTTTCAATCATGGTCGGCACACAACAGAACTCATGAGTACAAAAAATCTATTGCACAAGTCTCATAGTAACAATGAGCAACCAAAGAAAGGTATCGGTGGAGGTACTATTTTCTTCGAAGATGCTTCTTACACTTCGCTAGTAATATAGCATAAGTTCCCTGAGCGCGTTTTGTTTGTTAAAGCCTTATGGCCTAATTGCCTGGTTATTGGAAACATCATCGATATTCTTGACAGGTGGAGTACATAACACTTTTCGGTCCTTGACCGAAGAGGGAGAAGCCGACGGTCGGTTAAGACGCGTTCAAAGTTCGAGTGAACACATATATGATATAAATACTTCGGTACATACAATCATTATACATAAAATTCTTTTACCCAAGTCACTTGGGGGCTCTTAAAATTTATATGAGTTGTTTTATCGTAAATGTGTTTTCTTCTTGGTCAAGAGATCGGATGCGTCATGTTAGAGCACGACAGAAGCACAATTTTTTTCCAATTTTCGGATTGGTACCGAACACTTGATCTTGTTCGGGCGTCAAGTTTTTACTGACGTTTTTTGTTTTTCCAAGCTTATGGCACTTTTAAACTATTTGTGTGTTTCTAGCACAAGTCTCGCATTGAAACGCCGGACACCTTTAGGGATTCGGCAAAAACATTCTCGGATATTGCTATATATGCATCGGTTTCAAATTGTGTCTTCGGTCAATAGTTGGGTTGCCCGGCTCCTGTGCTTGCCTCCTACGTTCCGCTTTGTTCGGCTAGGTGTGGAAAGGGAGAACCACTGCGATTGTGCTTCTAGCTCGCATGGTTAAGCACCTCAGTGGAGAAAGCCGAAAACTGACTGTCACAATAAGCGTAAACTGGTCAAGCGATCGGACGACTATGTTAGATGACGGGCCATTCATAACATTGGCCGAAGTGTTTACGGCTCGACCTCGGCTGTCGCCGAACACTAACCGGGGGCTCGTAGCTAGCTTCCCTAGTTTAGAGCTCCTATGACTACATGAAAGTTATAAAGCCCGCATATCTGATTGCCTCGTTTCCGCTAACACAACCGCCTTCGGGCACCGAGACGTCAGCTAAGGGTTGTCTTGTTATTGCGGAAACACCCTGCGTAGTATCTACAAAGGGGTAGAAGTCGACGATGGGCCACTTTCAACTGATAAACGGTCGCAACAGAGTCAAAATAAACATATCATCGGCATTTGTATTTAATACACAAGGGTCGCCTTCCGTAATCATCGTTATCAAGACATAAATCTGCATCAATTTGACTTAAGATTTTTACCAAGCTGGGTTGCCTGGCTCCTGTGCTTACCCCTACGTTCCCAATTGTTCGGATAGGTGGTAAAGGGAGCACCTCTGTGATTGTTACTACTGGGTCATCCGAGTAAGTACCTCAGACTGGGTGAAGCCGAAAGCTAGCAATCTTAAAGGATCACATTGGTCGGCAACGACGAAAGTGAATTTTTTTATCATTAATAACATAGAGTTCGGGAACTTTCTCGACCTAAATCCTCAATATTTTCCTCCCACATCGACCAGAGGTGAGGTTTCATGATCATGATAAGCATGACGACCCAAAGAAAGGAACCGATAGCGGGACTATTTTCCTTGGAAGATGTTTCTTACATTATGTAATATAACATATCTCTCCGTGTACCTTTGTTTATAAAACCATATGGCCGGATTGCCTTGTTTTCCATAAATCTTTGCCCTTATAACGGCTTTATAAAGTAGGAAAACACTCCTCGACTACTAGACGAAGAGGTTGAAGCCGATGGTCGGTCAACAAAGTTTTATACAAAGCAGATCCGAGCATTAATGATGTAACGTACTTGGATACATAGAGTCATTACACATAATTTGTGATTTTACTATGGATATCGATCCTTAATTCGGCCACCCATGCCTGCATTAAGGCTCGGGGGCTACTGGGCTTGGCGCTCATTATTTATAAATATTAAAGGGGCACATCGATCCCCTGATCTGGTGTTGCCACCCGACCAGTGTCTCAGGGGCTACTGCATTGCCTGTTCAATGCAGAAAATTCAAAGTGCTTAGGGTTTGGCTTGACCGAACTATGCACAAACGCGTTTCCAGAAAACAATAGGTACCATGTGGACCTATCCGACATCAAGCTAATATATTACGGCAACTTCTCAAGACCCTCTCTCAAGGGCCCGTTCGCCGATCACTATTATCTTTAGTATATTACACCGCATTTCTATTCCTATGTATGCTGCCAAGCTAGGAGTTGATCCTCAGGCCGATTTCACGCATCAACCTGAGTCTCAGGGGCAACTAGGATCAGCGATTTCATGTTTTCCTTCAGGTGCATCTCGGGTTTTTAGACCCACACACACACCTTGAGGCTACTGGCTATATATCTCGGCAGAGAATAAATTGCGCCAATCAAAAATCAGCCCACAGTCACGGGTGGTGCACCACCTCGGAAGCAGTCCGGCATAAATCTCAGGCGCCAGTGGCTGGCTCCATAGAGGGCATTTCTGGCATTAAGCTCGGCTAAACTCCTTCAACTTTTTGAACCAAGATGATCTATGACATCTCGGATATAGTCCAGTGTTGGAGCTCGGATACAGTGCGGCGGTGGAGCTTGGACACAGTTCGGCGTTGGAGTTCGGATACATTCGGGCGTTGGAGCTCGGAAGCAGTCCGGCTTTGGTGCTTGGCTGCAAAAGATACCTTGAATGCAATTCGGCGTTGGAGATCGGACGCAAGAGGACACTGCCGCCAGAGAATAACTTCAAACCTGAGGTATGGTATAATAATAACAAGGCATTGATAAACGCCAGAAACTTAAAGGGGCTCCTCGAATACCCGAGGTGTAAACTCTTAGGATTTACTTCACGATCCTCAAGATCGAAGATGAGAAGATTTGTTGAACCAGTTTTCAAGACCGACGACCGAAGATGAAAGAATAGTTCGAAAGAATCGAGGAGCGACCCCAAACTTGAAGACCGGTTCAGGGGGCTACTGACGGTGTCCTGGACCAGGGGACACTCACCACATCGTCTCCCGATCAGTTGGATTGGACCGAGGACCCCCATGGTTGTTTACTCATGGGCCAGTTTGGATAGCCAAAGTATACACAAGGAAGATTCTACAAGACTTGGTGATCAAGACAAGGACTCCTCCCCACCGGCGTATTCGGCTAGGACTCTTGTTATCCTAGGCCTCTGGTACATTATATAAACTGAGGCCAGTCTAGTCGAGATTATGACATTACTCATCATACCTCTAGGGTTTAGACCACAACATATGATCTCGGGGTAGATCAACTCTTGTAACCCCTATACTCATTAAAGTCAATCAAGCAGCATGTAGGGTATTATCTCATCAAGAGAGCCCGAAGCTTTGTAAAATCTCGTGTTCATGTTACCATCGATCCTAAGACACACGGCTTGGGACTCCCTACCCGAGATTTGCCGGTTTTGACACCGACACTTACCAGCATGTCATACTTTGATTCGGCGGTATTGTTGGATGAAGCGGCTCAGACCGACATTATGTGTACGCTTACGCAAGACTGGTTCTACTGATGTGCTTCGCACACAGGTGGCTGGTGAGTGTCTGTTTCTCCAACTTTAGTTGAATCGAGTGTGGCTACGCCCGGTCCTTGTTGAAGGTTAAAACATCACACATGACAAAAAATCATTGTGGTTTTGATGCATAGGTAAGAACGGTTATTGCTAGGAGCCCATAACAGCCACGTAAAACTTGCAACAACAAAGTAGAGGACGTCTAACTTGTTTTTTTAGGGCTTGCTATGATGTGATATGGTCAAGGCATGATGTGATATAATTTGTTGTATGAGATGATCATGTTTTGTAACAAAGTTATCGGCAACTGGCAGGAGCCATATGGTTGTCGCTTTATTGTATGGAATGCAATCGCCATGTAATTGTTTTACTTTATCACTAAGCATTAGTGATAGTCGTAGTAACAAGAGTTGGCGAGACGACAACGATGCTATGATGGAGATCAAGGTGTCACGCCAGTGACATTAGAGATCACGACGATGCTTCGGTGATGGAGATCATCAGCACAAGATGATGATGGCCATATCATGTCACATATTTTGATTGCATGTGATGTTTATCATTTATGCATCTTATTTTGCTTAGTTCGGCGGTAGCATTATAAGATGATCCCTTACTAAATTTCAAGGTAAAAGTGTTCTCCCTGAGTATGCACCGTTGCTACAGTTCTTCGTGTTGATACACCACGTGATGATTGGATGTGATAAGCTCTACGTTCACATACAACGGGTGCAAGCCAGCTTTGCACAGCAGAATACTTGGGTTAAACCTGACGAGCCTAGCATATGCAGATGTGGCCTCGGAACACTAAGACCAAAAGGTCGAACATGAATCATATAGTAGATATGATCAACATAGTGATGTTCACCATTGAAAACTACTCCATCTCACGTGATGATCGGACATGGTTTAGTTGATTTTGATCACGTGATCACTTAGATGATTAGAGGGATGTCTATCTAAGTGGGAGTTCTTAAGTAATATGATTAATTGAACTTTAATTTATCATGAACTTAGTCCTAATAATATTTTGCAAATAATGTTGTATATCAATAGCTAGCGTTGTTGCTTCCGTATGTTTCTATATGTGTTCCTAGAGAAAACTAAGTTGAAAGATGATAGTAGCAATGATGCGGACTGGGCCCATGATCTGAGGTTTATCCTCATTGCTGCATAGAAGAATTATGTCCTTGATGCATCGCTAGGTGACGGACCTATTACAGGAGCAGATGCAGACGTTTTGAACGTTTGGCTAGCTCAATATGATGACTACTTGATAGTTTAGTGCACCATGCTTAATGGCTTAGAATCAGGACTTCAAAGATGTTTTGAGCGTCATGAACCATATGAGATGTTCCAAGAGTTGAAGTTAATATTTCAAGCAAATACCCGAGTTGAGAGATATGAAGTCTCCAACAAGTTCTATAGCTAAAAGATGGAGGAGAATAGCTCAAGCAGTGAGCATGTGCTCAGATTGTCTGGATACTACAATCGCTTGAATCAAGTGGGAGTTAATCTTCCAGATAAGATAGTCATTGACAGAGTTCTCTAGTCACCATCACCAAGTTAATGAAACTTCGTGATGAACTATAGTATGCAAGGGATGATGAAAACGAATCCTGAGCTCTTCGTGATGCTGAAATCGATGAAGGTAGAAATCAAGAAAGAACATCAAAGTGTTCATGATTGAGAAGACCACTAGTTTAAAGAAAAGGGCAAAGGGAAAGAAAGGGAACTTCAAGTAGAATGGCAAGCAAGTTGTCACTCCCGTGAAAAAGCCCTAAGCTGGACCAAAGCCTGAAACTGAGTGCTTCTACTGCAAAGGAAATGGTCACTGGAAGCGGAAATGCCTTGAATATTTGGTGGATAAGAAGGATGGCAAAGTGAACAAGGGTATATTTGATATACAGGTTACTGATGTGTACCTTACTAGTGTTTATAGTAGCCCCTGGGTATTTGATACTTGTTCGGTTGCTAAGATTAGTAACTCGAAACAGGAGTTACAGAATAAACAGAGACTAGTTGAGGGTGAAGTGATGATGTGTGTTGGAAGTGGAACCAAGATTGATATGATCATCATCGGACACTCCCTATACTTTTGAGATTAGTGTTGAACCTAAATAAATGTTATTTGGTGTTTGCGTTGAGCATAAATATGATTAGATCATGTTTATTGCGATATAATTATTCATCTAAGACAGAGAATAAATTGTTATTTTATTTACATGAATAAAACCTTCTTTGGTCATACACCCAATGTTGATGGTTTATTGAATCTTGATCGTAGTAATACACATATTCATAATATTGATGTCAATAGATGCAAAGTTGATAATGATAGTGCAACATATTTGTGGCACTGCCGTTTGGGTCATATCAGTGTAAAGCGCATTAAGAAACTCCATAAAGATGGACTTTTGGAATCACTTGATTATGAATCATTTGATGCTTACGAACCGTGCCTTATGGGCAAGATGACTAAAACTCCGTTCTCCGGAACAATGGAACGAGCTAGTGACTTGGAAATAATACATACTAATGTATGTGGTCCAATGAGTGTTGATGCTCGTGGCGGGTATCGTTATTTTCAAACCTTCACAAATGATTTGAGCAGATATGGGTATATCTACTTAATGGAACACAAGTCCGAAACATTTGAAAAGTTCAAGGAATTTCAGAGTGAAGTGAAGAATCATCGTAACAAGAAAATAAATTTTCTACGATCTGATCGTAGAGGAGAATATTTGAGTTACGAGTTTGGCCTTCATTTAAACAATGTGGAATAGTTTCACAGCTCACGCCACATGGAACACCACAACGTAATGGTGTGTCCGAACGTCGTAACCTCACTTTATTGGATATGGTGCGATCTATGATGTCTCTTACCAGGTTACCAGTATCATTTTGGGGTTATGCATTAGAGACAGCTACATTCACATTAAACAGGGCACCATCAAAATCCGTTGAGACGATGCCTTATGGAACTATGGTTTGGCAAGAAACCAAAGTTGTCGTTTCTTAAAGTTTGGGGATGCGATGCTTATGTGAAAAAGCTTCAACCTGATAAGCTCGAACCAAAATCGGAGAAGTGTGTCTTCATAGGATACCCAAAGGAAACTGTTGGGTACAACTTCTATCACAGATCCAAAGGCAAGATATTCGTTGCTGAGAATGGATCCTTTCTAGAGAATGAGTTTCTCTCGAAAGAAGTGAGTCGGAGGAAAGTAGAACCTGATGAGGTAATTGTACCTTCTCCTGAATTAGAAAGTAGTTCATCACAGAAATCAATTCCAGTGATTCCTACACCAATTAGTGAGGAAGCTAATGATGATGATCATGAAACTTCAGATCAAGTTACTACAGAACCTCGTAGGTATTCCAGAGTACGGTCCGCACTAGAGTGGTATGATAATCCTATTTTGGAAGTCATGTTACTAGAACATGATGAACCTATGAGCTATGAGGAAGCGATCACTACTAGGGAAAAGCCTAGCAGCAGCGCGGGTTTTAGGCCTATCAGTAGCGCGGGCAGGAGCGCTACTGATAAGGCGCTACAGCTAATGCTTAGCAATAGCGCGCCTAGACCCACGCTACTGGTAACTTGACTTAGTAGTAGCGCTCCTTCAGAAAAGCGCTACTGGTAATTAGTAGTAGCGCTTCCCCTCTCCCGCGCTACTACTATTATTTAGTATTTTATTTCTTTTTTATTTCATGTTGTATTCATACACCTTTACACAAGTTTTCATACAACAGGAATTTAGAGATTGTTTTTACATAATAATGAGTTATTACATCATGGGGTGAAAGAACCGTGGACTAGTTTCAAGTGGATGTCCATCCACTTGAAACTAATCCGCGGTTCTTTCACCCAATGATATAATAATATCATCATCATCATCATCATATCATTAACAACTTATCATCATAATACATCATTGTCATATAACACCTCCTCAAGATCATCATTTTCATCATTGACATCACATAACACCTCGTCAAGATCATCATTATCAACTCTAACACATTACCACATAATAAACATATTGTACCTCATAGGACCTATTACATTCGATTAAGACCTACTACATTTTCTAAGGTAAAATAGCAAAAAACAAGATAGCCCCTGACTCTCCATTATGGAGAATGGAGATTAGCCTGTCTCCAATTCTTGCCTTTCGCTGAATGTTACTTCCAAGAATCTCCTTGCGAATGTCCATACATTTCTTCCATTCTTTGATGAACATGTGTTCACGGGTTTTAGATATCTGATATGCACAGGTGAGCTCCTTAGATTTACCTGGAAGTATGTTCAGAACTGAGAGGAGACCATGCAGAGACATCAGATGAGGCACACAATCCATTGGGAGTTTCTGTTGAAAAACATAATAATAACTTCGTAGTTAGCAATGATGTACTAGTTTTAGAAGTATGCAAAAGATGCACGAATGTCGTAATAGTAAAAAATCTTACCAGGGTATCTCCAGAGAAGTTACCGTGGTTCAACACATGCACTAGTGGCACGTATTCACCATAATTTGGAGGAGTTCGATAATAGTTATTGTAATTCTCAAGAAGAGTACAAAATGCGATCAGATGATTTTTCTCCTTATACGTTAACTCGGTGCCATCGGTGTAGTGGGTTTTATCTACCATCTTCCGCACAGTCTTTGAAGAATCAAAATAAGCTGTCAATGGAAATAAGCTATCAACTATTTTGAAATAAACAATATAAATTAGTTAATAACTATGTTTGAGAAACTCACATAGCGGTACAATCGGAAGCGTATCAACAAGGACCCAAATGTCCATATTGTCTTGCTCGATGTCAAGATCACCAAGATCCATGGTGACAATCATACCCTCATAAAAACCATACATTTTGCAAAGTGCTTCCCAATTTTGGCAACCAAAATGGGTTATGCTCTGAGCATTGCATAGATTTACTTCAAAATCCATATCATGATGGGTCCTTAGGTGTATTTTCTTTGTTTCGAAATTTTCATGGTCTTCAAAACCCATCCTCTCCAAGACATAGCGTCTTGCATGGCATGGGATAAGCTAGTCAAATTGTAAAATATGAAAATTAGACGTTGAAATAGTTGAAGTCATGCTTAATTACGAAAAAAACACTTGTCGTTGTTGCGTACCATTTCACAATCGAAGGTCTCCTCGAGCTTAATGCTGAAGCGCCGATCTTCGTCCAGCCGAACGAACCTGTTGCACATACCTCGATCGTCGTGGCACCAGCTACACTCCCCCGGGAGACTGTCATCGTCCGAGTACGACATTTCCTACGTTCATAATTCAAAGATTAAACTTGTACATATTCTAGCACAAGTCATGCCAGAATTCACGAAAAAATCCGGCATGACCTTTGCTAAAAAAGGACATATCGAGCGCCTGAAATTTACCGGAACGGAAATTAATCAACACTCCGGCAAAACATAGGCCACTCGGAGATGTAAACTGAACATGAAGGGCCACTTGGGCAACCACATATCCTATTTGAGCAACAACACAAGATATACATCCTGAATAATTGCTTAAACTAAAAAATAACAACAAATATGACATGTTCAACTAGTTTTATTAATTCAACTAGTTCTTACTAAATATAAACTTACTATAAATAGGAAAAAACTAGTTCTTTCTAAAAATAAAGTAGTTCAACTAGTTATATTAATTATCTTACTAAAAATACATTAGTTCTATTAATTCAACTACTTCAACTAGTTTATTAATTTACTTACTAAACTAGTTATGAACCCTAAATTAACATCTACTACTACTAAAAATCTAGTACTAACTAAATTAACATCTAGTACTAGCTATGAACCCTAAATTAACATCTACAACTACTAAATCTAGTACTAACTAGTGGCAGGGGGTGGGGGCGACGGAGAGGTAGCTAGGGGCGGCGAGGTCGAGGGCGGTGGGAGGAGGGCTGCCGGCGGAGGAGGGAGAGAGCGGCCGCAGGCGGAGGGAGGAGGGCGGCGGCGGAGGAGGGAGGGGCGGCCGCAGGCGGAGGGAGGATGTGCGAGGAGGAGGGAGGAGGGACGGAAGGGGGGGAGTACCTCGGCGGCGGACGGACGAAGGCGGCGGCGGCGGCGACGCACGACGAAGGTTATCGGCACGGGGGGCGAGAGTGAGAGTGTGAGTGAGGGCTGGTCGTGTGCGTGGGGATAAGGTAGGGATAGTTGTAGCGCGTTTGCCGAAATGCGCTACAGATAATCAGAATAGCAGTAGCGCGTTGCACATAAACCACTACTACTAAGTGTGACTATACAAAAAATACGTCAATGCAAAAATACATTGGCCATCAATGATCTTTTTGTGTACAATCTGAATTGTCAATATGAGTCCTATCCGGTAGGAACCGGAGAGGACTCATATTGCGGCCACAAATTTTACACATAGAGTTGAGTGAAGACCAACTGGTTGTGGTAGTTTCAGAAATAACATATTTAAGGTGGTAAACACCCTGTTCACGGAGCGAGGTGGGACTAAACTTGTGGGCTGATCTTAGCAGTAGTGGTTTTCCCACAAGCGCGCTGCTGCTAACTTCTATAGCAGCATCGCTGTTTAATAAAGTGCGCTACTACTATA
>NC_041389.1:622348577-622355127 GCF_002162155.2 Triticum dicoccoides
CGTTTGCGGTGGACGCGCTACTGCTATTTTCCTGTCAGCAGCGCGTTTCTCTAACATGCGCTGCTGCTAAATAGCAGTAACGTCGTATTTTAGGGAGCGCTCTCTACTAGGGAAAAGGCTAGCAGCAGCGCGGGTTTTAGGTGTATCAGTAGCGCGGGGTGGGGCGCTACTAATAAGGCGCTACAGCTAACATATAGCAGTAGCGCGTTGTCACCGGCGCTACTGCTACACAAGTGTAGCAGCAGCGCGGTTACTGGGAGCACGCTACTGCTAGTAGCTCTAGCGCCCTTTGCAGCAACGCGCTACTGCTATAGAGGCGCTGCTGCTAACTTCTATACACTCGCTACTGCTAATTTAACAGGTTTTTTGTTTTTTTGGGCATATTTGTTTTGTATTTGAACATGCTTTATAGAAGAATCTTTAGCACATAGAAATGTCATCATGATACACATACAAATGCCTGCGAGACCACAAATATAATCATAGCATATACATACAAATAGTCTCATCATAATCATCATCCAACACAAAGTGGTCTCTCGTCATCATCTCGAAAATAGCAATACAAGTCCTTGAGTACTTGCAAATACATCGTCATCCATCTAAACAATGGTATACGCGAAAAGAGCTATCACTTTGAGTACATGAGTTCGTATCCCTCTCTCGCATTAGCGTGAACCTAAACTAACTACTGCCTGTCGCTCGGAAACCGGAAACCGGCAACACCTGGGCCTAACACTCCGGCCACTCATCGTATATATACTCCTGGCGTAGCACTTCTTCGCCATCGATGATCTATGAACCTGCATCGTCACATGAGTAGATGGTATGCAACATATATAGTTGAGCAACAGAAAGAGACAGACTTGACAAAAATAGAAACAACATATCATAAGCATAAATAACAAAGTTCATCGTAACCAAAATGCCCTAACTAGAGTGATCTTCGCGAGTCGAGGAGGAGGACGGTTTAATTACATCACAAATAAAGTTTCACTGCGCATAACTCAAAGTTTTGTCATACAGATAGTATGGACTAAACAGACACATTGTCATATATCGACAATCACTCCAACATGCCGTGCCATCCATCGAGGTCAGGGAGATAGTCCCCGAGCTTAGTGAAAGGCTTCATGTCGAGACGCTGAGAGGCTATGCATGTTCGGACGTCTTCCCGCGACATTTGTCCTCCGTAGAACATCCCTGTTTTTCTGATGATCTCTTTCATGATGATTTGGGCAAGTTCGTGCTGGATGTTATAGAACTCAGCTCGAAGTCGATGATCCTCGATATCTCCTATGTCCTTTGCCCATTGCAGAATATGGGCATCGCCAGATCTAGGTGACATGTGAAGGTTCTGGTGATCCCGTCTGTACTCCAGCATGTGGTGTAGGACATAGAATCCATCATTAAGAGAATCGTTCGGTTGCTGGATGCAGTAGAAGTCGGTCTTATGGCTGAAGGCGGCCCTGCCGCCCCTTCTCTTCTTGTCCCTAACCTCTCCACCCCTTGCTTGGTAGTAAAACATAGCACTGTCGAGAACATCTTTGATGTGGGTGTAATCCTTTTTGTGAATGTTCTTCGACGAGTCCAAGTAAAGAGCGTGGGAGAATCGGGGGTAGAGGATGATGAGGACGGCGCGCCCACCGCTGCGCAAAATAAGTACACCTCAAATTAATTAGCCTCCACCGTGCAAATGAATTATTGAAATCGAAGGAAGGATAGCAGCGCGGATGACTTACACAGGATGATAAGGCACGAGAATCGCCTCCTTGTCCTTATTAGCGAGCATGAAACTGACGATGTAATCCGTCGCGTATTCACGCCGCTCTGCACAGACTCCCAAGAAGCTCTCGTGCATGTAGTACGGGTCAGCGACACGGATATGACGTATCTACTCAACCCCAATGATGTAGTTCATGTGCAAGGCATAAAGGCGGACAAACATAAAATCCAGCTTCTTCACGTGAAACATGTCGAATATGTAATCGAATCGAAGGAAGAACTTATCCGCAGGGAAGCTGTCGACGTACGACATTTGCCGCGGAACATTAACCACATAGAGTGGGTATCCTAGATCTTTCGAGGCGATGAGGCATTTCTCTACCCGTAGCACATCATCATGAAGTCTCCTTAGATCGCCGAATCTGGCCCGTAGCACTGTTGCAGGTACGATTGGTTGACCGGGGATATGCCATTTATCCGCATCGGGGATATCTATACGGTCTTGAAGCCGAGGCTGCTGAGGCGGCTGGATCATAGAATCAACTTTTTTGCCTTTCCTCGCTCTCTTCCTAGACTTCTTTACTACCGGAAGGTCGTCAATAACACGTTGAGATGGTAATTCAGGCACCGACTCATGACGCTCAAACCCTAAGGAGGCGCCAATATAGACATACTGTTCAGCGCCATCGTCATCCTCATCCTCATCCATGGCGACGTCATCAGCGACTAATGGAGCCTCCTCCTTACCCCGTCCGCTATCACCCAACCCGACACCCGATGCTAATTGGGTAGGTGGGGTGTTGATGTTCATACCTTGCTGAGGCTGCGTGCTCGTGGGTGTGCTCCCGGCCGCCTCTAGACGAAGCAGACTCTTTCGCCACAACATGACCCACCCATTGCAACAATCACCAAGCCGCCGCGGTGTCTCCTCGTCATCCACCAGTAGTGTTGGAGGAGGCAAATTCTCGTGGCCCGGTTCGACACTGGCCATGGAAACCTTGAAGATGTTCGGGGGGATCGGCCGGCTGTGGAACAATGGTTCCTTCGGCTTCATTATCGTCGCCTTCCCCACGGCCACCTTCTAGTCGCTGATGGTGTACAATATGGTGCACGGGGTTTCGTCGGCCTGCAGAGAAAAGTTTGCGACGTGAGACATCGGAAAGGCAACGAAAACGGGAGATTATACATTTATATTGAAGGGGGCCGGTGTGACAGATACCGTGAGGGCGTCGAGCTCAGCCAAAGACGAAGCACCGCCGAGCACATCCGGTGCGGGAGCAGGTGCGGTAACCGATGCGGGAGCCGGTGCGGGAGCAGGTGCCCCCAAGAAGTCAGCAAGGGGAAAGTCCTCTGCATTTTTTCTGGATTTTTCCTTGTCCAAGTGATAACGCCCATCACCAAGGAAGTAGACAAATCTGCAACCGCCTGTTTTGCGGCAGCTACCGCTGTTGCAACTGTCTGAGATGATTTCTTCTCAACCGCAATCTCAACCTTCTTGTCGATGTTTTCTTCAGTTAACCTCCGTCTTTCCTTTCTCTCCTCCGTGGTCTCACGGTAGTACTTCTTCCACGTGGCGCCGTCTCTGACACCGTGCATGCGTCCGTATGACGGTCGAGTATCCACCGGTTGTCGTTTCAATATGTTCAACGCCCGGTTGAATGGAGTGTCCCACTTGGGCCTCGCCAATGCCTCAGACGGCGAGTCGCTTTCGGCCGCAATCCGGTGCTGCTCTCTCTGCAAAAGGCACAAGGATCGTTTACAAATATGAATAACGTGTGCAGTCGAATTGATCAGAAACTAAAATTACCAGCAGTCTCATGAACTCCGTAATGACCGGTGTTGTCTCGTAAACCTTCTTCACTGGGTCCCAACGGTGCCGGGCCCTCAGGACGTCACGCTCCTGCGGGACGGTGAAATCCGCCAAGGGGTCTGGGATGCCCAGACTCGCGGCTTCCGCGTCCTCCTTGGCCCATTTGGACCTTTTCCGCCGTAACCACGGCTTCCGAGGTGGTGGCTCCCAATGTTCCTCTGTTGAAGCCCCTTCATGTACTTAGACTTGTTTTTGGCAGCTTCGGCCTCGCAAGCCTCCTTGAATATTTGAAACTGGTGTTCCGTGATTGTCGGATTATCCTTTACAATCTCGGAGTAGGGTTCCTTCTTGTCGATGATCATTGCTTTCACTCGAGTTTTCCAGGAGGCCAACGCGTCACTGAACTTGGTCATGGCGTGTTTGTTTATCTTCTTCATTGCCGGGTCCTCGTCTGGATCTTCATAATCCTTCTCATTCCGGCTAGGGAACAAGAATATTTGGTGAAACTTCTTTAGGAGGGAACTCCTCATATTTTCTATCTTCTGTAGTTTCTCATCATTGATGGTGGAGGTTGTCCGTATGATGCAGCCTATTTGATTGCCGTAGCACGAGCGAGCTTCCTCGGGCGCCTTTGGCTCAAAAATGCCGTCGTCCACCTCTGTGACCACCAGCCTAGTAGTCATGAGTTTGTTAGGAAGCTATTGCCTCTTTGCTTTTGGTTCTACACCGGCTCCACTCCCCGAGGCAGCACCGGTCTCAGCGCCTGTCTTGATGCCGGTCTGAATCTCAGCGCCGGTCTCAGTCTCAGCACCGGTCTGCATGTCGGTCTCAGTCCCTGATGCCACCAGTGAGCCCAACAACAACATCGGTTGATCGTCGGTAAGGCCAAAATATTCGTCTGCCGCCATGTAGACGTCGTCGCAATCACCAGAACCCTGTCCTTCATCGTTGCTAGCCATGTTTCCTATGATTAAATCTAGTCAATTAATTCTAGACCTAATAAAATGAATAATGACATAAAAAGGACTATTGTTTTGCAGGAATGTTGACTCCTTCCTGGTGTGGCAAATCCCGGGCACTCGATATGTCCTAGATCTGCATGACCTTTGCTAAAAAGTGGACAAATTTCATGCCGAAATATTTTGACAAGTCATGCCGAAATTCACGAAAAATTTCGGCATGACCTTTGCTAAAAAGTGGACAAATCGAGAACCTGAAATTTGCCGGAACAGAAATGAATCAACATTCTGGCAAAACATAGGCCACTCAGCATCATTCTCTGGAAACAAGAAAGCCACTTGGGCACAATCGAACAACTTCAATGAAAAGATATAACATGAGCAAACACTATCACTACAGGAATCAACTACTTTGCCGTCTGCCACGGCGGATGGCAAAGGCATGAACGGCGGACGGCAAAGGCATTTGCCGTCAGCCGCGGACGACAAAAGGCTCCGGCAAAGTAGGCTACGGTAAACAGCTACTTTGCCGTCTGCTTCCTGGCGGCTGACAGCAAAGGCCCTTTGCCGTTTGCGGCGGACGGCAAAGAGAGCGGACGGCAATAATTGCGCTGTCAGTCTGTTAAGTGGCTAACGGCAGGCCTTTGCCGTCCGCCGCTGACGGCAAAATTTCTAGTGTCTTTGCCGTCTGTCGTATGATGTCATCTGCACGTCACTACATGGCAGGTTCTTTGCCGTCTGCCACTGATTCCTCCATCTTCTCAGTGTGCTCGTGGAGCGGACGTTTCGAAGACTCCAACATTTCATTGAAGGCCTTTGCAGATTCCTCCATCTCCTCGTCCGAATCCCGAGCATCATCATAGCCTTGCACCATGTTTTCCATCCTGGTACCATGCTCGTCGGTGCGACGACGATCCACCTCAGCTCGGTCACGTTGGGCAGACTCACCATGAAATGTCCACACCGTATAATCGGGCGTAAAACCACTCTTCTGCAGGTGTTTGCCCATTTCAGCCTCTGTCTTCTTTTCCCAATTGCCGCACCGGAAACAGGGGCACCAGGTTTTCTTTTGGCCATTTGCAAATGCGGCTTGCACAAACCCCTTAGTTTTTGTGAACCATTCAGCGCTCCATTTGTTCTGACCAGTGTGACCGGTATACATCGAAGCACGGTCACTCATCTTGACTTTCAGAGCTACTGGACACACAACAATTATATATGTAATTCACCATGTATATATTCATCAGTTGATCTACTTTGTCAATTTTATTACGTCCATGCAACCTACACTCTAATAGGTAATGATAGGTCCTAATCCCACCCGTGTATGTGTAGATTGGGTTCATTTTCCCATGCTATGCTCCGGATCCGACGCAAAATTTCGGCATCACCTCCCCGCTGTTCTCCTGATACACGTCTCTGCAATAAACAGAGAGGATGTGTACCCAGAGAACAACAGGGGAGGCACTGACGAAATATATGCGTCAGATCCGGAGCAAAGCATATGGGAAAACGAACCCAATCTACACATACTCGGGCTGTCCATGGATAGTGTTGGACAATTCGAAAGAATGAAGGTTATAAATATGCAAATGCATGCATACTTATAACTATGACGCTTTCGAATGGGAGACACATATTGGTTACGCATACTGATGATTCAAGACACATATATAGCTAGCTATCAAGTTTCATCGGAATAGATCAAATAATTAATGGGGGAGGAGGACTTGTCATTTGTGCTCACCCACGAACGAAGGGGCAGAGCTCGTCAAACGCATGGCGAGGTCGTCGAACACCAAACCTCGCAGCGATGAAACAACTGCACATTTAAAACTACACGATCAACACAATTATATATGATGTTTTTCATAACAAAATCGAAAAATATATGACCTAACTAATAATTCACAAATATATGACCCCGTCGGCCTCTGGAAGGCCAAAGAACACCTTTTCGGGAGGTGTCGGTGGTCGGGGTGTCCTGTCGGTGTCGGGGTGCCGTGTCGGGGTCGGGGTGCTGTTTCGGGGTCGGGGGGTCGGGGTGTCGTGTCGA
>NC_041389.1:622356200-622357347 GCF_002162155.2 Triticum dicoccoides
GGGGAGGGGGGGGGTACGGGCCGTTAGGTAGTGTCCTCTTTGCCGTCCGCCTATCTTTGCCGTCCGCCCTTTTGCCTCTTTGCCGTCTGCTGGCAGACGGCAAAGAGGTGGGCCGTTAAGTTTTTTCCAAACGGGCGGGGGGTGGGGGCCACCTCTCTCTTTGCCGTCTGCCAGCGGACGACAAAGATTCTGTCACGACCGGTTTTCCAATAAAAATATTTATTGATAAACCAGTCTTTTGAGTCCAGTATGAGAGAAATCCTCCTCACTGGTAGACAATTCCTTGATACAATAAGCCAGTAGCATAAAAATATATTACAGGGTTGAACTGTGGCCGCTCAACCAAATTATTACAAGCACGCCAATAATCATACATAATGGCGGACAGAACACAGTGGTGTGGAGACATACTACTGACTCAAGGATAGGCTGGTGGTGGAAAAACACAGCGTGAAGGGAAATACAAGACTCTAAGAATATCATTTCATCGAACGTCGGGGTGAGGCTCGATAAATTTATTTGGTAGCGGAAGCGGATATAAAACAGTGGCCAAATCCAGGGTCGCACGAGACTGACTGGGACTCCTCTAAGTGTCGGACTCGCTATCGAACTCTTCATCCATGAGATCGCCTTCGTCAGCATCTGGCCAAATCAACAAGCCAGTGAGTACTTTGAAAGTACTCGCAAGACAGTTCGGACGTAAGATATAACAAATGCATGCATGGATGCAACATGATTAATTCCTTAATGCACAATAAATAAAATTGGCATAACGGGTAAGTAAAAAGGGAAAACGGCGGTAGTCCGCCTGAAATTCCACAGAACATAAATAAGGACCGATCGGGTGTCTGAAGCGACGCCTCGAAAGGTGAACAAATACAAATAAGGAAATGATGCCACAGTCGGGCATCTTAGCGACACCACATAAAGGGCTTTTAAAAGAAATGCCACGGTCGGACGTCTGAGCGACATCGCAGAAAGGGCTTTTAAAAGAAATGCCACAGTCGGACGTCTGAGCGACATCGCAGAAAGGGCTTAAAAGAAATGCCACAGTCGGACGTCTGAGCGACATCGCAGAAAGGGCTTTAAAAGAAATGCCACAGTCGGATGTCTGAGCGACATCGCAGAAAGGGCTTTAAAAGAAATG
>NC_041389.1:622357715-622367631 GCF_002162155.2 Triticum dicoccoides
GGACGTCTGAGCGACATCGCAGAAAGGGCTTTAAAAGAAATGCCACAGTCGGACGTCTGAGCGACATCGCAGAAAGGGCTTTAAAAGAAATGCCACAGTCGGACGTCTGAGCGACATCGTAGAAAGGGCTTTAAAAGAAATGCCACAGTCGGACGTCTGAGCGACATCGCAGAAAGGGCTTTAAAATTTACCAGTAAACAATACTCATAATAAACATTCAATCCATGAGAATAAATGGGTTAGTCCATCCGCAGGGATAATCATTCAATCGGACTTAGCACTCATGCGATTCACCGGAGTCTCTGTCATCAAAGCTGACAATTGATTAGGATAAGAAGGGACGAAACTTGTCATGGAATAGATGATTTGGAGGAATATATGACTCTGCAGAGTTTGTACAAAATTTTTCCCACAGTCAACGGATTTCTGTAGTCACGAAGGACTAGTTCCGTTTACGGTATTTCAGAAGAAAACACATCTAACCGGTACACACCCATCCTACCTCTCGATGCTAGGAATCACCCTAGTCATCGTCTAAGAAAAACTTTTGAGACGGGGAGATCACAATCTCGAATAGCATGGGATCAAATTTATATACGCGCGCTCTAAGGGGTGCCCCCCTCTCGGTCCCAACCGGAAACACCCATGCCCCCTAACCGGATGACTGGCTTTAATCCAGGGCCATGGAACCATCATCACGGCCTCTCCTCTTTGGTGTGTACCATGAAAGCGGTTTGCAACTTACTAAACCATATTCCTTGCGAAAAACATGTGGTAGTACAAGGAAGGAAATGATAGGTACTGGACCGATATGGTTTGACACTGAAGTCACATGGTCTGGTGTACGACTGGCATGCTACAACACTGCCACCGTACCCATCCTCATGCCAACACATGGCCATTCATATTCACATTCATCCACGTATGGATCATCGAACTCACTCACCTTATTATCACATAAAATAACGTTCATCGGTATGCTCACCATCATGCCATGAAACTAACTAAATGCAAAACATGCCAAGACACTCATCATATAAAAAGTTCAAACATGCTTGCCTGGTTCAGAGTAGTCGGAGCCTAGCTCGGTGAAGTTCGCGGCTCCGTCACCTCCTTCGGTATCTACGGTTTAAAGAAAATATATGCGCTAATGTAAATACCAAGGAGTGCACAGAAGGTAAACCAAATATTTTTCAAATAAATCTGATAAAAAACTAGACAAAATTTTAAAGAGAACAGAAAAAGAATCAATCAAAAATACTTTTCTGATTAAAAGTTATAAGGGTTTTTGTCCAGGGACTTATCTGTAATGAAACAGAAGATTTCCAGGGGCTAGTTTATAAAAACAGAAAACGCTTCGGTAGCGACTACGCCAGCCCGAAGAGAAAATGCATTCTGCCCGAAGGCACTTCCAGAAAACGATTCGAAGAGAGAGCAGAGAGGCTGACGGTGGGGTCCCACCCGTCAGGTTCAAATGTTCAAACGGGGCGGCAGAGTTCGCCGGCGCCCGAGAGCCGCGGTGGTCGCCGGCGGTGATCCACGGCGAGGCAGAGAGATCAGGGAGTACCTCCGTGCTTAGGGTACCCTTCCGCGTCAGTTGATGGTGGTGGAGTCGGTCGGCGAGCACCACGTCGACGACGAGCTTTGCTCCGGCGGACGGCGGCTCGGGTGGTCGAGGGGCTCGTCGGAGAGGGCTGCAAAGGTTAAATTGAAGAGGGGGTTATGCTCCTGGCAGCTAGAGAAGGTAACGAACGGGGTTTGAGCGCCGGAGATGGCCTCACCAGAACGAATCGGGCTGGAGGCCGAGGCGGGGCGAGGCGGCCGGAGCTGGGTGAGGAGACCTCCTCGAGGTCCCCCTAGTGGCCTGGCGGGGTGTTGGTGAGTAGTGGGGGTGCTGCGTGCACGAGAGTGAGCTCGGGACCCCTTTATATAGGCAGTCCGAGGCGGTTGCCGTGAACGAGGATCACCGGCGAGCGATTACGGTGGCGCAGTGCTCGGTCGGGGTGGTTAGGGGGTCGAGCGTCATCACGGAGGTTCAATGGGTCCGTTTTGGTGTTAAACTGGCTGGGGTTTGGGTGTTAAGGGCGAGCTCGACGGAACGGTGAGGGTGCGGGCCCGTCGGCAGCGGAGAGCGCGTTCCGTGCTTGCCGGCCACGGTGGCTGTGCTACGGTCGTGCGCTGGCGTGCATGAGGCCACGCGGAGAGCCAGGGAGCGATGGGCGGCGCGGAACGGCGTTCTGCCGTGGTGTGCCTCCTGTCGGCCGCCACGGGAGGTCCCGACGCCGCAGAAGACGCCGGCGAGGGCGAGCCAGCGCGCTACCGACGCCAGGAAGGCTCCACGCACGCGTGTGCAGCTTCGGACAAGAGGAAGAGGCGGCGAGGAACGTGCCAAGGGCACTGTGGCCGCGTGACTGAAACTGACGGACTGAAGATGACACTGAAACTGAATTTTCTGAACTTTGAACAGTAACAGTGCCCACCAGGTATTCGACCGAATGAAATTGGCCTCTTGTGATTTTTCCTTGAGCTGATTTTTGGTGGAGTGGCTTCTCCTTGCTCAAGTAGGCTGCATGATTTTTGGTGGAATTTTTGGAGCTGTGTGGATATGAATTTCACCAAATTTGGCAAATCTGGTCCAAACTTGCAGAGACTGTATTTTGAAAAATTTGAAAAGAGGAGGAGTGGATCAAGATGGTTCTGGGTTGTGGGTTCAAAGGACAATCCAGGAGAATTGGTTTGAGGTCAAAACTCAAATGCCATAGGGCACTTGCTTTGAAAATCCCTCAGGCTCCAAATAATTTTCAGAATTGAATTGAGGGAAAAAAATAATTAGAGAAAAATCCAAAACTTGTTTGGATTAGTTGGGACAGAGAACTTAGGTTGATCACAAGGTGTAGGGGAGGTTTTGGAGGGGTTTTACCACATGGGCAAAAATGCCAAGTCATGGTGGTTCCAAGATATGAAAATCCCAAATTTCATGGAGTTTCTTTTTAAAAGAAAAAGATTAAACTCCCAAAATAATTTTGGGAGAGAACCAACAGAGAAGAAGTTTCAAAAGGTCAAACACCAAAGTTTGAAGCAAGAATTAAAACCTTGCCAAAGGAAAGAAAGTTTTTTAAGAGGAAGGTTTTCTGGAAAATTTTAAATGGCCTCTTTTCAAAAACCACAAAGTTTTTGCTGAAAACCAAAGTAAAATTTTTGGAGTGTCACAACACCTACCCCCTTAGGAAAAATCTCGTCCCCGAGATTTCAGCTGATCCTTAAATAAGTGTGGATGCTCTGTCCGAAGAAAATCCTCGCTTTCCCAAGTTGCTTCACTGTCGGTGTGATTGCTCCACTGGACTTTGAAAAACTTGATGGTTTTCTGTCGGGTCCTCCTTTCAGACTCCTCTAATATTCTTATGGGACGTTCTCGATAAGTGAGGTCTGGCTGTATGTCAATGTTCTCATGAGATACTTGTTTCTCTGGGTTGCTCACGCACTTCCTTAATTGAGAGACGTGGAACACGTCGTGAATGTCGGACAAGTCTTCGGGTAAGTCTAGCTGGTAGGCTACAGTGCCTCTCCGTGCCACTATGCAAAATGGTACAATGAATCTTGGTGCTAATTTTCCTTTAATCTTAAACCGTTGCAATCCTCTCATCGGGGATACTTTCAAGTATACGAATTCACCGGGTTCGAAACTGACCCTACGATGTTTCTGATCATAATAACTTTTCTGTCGACTTTGAGCGGTCTTAAGTCGGTCCCTGATTAGCTTGATTTTTTCCTCGGCTTCTCTGAGCATATCTGGTCCGAAGATGCGGCTGTCTCCGGTCTCTGACCAATTTAACGGGGTACGACATCTCCTTCCGTATAGGGCTTCGAAAGGAGCCATTTGCAGGCTGGCCTGGTAACTGTTGTTGTATGCGAACTCGGCATATGGCAGGCTGTCCTCCCAACTGGTCCCATAGGTGAGGACACATGCTCTCAGCATGTCTTCTAAAACCTGGTTTACGCGTTCTGTTTGTCCATCAGTCTGTGGATGGTATGCGGTACTGAAGGCTAGTTGGGTTCCCAGAGCCTGTTGTAATTGCTCCCAAAATCTTGAGACGAACTGAGTGCCTCTGTCGGAAATTATAGTTTTCGGGACACCGTGCAGACAGATTATGCGGGAAAGATAAATCCTGGCAAGCCTCTGAGTGGTGTAGGTTGTCTTCACTGGAATAAAGTGTGCTACTTTGGTCAACCTGTCAGTGATGACCCATATGGCATCATTCCCGTGTCGTGACCGAGGTAATCCGACAATAAAATCCATCCCTATTTCATCCCATTTCCACTCAGGTATTTTGTTAGGTTGCAGTAGTCCGGCTGGTCTCTGATGTTCAGCTTTTATGCGTTGACATGAGTCGCAACATGCAATGAAAGCGGCTATGTCCCTCTTCATACCGTGCCACCAAAATCTTTCCTGAATATCCTTATACATTTTGGTTCCTCCAGGGTGGATCGAATATGGAGTGGTGTGTGCTTCAGTTAAAACTTGCCGTTTAAGGTCTTCTATGTTTGGCACGCATAGCCTTTCTCCGTACCATAATATTCCTTCATTGTCTATGACGAATTCCGAGGCCTTGCCCATACTCAACTTCCTTTTAATTCCTTCAATGCTGGGGTGACCGGACTGAGCCTCTTTAATTTTCTCCACAAGGTGTGGTTGTATTTCCAAGTTTGATATGGTGCCTTCTGCTACCATTATCAAGTTGAGCTTGACAAATTCTTGATGGAATTCGGGCCTCAAGCTGTGCAGATAGTTCCCGTCGGAGCTGGGGTTCCGACTCAGGGCATCGGCCACTACGTTTGCTTTCCCTGGATGGTAATGGATACCAACATCGTAATCCTTTACCAATTCTAACCAGCGGCGTTGCCGTAAATTTAGTTCTGGCTGCGTAAAGATGTATTTGAGGCTTTTGTGATCCGTATATATCTCACATCGATTCCCAAGTAGAAAATGCCTCCATTCCTTGAGTGCATGAATAACTGCTGCCATTTCTAAATCATGAGTGGGATAATTTTCCTCGTGTTTGCGAAGTTGCCTTGAAGCGTAGGCGACAACCTTGCCTTCTTGCATCAACACGCATCCGAGACCCTTTCTGGATGCGTCACAAAATACTTCAAAATTCTTGTGTATATCGGGTATAATTAATACTGGTGCTGTTGTTAATTTCCGCTTTAGCTCTTGGAAACTTTTCTCGCAGGCTTCTGTCCATTCAAACTTCTTATCTTTCTTGAGTAACTGTGTCATAGGCTTGGATATGGTGGAAAATCCTTCAATAAATCTGCGGTAATATCCTGCCATTCCCAAGAAACTTCGTATGTCTGTTACGCTGGCTGGTGACTTCCAGTCAAGTACGGCCTTGACTTTCTCCGGGTCCACTGCTATACCGTCTTGAGTCAGCACGTGGCCTAGAAAACCTACTTGTCTTAACCAAAATTCGCACTTGCTGAACTTGGCATACAATTGGTGTTTCCTTAGCTCTCCTAGTACAATCCTGAGATGTTCTGCGTGCTCTTCTGGTGTTTTGGAGTATACCAGAATATCATCGATGAATACTACGACGAATTTGTCCATAAACTTCATAAATACTTTGTTCATGAGGTGAACAAAATATGCCGGGGCGTTAGTTAATCCAAATGGCATCACTGTGAACTCGTACAGTCCATATCTGGAGGTGAAGGCTGTTTTGGGGATATCTTCCGTTCGTACCTTCAATTGATGGTATCCTGACCTTAAGTCAATTTTTGAGAATACCTTGGCCTGAGCAAGTTGATCAAACAAATCGTTTATCCTTGGCATCGGGTATTTGTTTTTGACTGTGACCATGTTAAGTGCTCGATAGTCGATACACAATCTCAGCGTTCCATCCTTCTTCTTGGCAAATAAAATTGGTGATCCCCAAGGTGAGGAGCTGGCCCGAATGTATCCTTTATCCAGTAATTCATTTATTTGCTTCTTCAATTCGATCAACTCGGATGGTGCCATTCTGTATGGTTTCTTGTATATGGGGGTGGTTCCTGGTGCTAGCTCAATGCGGAATTCTATTTCTCGATCTGGTGGCATGCCTGGCAGCTCTTCAGGGAATACATCTGGAAATTCACACACTACTGGAACCTTGTTTAGCTCAGAAACGTCCACCTTATTTAATCTCGGTTGCCGGGGTCTTTTTCCTTCCTTGGCTGATACTCTTATTGTCTTCCCTTGGTGGTGTGTGAGAATCACGGTCCTGTTGAAACAGTCTATAAAACCTTTATTGGTGGTTAGCCAATCCATCCCTAGGATGACATCCGGTCCTTTATTTTCCAATACAATAAGATTTGCGTAAAACTCCAATCCTTCAAACTCAATGACCACATTCTGACAGTAATTCTGAGAAACTTGCTGAATCCCGGGGGACTTGATTATTGTGGATTTCTCCAAAGGAAGCATCGAAAAATTATTTTGCAAAGCAAAACTTTTCGAGATGAAAGAGTGAGAAGCTCCAGAATCAAACAAAACCATTGCAGGTATTGTGTTGACAGGAAACGTACCGAGTATGATATCCGAAGCATTTTGTGCCTCCTCTTTGGTTACGTGGTTCAGATGACCCTTCCTGTGGTTATTGTTGGGATTGAAATTGTTTCGCTTGGGCGCTGAATTATTTCCGCCGTTGTTCGGCTTTGGGGTTGAGTTCCTTGGCTTGGGGCACTGTTTGGCATAATGCCCTTCTTCTCCACAAGCGTAACAAGTAACGCCGGGGGCGATAGGTGAATTCCTTGTCCCTTGCATGAAAATTCTTGATTGGGCGTGAGACATTGGATGAGAATTTGGGTGTCCCACCCTTTTTAAAATCTATCTTGCTTCGGTGATTGCGAGAGTGATTAGTCTGGTCCCTTTTTCGCTTGCGGATATCTTCCAGACTGCGTCTCTCATTTTCCAGAGTAATGGCCTTGTCCACCAGCGTTTTAAAATCAGGAAAAGTGTGCACGACCAGTTGGCATTTAAGTGCGGGCGCCAGACCGTCAAGGAATTTCTCCATCTTCTTGATTTCAGTCATACGCTCCTCATTGGCGTAGCGGGATAATAGGGTAAATTGACTGTTGTAATCTGACACTGTCATGTTCCTTTGTTTGAGGTCATCAAATTCTCTCTTCTTGATTTTCATAATACTCTTAGGAATATGTGCACCACGGAAACCTTCCTTGAAATCATCCCAGGTTATGTCATTTTCGTTGGGATGCATGTGCAGAAAATTCTCCCACCACGATGCGGCTGCTCCTGTGAGATAGTGTGGAGCATATAGTACTTTCTCGAGATCTAAACACTTTGCAATAATTAATTTCCTCTCCATATCTCGAAGCCAGTCCTCGGCTTCAAGAGGCTTGTCAGTGTGAGAAAATGTTTGAGGACGTGTCTTCTGTAGCTCAGATAACTTGGAATGTTGCTGATACTGTCCATGATGATTCCCCATGTTGATGACTTGGTTCATCATCTCGCGATGTTGTTGCTGACTCTGTTCGTAAAGGCGGCACATTTGTGAAAGTGCCGATTCACTGCCTTGTTGGCTTGACTGTCCCTGAGTGAACTCGTTGCTGGGTTGTGCATCATAATTTTCCTCTGATGGAATTGGCATGGAGCGAGTCCAAGGACGAGACATTTTTCACTCTGGGGATATATTTTGTAAAACCCATAAGAAAAGCGGAAAGAGTCGCAAAAACAAATCCAAAAAAATGCATAAAGCTGGCAGATAGAATTAAATAACTCAGCTTACTTAAGAAAAACAAATCGACTTGCGCACGGAGAAGGACTGCTCATTACATATCTTACACGCGGGCGGTAATTATACAATACATCACTCAGGATATGCGTACCTAATCCTGACATGTTATTAGGGCTAGTGCACTTCTCCAGATCCTACATGATGCGCAAACAGGCTACTTTTCACAGCCTATGCACATATCTTACAAAGTGGTACAACACACGGCAGCTAAGCGCACTCAGGCAGAAATGTTGACGACCTCCCTTGCCCTGCCGAGGGCGAGGCGTAGCGAGGTTGGGGACTCGACTTCCTCCTCGCTAATGGGCTCCATACGTGTAGTGTTGCGCAGAGCGGGCGGAGCGGTTGCCAGGGGCGGAGCAACACGTACAGGAGTGGGCGCGAAGGTTGGTGTAGTGCGTGCTGGAGTGGGTGCAATGACTTGGTTAAATTCTTCGGTAGAAGGCAGGCGACGAGTAGGCGTAAAAGATGCTGATGACGAGACAAAAGTCAGTGGCGGAGCGATGGGTAGGAGCTCCCTCCTGTTGGCAGCACAGCCATGGACTGAGTCCATGCGGGTAGCTACGAAGTCGTCCACCAGGTTGTCGAAGGCTGCCTCCAGGGCCCGGAGATACTCAATGAGCATCTCAAAAGCCTCATCTCGTTCTCCTCTGGGGCAGGAGTATGCGTAGTGACAGGTGTAAGGCACATGGCACGGAAGATAACGGTAACGACGAGCCTTCATCACGGGAAGGACATCCCTGAGACGAGCTATCGCCTCGCGGGCTGCCATCTGCATAGCATGCCTCTCCGTAGGCATGGCTCTTCCCACGAACCGGAAGTGGCGTAACTCACCACGCCCTCCCCTGAACTGCACCGCAGCCTGGTGCATGGTCAGACTGTCGTTGACTCGGTGCTGGTAGAGTGTGAAGACTGGGCGCACGGATGGCCCCATCGCGACCTGAACGATGGAAGAAAGAAGCTTGACGAACCCATCGGGCACGTTGGCGAAGGTCTGAGACTCGCAGCTGACGTCGGCCATCTACAAAAGTAGGCAAAATTCTGCAGGGTCAGATCATAAATTTATGCTGACTGACAGAAAATGACTACCATTGCAAAAATATAAATTAGCTCTATCAGGCTAATGACTAATTAGCAATCACACCTAGTGGCTTCCTACAGTCAGCCTGGTTCTGGTACCAAGCTTGTCACGACCGGTTTTCCAATAAAAATATTTATTGATAAACCAGTCTTTTGAGTCCAGTATGAGAGAAATCCTCCTCACTGGTAGACAATTCCTTGATACAATAAGCCAGTAGCATAAAAATATATTACAGGGTTGAACTGTGGCCGCTCAACCAAATTATTACAAGCACGCCAATAATCATACATAATGGCGGACAAAACACAGTGGTGTGGAGACATACTACTGACTCAAGGATAGGCTGGTGGTGGAAAAACACAGTGTGAAGGGAAATACAAGACTCTAAGAATATCATTTCATCGAACGTCGGGGTGAGGCTCGATAAATTTATTTGGTAGCGGAAGCGGATATAAAACAGTGGCCAAATCCAGGGTCGCACGAGACTGACTGGGACTCCTCTAAGTGTCGGACTCGCTATCGAACTCTTCATCCATGAGATCGCCTTCGTCAGCATCTGGCCAAATCAACAAGCCAGTGAGTACTTTGAAAGTACTCGCAAGACAGTTCGGACGTAAGATATAACAAATGCATGCATGGATGCAACATGATTAATTCCTTAATGCACAATAAATAAAATTGGCATAACGGGTAAGTAAAAAGGGAAAACGGCGGTAGTCCGCCTGAAATTCCACAGAACATAAATAAGGACCGATCGGGTGTCTGAAGCGACGCCTCGAAAGGTGAACAAATACAAATAAGGAAATGATGCCACAGTTGGGCATCTTAGCGACACCACATAAAGGGCTTTTAAAAGAAATGCCACGGTCGGACGTCTGAGCGACATCGCAGAAAGGGCTTTAAAAAGAAATGCCACAGTCGGACGTCTGAGCGACATCGCAGAAAGGGCTTTAAAAGAAATGCCACAGTCGGACGTCTGAGCGACATCGCAGAAAGGGCTTTAAAAGAAATGCCATAGTCGGACGTCTGAGCGACATCGCAGAAAGGG
>NC_041389.1:622367957-622372216 GCF_002162155.2 Triticum dicoccoides
TTAAAAGAAATGCCACAGTCGGACGTCTGAGCGACATCGCAGAAAGGGCTTTAAAAGAAATGCCACAGTCGGACGTCTGAGCGACATCGCAGAAAGGGCTTTAAAAGAAATGCCACAGTCGGACGTCTGAGCGACATCGCAGAAAGGGCTTTAAAATAAATGCCACAGTCGGACGTCTGAGCGACATCACAGAAAGGGCTTTAAAATTTACCAGTAAACAATACTCATAATAAACATTCAATCCATGAGAATAAACGGGTTAGTCCATCCGCAGGGATAATCATTCAGTCGGACTGAGCACTCATGCGATTCACCGGAGTCTCTGTCATCAAAGCTGACAATTGATTAGGATAAGAAGGAACGAAACTTGTCATGGAATAGATGATTTGGAGGAATATATGACTCTGCAGAGTTTGTACAAAATTTTTCCCACAGTCAACGGATTTCCGTAGTCACGAAGGACTAGTTCCGTTTACGGTATTTCAGAAGAAAACACATCTAACCGGTACACACCCATCCTACCTCTCGATGCTAGGAATCACCCTAGTCATCGTCCAAGAAAAACTTTTGAGACGGGGAGATCACAATCTCGAATAGCATGGGATCAAATTTATATACGCGCGCTCTAAGGGGTGCCCCCCTCTCGGTCCCAACCGGAAACACCCATGCCCCCTGACCGGATGACTGGCTTTAATCCAGGGCCATGGAACCATCATCACGGCCTCTCCTCTTTGGTGTGTACCATGAAAGCGGTTTGCAACTTACTAAACCATATTCCTTGCGGAAAACATGTGGTAGTACAAGGAAGGAAATGATAGGTACTGGACCGATATGGTTTGACACTGAAGTCACATGGTCTGGTGTACGACTGGCATGCTACAACACTGCCACTGTACCCATCCTCATGCCAACACATGGCCATTCATATTCACATTCATCCACGTATGGATCATCGAACTCACTCACCTTATTATCACATAAAATAACGTTCATCAGTATGCTCACCATCATGCCATGAAACTAACTAAATGCAAAACATGCCAAGACACTCATCATATCAAAAGTTCAAGCATGCTTGCCTGGTTCAGAGTAGTCGGAGCCTAGCTCGGTGAAGTTCGCGGCTCCGTCACCTCCTTCGGTATCTACGGTTTAAAGAAAACATATGCGCTAACATAAATACCAAGGAGTGCACAGAAGGTAAACCAAATATTTTTCAAATAAATCTGATAAAAAACTAGACAAAATTTTAAAGAGAACAGAAAAAGAATCAATCAAAAATACTTTTCTGATTAAAAGTTATAAGGGTTTTTGTCCAGGGACTTATCTGTAATGAAACAGAAGATTTCCAGGGGCTAGTTTATAAAAACAGAAAACGCTTCGGTAGCGACTACGCCAGCCCGAAGAGAAAACGCATTCTGCCCGAAGGCGCTTCCAGAAAACGATTCGAAGAGAGAGCAGAGAGGCTGACGGTGGGGTCCCACCCGTCAGGTTCAAATGTTCAAATGGGGCGGCAGAGTTCGCCGGCACCTGAGAGCCGCGGTGGTCGCCGGCGGCGATCCACGGCGAGGCAGAGAGATCGGGGAGTACCTCCGTGCTCAGGGTACCCTTCCGCGTCATTTGATGGTGGTGGAGTCGGTCGGCGAGCACCACGTCTACGACGAGCTTTGCTCCGGCGGACGGCGGCTCGGGTGGTCGAGGGGCTCGTCGGAGAGGGCTGCAAAGGTTAAATTGAAGAGGGGGTTATGCTCCTGGCAGCTAGAGAAGGTAACGAACGGGGTTTGAGCGCCGGAGATGGCCTCACCAGAACGAATCGGGCTGGAGGCCGAGGCGGGGCGAGGCGGCCGGAGCTGGGGGAGGAGACCTCCTCGAGGTCCCCCTAGTGGCCTGGCGGGGTGTTGGTGAGTAGTGGGGGTGCTGCGTGCACGAGAGTGAGCTCGGGACCCCTTTATATAGGCGGTCCGAGGCGGTTGCCGTGAACGAGGATCACCGGCGAGCGATTACGGTGGCGCAGTGCTCGGTCGGGGTGGTTAGGGGGTCGAGCGTCATCACGGAGGTTCAATGGGTCCGTTTTGGTGTTAAACTGGCCGGGGTTTGGGTGTTAAGGGCGAGCTCGACGGAACGGTGAGGGTGCGGGCCCGTCGGCGGCGGAGAGCGTGTTCCGTGCTTGCCGGCCACGGTGGCTGTGCTACGGTCGTGCGCTGGCGTGCATGAGGCCACGCGGAGAACCAGGGAGCGATGGGCGGCGCGGAACGGCGTTCTGCCGTGGTGTGCCTCCTGTCGGCCGCCACGGGAGGTCCCGACGCCGCAGAAGACGCCGGCGAGGGCGAGCCACCGCGCTACCGACGCCAGGAAGGCTCCACGCACGCGTGTGCAGCTTCGGACAAGAGGAAGAGGCGGCGAGGAACGTGCCAAGGGCACTGTGGCCGCGTGACTGAAACTGACGGACTGAAGATGACACTGAAACTGAATTTTCTGAACTTTGAATAGTAACAGTGCCCACCAGGTGTTCGACCGAATGAAATTGGCCTCTGGTGATTTTTCCTTGAGCTGATTTTTGGTGGAGTGGCTTCTCCTTGCTCAAGTAGGCTGCATGATTTTTGGTGGAATTTTTGGAGCAGTGTGGATATGAATTTCACCAAATTTGGCAAATCTGGTCCAAACTTGCAGAGACTGTATTTTGAAAAATTTGAAAAGAGGAGGAGTGGATCAAGATGGTTCTGGGTTGTGGGTTCAAAGGACAATCCAGGAGAATTGGTTTGAGGTCAAAACTCAAATGCCATAGGGCACTTGCTTTGAAAATCCCTCAGGCTCCAAATAATTTTCAGAATTGAATTGAGGGAAAAAAATAATTAGAGAAAAATCCAAAACTTGTTTGGATTAGTTGGGACAGAGAACTTAGGTTGATCACAAGGTGTAGCGGAGGTTTTGGAGGGGTTTTACCACATGGGCAAAAATGCCAAGTCATGGTGGTTCCAAGATATGAAAATCCCAAATTTCATGGAGTTTCTTTTTAAAAGAAAAAGATTAAACTCCCAAAATAATTTTGGGAGAGAACCAACAGAGAAGAAGTTTCAAAAGGTCAAACACCAAAGTTTGAAGCAAGAATAAAAACCTTGCCAAAGGAAAGAAAGTTTTTTAAGAGGAAGGTTTTCTGGAAAATTTTAAATGGCCTCTTTTCAAAAACCACAAAGTTTTTGCTGAAAACCAAAGTAAAAATTTTGGAGTGTCACAGATTCTTTGCCGTCTGCCAGCAGACGGCAAAGAGCACGCGGACGGCAAAGAGCTTCTTTGCCGTCTGCTTTTGTGTAGCTGATGGCAAAGAGCTTCTTTGCCGTCCGCTAGCTGACGGCAAAGAGCTGGCAGATGGCAAAGTAGCTGATTCCAGTATTGTATATAACATGGCCACTTCAATGAAAAGATATAATCAACAATAATGGAATATGCAAATGAACATCAATGACATATAGCTACTATTCTGTTTGACCAAGTTTTTGAAAAGAAAAACAATTTTGTTTTTTGTTTATAGCTAAATGCCATAGCTACTGTTTTTTATTTATAGCTAAATACTTTTGTTTTTTGTCTAAAGCTAAAAGTCTAGGAACTACATTTTGTCTAACCCTTTTGACCTCACCAGAATTTCCACAGCAAGACCTTAGTACCTACACCCAATTTCTTCAAAAATATTCAGGTCCATAGTCCAAATAATTCAAATTTCATTTGAATGAAATTTGGAACAAATTCAGGTCCGTAGTCAAAATATTTTTTTATAGCTAAGTGTTTTTTGTTTATACCCTCTGTTAATTTAAATCTAAATGCTACTATTATTTATATACCCTCTATTAGTTTAAAGCTAAATGGGATTACTGTTTAGGAATTTTCAGAAAAATTGCCCTAGCTAATTTCCTAAAAAAATTGCAAATCATTTTTCCTAAATGCTATAAAATGCCTACTGCCCTAAAAAAATCTAGGGTTCATATGAACACCTAGGGTTCATATGAACATCAACACAGTATCAACACATATATATATAATTGCCCTAGCAGAGAGAAATAGGAGGGTAGGGACAGGAGAGGCATAGCCTTACGGTCGGCGGCGAGGGCAGGCTCTGGCTCGGGCAGCGGCGGTGAGGTCGAGGGCGGCGGCGGCGAGCTCGAGGGAGGCGACAGTGAGGTCGATGATGACGGCCTCGGGCGGCGGCTGTGAGGTCGAGAGGGCGGCCTCGGGCGGCGGCGGTGTGGTCGAAGGCGGCGGGCAGCGGC
>NC_041389.1:622372451-622405984 GCF_002162155.2 Triticum dicoccoides
CGGCGGTGTGGTCGAAGGCGGCCTCCGGCGGTGGCGGTGTGGTCGAAGGCGCGCGGCAGGGCAACGGCGGCGATGGAGCAGTTGGGGGACAGGGGGGAGTAGAGAGGGGGGGAAAAGGACTCAGCGAAATTTTGTGCCGGGGCTGCCAGGATTTGAGTCAAACTAGCAGCAGCGCGTTTTTACGAAACACGCTATAGCTAAGATAGCTATAGCGTTTTCCAGAGAAACGCGCTGCAGCTAACCCTTTCTGTTTTCTTTCTCTTTTTCTTTTGTTTTCTTTACATTTTCTTTTTTTCATTTCTCCTTTTTCTATTTCTTTCATTTTCATTTACTTTTCTACTTAATTTTCTATTTATTTTCTTTTCCATAGCAGTAGCGTTGTAAAGAAGAAACGCGCTGCTACAATGTTTTAAGCAGTAGCGTGCTTCTGCGAGAAGCGCTGCTACTATTCCTAGCCTACCGACATCAGTGAGAGAATTTAGTAGTAGCGCTTTTCTTTGGAGACGCGCTACTGCTGAAATAATGATTGTAGCGTGCTTTTGCAACAAGCGCTACTACTAAGTAGCGCTAGCGCCGAGTTTTGACCAACGCTACTGCTATACCTCTGTGTATAGCATTTTCCCTAGCAGTGGCTGCTGGTAAGATTCTGTGTATAGGCTTTTCCCTAGTAGTGGATGATGAGCCCAGATTCCGTGAAATGGCTTGAGGCCATGAAATCTGAGATGGGATACATGTATGAGAACAAAGTGTGGACTTTGGTGGAATTGCCCGATGATCGGCAAGCCATAGAATATAAATGGATCTTCGAGAGGAAGATGGACGCTGATAGTTGTGTTACTATCTACAAAGCTCTGCTTGTCGTAAAAGGTTTTCGACAAGTTCAAGGTGTTGACTACAATGAGATTTTCTCAACTGTAGCGATGCTTAAATCCGTCTAAATCATGTTAGCGGTTGTCGGTGTCAAAATCGGCGGATCTCGGGTAGAGGGTCCCGAACTGTGCGTCTAAGGCTAATGGTAATAGGAGGCGGGGGACACAATGTTTACCCAGGTTCGGGCCCTCTCGATGGAGGTAATACCCTACTTCCTGCTTGATTGATCTTGATGATATGAGTATTACAGAGTTGATCTACTAGGAGATCGTAGAGGCTAAACCCTAGAAGCTAGCCTATGATTATGATGATTGTTGTCTTACGGACTAAACCCTCTGGTTTATATAGACACGGGAGGGGTCTAGGGTTACATAGAGTCGGTTACAGAGAAGGAGATCTACACATACGAATCGCCAAGCTTGCCTTCCACGCAAAGGAGAGTCCCATCCGGACACGGGACGAAGTCTTCAATCTTGTATCTTCATGGTCCAACAGTCCTACATAAGCATATAGTCCGGCTGTCCGAGGACCCCCTAATCCAGGACTCCCTCAGTAGCCCCTGAACCAGGCTTTCAATGACGATGAGCCCGGCGCGCAGATTGTATTCGACATTGCAAGGCAGGTTCCATCTCCGAATACTCCAAGGTAAATTTTGAACACATGAATCATGTCCGGCTTTGCAAAACAATTTCCACATACAACTGTAGAGAGCATAATTTTTCACGAATCTAATCTGCCGACAATTTTTCATGGCATGACATCACGTCATGGCCCGGTCATTATTCGAACCATTTTTCCCAGCCTGCTACTGCATATTGCGGGGCGGTTTTGTTGGCACGTCTTGTCAAAGCAGAGATCGTGTCCCCTTATCACGGGGTCCTCATCAATACGGGTGTGGGTAACCAACCGCGCCATCGATGTGGCGCTTGGGGAATAAGCGAGTTTGTAGGGCAAGTGGAGAGGCGCACAGCTTCTACCGCCTTTATAAAGAGACAAGGACTCCCCTTTTCACCCATGCCATCTTCTCCCTCTGCTCATACATTCCCTCTCGCTCGAGCCCTAGCGCCCAAGCGTTCGTCTTCTCCACTCGAAGAGATCTTCCGAAAATGTCCGGATCCGGAGCAGGAGGCAAGTGGATGGCCTCTACCGTCCGGGAGAAGGATATCAAAAAGCTTCGGGAGGCCAGGTATCTGGCCAAGAAAATCGGCCACCGTCTTCTGACGGCGGGACAGATCGTCCCTACTCCAGAACCACACGAGAGGGTTGTATCCCTCCCTCATTTTGTCCGCGGGCTAGGGTTTCCCCTCCACCCATTCGTTCGTGGCATCATGTATTATTACGGGATTGATTTCCATGATCTATCCCCTAATTCATTCCTCAACATCTCGACATTCATCATCGTGTGCGAGGCCTTACTCTGCATCTCGCCACACTTCGACTTATGGCTGAAGATTTTTTAATGTGAAGCCCAAGGTAGTGAGTGGCGAGCACGCCGAGTGCGGAGGCGCCATGGTGAGTAGAATGCCCAACGTCATATGGCCAACAGGTACTTTCAATGATTCCGTCAAGGAGTGGCAGCAGCAGTGGTTTTACATCACTGAGCCGCGCGGCAAGAAGTGGGCCGCTGCTCCCGAATTCCGATCCGGAGCCCCCTTGCGGCTTACATCCTGGCCCAAGAAAGGCTTGAATTGGTCTTTGTCCGACGAACTGTCGGTACTCCAGACACGTATCAAGGATATGGAGGACAAGAACATCAAGCTTGTCAATGTATTCCAAGTGATGTTAGTTCGCCTGATCCTTCCTTGTCAGCACCGAGCTTGCAATTTATGGGAATTCGAACCAGCCAAGCACTAGACCCTACGGGAGCTCTTTGGTTCCTTGCACAAGGACATCTAGAAGGTGCTTTTTAAGTCCGGCAGATCATGGCCAGACTCCGCCGAGGACCGTGGGTACCAACTGTCCCACCCTGCAAGTCCGGTAAGTCATTTATATGTTTGGCAATTCATATGTTTCATTGGCATATCCCGAGGAAGATGCTTTAATGTGCTTTCCACAATTCTCCTAGGGCTGGACGAAGAAGGCGAGGCGGATCCACTGTCCGGCCCCACTGCCGGAAGAACTGTCCGGCCCACTTCTGACGAAGATGCTGGTCCCAGCGCCTTACAAGGCACCAAAGAAGAAGGCCAAGAAGGAGGCCAAGGAGACTAGGGGCGACCTCCGTCGCCGCGGCGCTTCGAACACAAAATTCGAAGACTCCAACTCCCATTCTTCCTCCGAAGAGGAGGAGGAGGAGGAAGAAGATGAATCCCCCATGGGGGGAAGAAAGAAAAGGATGTCATCCACATCTTTGGAGGCCGAATCACCTAAGAGGGGAAAAACCCTCTTCCGAAGGAGTCTTCCGCTGCTGCCGATAGCAGCCCGGAGTGGGATCCCAGGGCCCAGCCCCTGGTGAACTCGTGAGTATACAAAACCCAAACATGCTTTATGCGTCCAGGCTCATCATGGCATAATACTTTAAACTGAGCCATACTTTTGTTTGCAGTCAGGCGGGGTCCCGCACCGAACAATCCTCGTCAGAGGATTCGCTGGGTCCGGATGATATAGAGAGTGGGGCACCCCCGAAGGCCCCTACCCCCAAACATGTGAATGACACCGAGGTGACGTCCCAGAAGGGCCCAAACCAAGGGGAGGGGAGATCATAAAGGCGGCGCCAGGAGGTCAATCTTCAGGGGCCGGACATACGGGAGAGAAGGCTCCCATAGGCGTCGACGGTGGGGGCGATCTCGAATTCGGCCCCCAGCCGAACGCAGTCCCGAAGACCTCTACGGCTCCAGAATTGGGCAGGCGGCCTCCCTCGGCTGGAGGGGGTGTGCCCGCTCCGCCGACAACCTCTGTCGAACTAGAGGTGCCAGATAGCTTATTGACGGTGCTAAAAAGCGCTTCCATCGTTGATGAACACCGTGTCCTTATGGGTGCGGTGATTAAGAAGATTCAGTTCGCTGAGAGTGGACTGAATGAATCATGTATCAGCCTTATAAAAGGCTTTGAGGTATGTTTTGTGAGGTTTTGAAGAGTGTCATAGTATGGATAGTATCCCCTGATATACTGTTCGGTGAAAGAAAGAACCGGACAGAGGATCAAATTTATGTTCACAGGAGACTCGTTTGATGACATATGTATTTCCTATTTTGTAAGCAGGTGTCTGTAGCGTCCGCTGCCTCTCACACTATGGAGGTATCTGGACTGAGGCAGAGTCCGGAGCAGGCCGAAGGGGAACTTGGCCGAGTGAAGAAGCAGTTGGAGGATAACCAAGGTATGCCGAAACCTTGTTTTGTTCAGCAAAATGAATAAGTGTGCCTGATGAAAGTATTTTTATTGTGCGCTCTAGGGGCGATGGCCAAAATTGAGGCTCTTAAGAAGGCTGTGGCCGAAGCCAAGATGAAAGCAGCCGCGGAGCAGGCTCTTCGCGAAAAGCGCGAGGCCAGGGTTATTGAAGCTGATCGTGAGCTTCAGGATGCCATGAAGAAAAGTGAGTCCTTGGAGCAGATTTTATCAATGAAAGAATCCGAACTCGCACAAGCTCGCCAAGCCGCGAGTGATGCCTGGGAGGAAACCCAAGGTGCTTTGAAGGAAATGCAGGAGGCGAGGCAGACTGCGGTTGGTAAGGCTTTTTCTATACAAAGCGGTATTTTTTAAAGGATAAAATCAAGTTGATAATTTGAATTCTGATTTCTCCAGGGGTGTTTGTTGAGCTGCCATGCAGCATATCTGATGCCGCCCAATTCTACCGAGCCGAGGAAAAGAAGACAGTAGAGAAACTCTTTTGGACGCAGTATTTGGCGCCGAATTATCCGGTGCCATTTACCGATCAGCTGAAGCAGCTGATCGAACTGCACAAGGCGTCCGGACTAGCCATGAAGGATTTGATTGTCCGGCTATGGCCCGCCGAGCCAATTCCAAGCAGTTATTTCGGGCTCGTGAAGCGGCTTGTGAGTGCCTGCCCTCGACTCGAAGTCATCAAGCGGTCGGTCTGTATGGAGGGTGCGCGAATGGCCTTTGCCCATGCAAAAGTGCACTGGGGAAAGCTGGATGCGGAAAAGCTGATGACCGAGGGACCACCGGAGGGGAAGGAGCACCGCAAGCCCGAATTATATTATGATAGTGTCCTGAAAGGAGCCAGCCTTGTGGCGGAGCAATGCACCAAGGACATTGTATTTCCATGAATACAGTCATGCTGTCCTTTGTAATGCTAAACAAGGTCATTTCTATTATTTATTGCCTGTTATGTGCAGGTTTTTCCTCCTGTGCAGCCGTTTCATATATAGTAATCTTGAGAGTTGGCTAGTCGTCGGCTTCTGCCCCCACGTAGGAAGTACGGGGGTGTTCGGGATAAACCTGAGCACTCTTTATCCCATTTTTGGGTCCTTGAAGGAGGTGTTCAGCACAACGCTTTATCACTCTCACGTAGCCATAGGAGTTTGACAAAAGTAAGGTAGGCGTAGCCCCTGGTGTTCGGAAGACCGCATGAGGGGCTCTATAAGCACCTGATTGGGAGAAAAACCGATCCATCGCACGCTGCATTGGTTATGGCATTATGCGGAAGAAATCCTTAAGGATTTTACAACCTCTCGAACAACTGACCAGCTCTTGCTATATCATGACAGTCAGTTTTCGGCTTTCTCTACTGAGGTGCTCGTCCGGAAGAACCGGGACACAATCACAGTAGTTTTCCCAGTACTACCTTAGCCGATATAGCGGAACGTAAGGTACCAAAACATGGGAGACGGGCAAACCCAACTATTGACCCAAGTCATGATTCAAAGCTGATGCATATAATGTTATGAGTTCAGGGTGCAGAGCGACCGTGAAGGTGGTCGGACTTTATTGCCGTATTATGGGAACCATAAATCCCTAGCATACTAAGGCATATCACGATGTATGAATGTCGTTATGACGAAAGGTGTCAATAAGAAATGATAGCAGATAAGCATCATATAAATCTACATGTTGTATTCGAGTAATACGTCGATGCGTATGAGTACAGGAGATGTGATAAAAAGAAGTGTGACGGCGGAACCTGCTGAGACCAGGCGGGAACAAGCTGTATGCGGATCCGGAGTGTATCCGGATTTTCTACGAGGGGAACATTTAGGGATTCCTTTGCACGTCCTAGCCGATTCCATGTTGCCAGTCCTGTCCTGCATAAAAGTGAACCTGCAAGAAATATTTTTTTGGCACGTAGCGGTTGAGCCGTGATATGTGGCCTTTTCCTACTTTTGCCGGAGTGTTTAGTTGAGCTCGGGACGAGCCGGGCTATCATGCCGCGAAGTAGTTCGGACTCCTTTACCGGCGTCCGATGGCTTGGCTGTCGACTCAAGGTTCAATTGAAAGGTGCCACTTGTTGCTTCTGTTGTTGAAGCAGGGATATGCTCTTCGGCGCCGAGGTGGAGTTCGGCTTCGCCATTAACCGTTGGCACGCCGTGCGGGCCAGGCATCTTAAGCTTACGGTAGACGTAGTGTGTATCGCATTAAAGTGAGCAAACGCGGATCATCCCAGCAGTGCCTGATAATTCTTGCGGAAAGGGACGATGTCAAAGACTAATTCTTCGGTACAGTAATTATTTGGTGATCCGAAGACTACCTCCAGAGTGATGGAGCCTATACAACTGGCCTCCACACCTGGTATTGCACCTTTGAAGGTGGTTTTGGTTGGTTTGATCCTTGAGGGATCGATGCCCATTTTGCGCACTATGTCCTGACAAAGCAGGTTTAGGCTACTGCCACCGTCCATAAGGACTCGCATCAGATGGAATCCGTCAATGATGGGGTCGAGTACCAATGCGGCTGAACCGCCATGACGGATACTGGTAGGATGGTCCTTGCGACCGAAAGTGATCGGACAAGATGACCATGAGTTGGACTTTGGGGCGACTGGCTCCATCGCATAGACGTCCCTTAGTGCCCCTTTCCGTTCCCGCTTGGGAATGTGGGGGCGTATATCATGTTTACCATTTTCACTTGGGGAGGAAATTTCTTCTATCCTCCTGTGTTCGGCGGCCGGGGCTCTTCGTCCTCATCGCTATGAAGCCCCTTTTCCTGGTTTTCGACATTCAACTTGTCGGCCCGTTTGAACACCCAGCATTCTCTGTTGGTGTGATTGGCTGGTTTATCGGGGGTGCCGTGAATTTGACACGAGCGATCGAGTGTGCAGTCCCGGCTGAATGGGCCCGGATTGTTTCTTTTAAATGGCTTTTTCCGCTGACCGGACTTAGAGCCACTGAATCCGGCATTGACTGTCGTGTCCTCGGCGTTGTCGCCATTGTTGCGACGCTTATGTCTGTTGTGTCGTGGCTTGCTGTTGCTATCTCGGGCATCTGAAGTGTCGTGATTTCTTGGCATGATGTTACTACGAGCTAGCCAGTTGTCCTCGCCCGCACAAAAGCAGGTCATGAGTGTTGTGAGGGCTGCCATGGATTTCGGCTTCTCTTGGCCGAGGTGTCGGGCGAGCCACTCGTCGCAGATGTTATGCTTAAAGGCCGCTAGGGATTCGGCATCCGGACAGTCAACGATTTGGTTATTTTTAGTTAGGAACTGAGTCCAGAACTTCCTGGATGACTCTTCGGGCTGTTGGGTTATGTGACTTAAGTCATCAGCGTCCGGTGGTCGCACGTAAGTGCCCTGGAAGTTGTCAAGGAATGCGTCCTCCAGGTTCTCCCAACTGCCAGTGGAGTTCGCCGGCAGGCTATTCAGCCAATGTCGAGCCGGTCCTTTGAGCTTAAGGGGGAGGTACTTGATGGCATGTAGATCGTCGCCGCGGGCCATGTGAATGTGGAGAAGGAAATCTTCAATCCATACCACGGGGTCTATTGTGATTCAATGTTTACGGGTTTAAACCCTTCTCGGAAATCATGATCCATTAATTCATCAGTGAAGCATAGGGGGTGTGCGGCACATCTATGCCGGGCTACATCACGACGCAGTTCAAATGAGTCTGGTCTATTGTATTCGGCCCGGCCGGACTTGTTTTTAGCGTATCCAGCATGACGGTCATCATCATGCGTTGTGGCGCCCCCGTGATCCGTAGATTGATCTTGACTGTCCTGCTTTGTTTCCAATACGTCTCGCAGGTCCTGCATGTAGCCCCGGGCCTTAGTGTTTTTGTTTAATTAGCGGCGGGGTGTGGGTTGGTGTTCGGGATGATACACCGCTTTGTCTCGGCCACGAGGTGGCCGGTCAGCCTCGTCCTGCGCTGGTAGTGTAGGCTCTAGTGCCTCCTCCTCGACTTGAGGTAGCAACCTGCGCTTTGGGTAACTTTTGGTTGGGCGCTCGAGTCCGTATTCCTCGGCTGCTAGGACCTCAGTCCATCTATCTGTTAGCAGATCTTGGTCAGCTTGAAGCTGCTGCTGTTTTTTCTTCAGGCTTTTTGAGTGGCTATAAGCCGGCACTTGAAGCGCTCCTGCTCGACGGGGTCCTCAGGCACGATGAATTCTTCGTCGCCGAGGCTCACATCGTCTTCGGAGAGAGGCATGTAGTTGTCATCTTTGATTCTCCATCTGTTGCTTGCTCCTTGGGGCTAGCTTGCCCATCCTTCCGCTCTGCCTGCTCGAAGTCTGGCTGGGCGGGATTATTTTCGTCTTTGACACCATCCGAATTGCTATTTTTGCTATGGCGGGGCTTAGAGTGGCGCCGATGACACCGGTGCTTTGATTGCTTCCCCAAGGGATTATCCTTTGTTGCCTCATCGCCATTGTTTTCTTTTGGGGTGTCCACCATGTATATATCGTATGATGAGGTGTCTATCCAGCACCCTGTGGGCGGTGGTTCGTGTTCTTCTCCTGCATCGTCGTCCATATCGTCGATGTCTTCGGAGGGAAAGTCGAGCACGTCGGTTAAGTCATCGACAGTGGCTATTAAGTGGGTGGTGGGTGGGGAACGAATTTCTTCGTCATCCGCTTCCCACTCAAGCCGGACATAGTTTGTCCAAGAGTCTCCTGATAAAGAGAGAGACCTCAATGAATTTAGCACATCACCCAAGGGTGAGTGTTGAAAGATATCCACGGAAGTAAACTCCATGATTGATGCCCAATCAGATTCGATAGGCACGGACATGCGCGGTTCGAAACCTATGACCGGAATCGAGTCCGAGGGTCCGATGACACCTTCCTATTTGAAGGTGAAGTCTGTGTTCGGCTCCAGCGCCGATGAGTGTACGGCCTCCGTGACGGGGTCCATCCACTCGTCCTCGAATGGCGTGAACTTCTCCAGCCCAAAGGCCGGGGCAGCCATAGGTGCGATATCCCGAACACCGTCCGATGGCAGATCTAAGTCATGGCCGTCGTGATTGTTCGTTGCTCCTGACGTGGGCTCGAATCCTTCGAAGATCAAGTCTCCGCGGATGTCGGCTGTGTAGTTCAAGTTTCCAAACCTGACCTGATGGCCAGGGGCGTAGCTGTCGATCTGCTCCAGATGGCCAAGCGAGTTGGCCCGTAGTACGAAGCCGCCGAATACGAAGATCTGTCCAGGGAGGAAAACCTCACCCTGGACCGCATCATTGCTGATGATTGAAGGAGCCATCAAGCCTTATCGTGACGACACAGTGGAACTCTCAATGGAAGCACCAATGTCGGTGTCAAAACCGGCGGATCTCGGGTAGGGGGTCCCGAACTGTGCGTCTAAGGCTAATGGTAACAGGAGGTGGGGGACACGATGTTTAGCCAGGTTCGGGCCCTCTCGATGGAGGTAATACCCTACTTCCTGCTTGATTGATCTTGATGATATGAATTTTACAAGAGTTGATCTACCACGAGATCATAGAGGCTAAACCCTAGAAGCTAGCCTATGATTATGATTGTTGTTGTCCTATGGACTAAACCCTCCGGTTTATATAGACACGGGAGGGGGCTAGGGTTACACAGAGTCCGTTACAGAGAAAGAGATCTACACATCCGAATCGCCAAGCTTGCATTCCACGCAAAGGAGAGTCCCATCCAGCCACGGGACAAAGTCTTCAATCTTATATCTTCATGGTCCAACAGTCCGGCATAAGCATATAGTCCGGCTGTCCGAGGACCTCCTAATCCAGGACTCCCTCAGCAGTTGCCATATTTTATGAAATCTGGCAAATGGATGTGAAAACTACATTCCTTAAATGGATATTTCTTAAAGAAGAGTTGTATATGATGCAACCAGAAGGTTTTGTCAATCCTAAAGGTACTAACAAGGTGTGCAAACTGCAGCGATCCATCTATGGACTGGTGCAAGCATCTCGGAGTTGGAATATATGCCTTGATGAGTTGATCAAAGCATATAGTTTTATACAGACTTGCAGTGAAGCCATATTTACAAGAAAGTGAGTGGGAGCTCTATAGCATTTCCAATATTATATGTGGATGACATATTGTTGATTGGAAATAATATAGAATTTCTGGATAGCATAAAGGGATACTTGAATAAGAGTAGAAGGAAGGATCGATGGCTCACCTCACCTTCAATGGTGACGCTGCATCCAGGGAGATTTTTCTTCCTGACAGGTTTTTGTGTTCGGTGGCTTTGTGCTTCGAGCCAACTCAATCGTCCGCCTCGAGCAGGTCGATAGTTATGCCCCCGGCCACCAGATCACGTTTGGAAACCTGAATTATGTTGCTGACATCCGAGGAGACTTGGTCTTCGATGGGTTTGCGTCCTTGGCCGCCACTCTGGCTCCCACCGAAGAAGACTCTTCGGATCCCCTGTCGGATCTCGTCCAGGGGTCAACACCAGCACTCACCTCGGCCTTAGATCCGGGGCAGGTCTCATCGTTCGAAGACGGGAGCGTAAGTCCCACCGGAATTTTTCCCCTTATCGAACTTCCTACCGAAGGCCCTGACGCAGGCTTAAACCTGGCTCTGGGAAACCATGCCAAACCACCGAGGTCTGCACTTAGAGGATCTGATAAGGCACTCCAGGCCAAATACATTGCGGCAGACCCGCGGTTCTCGCTCCCGCTCTTAGATGAAGCGTTGGGTCTGATGCAGTCTCTCGCCATCATGGAGGCTTTACCTCCGAACTACACCCAGCCTGGAGCGGGGGCTGAGAGAGGGGAATTTTACGCCCCACCCACCACCCACTTAATAGCAACTGTCGAGGACTTAACTGACATGCTAGATTATGTGTTCGAAGACATCGATGGCATGGACGACGATGCCAACGCTGAACCAAACCAAGTCCCACCCGTCACGAGGAGTTGGACAACCACCTCAACTTACGATGTGTACATGGTGGACACTCCGAAGAACGACGAGGACAAGCCCGTCAGTAAACTACCAAAGCACCAACGTCAGTGGCGCCCCTCACAATGTTGTCGGGCAAAGGATAGCAATACCAGCACCGGAGATAATGAGACCCCGAACGAGGCCGAAGATCCCAAACATCCCATCGAGCCCACGTCCGAACAGGACGAAAGGGATGAGGGTGAATACATCAATGGACACACGGGCAATGAAGACGTGGAGGACAACAACTACATGCCAAAATCCGAAGAGGAGGTGACGAAGACTTCATTGTCTTGGAAGAACCCCTCGATCAAGAAGGCTTAAAGCAACATCTCATTGCCACAGCTCGGAGCCTGAGGAGAAAGCTGAAGGAATTATGCCCTAGAGGCAATAATAAAGTTATTATTTATTTCCTTATATCATGATAAATGTTTATTATTCATGCTAGAATTGTATTAACCGGAAACTTAGTACATGTGTGAATACATAGACAAACAGAGTGTCACTAGTATGCCTCTACTAGACTAGCTTGCTAATAAAAGATGGTTAAGTTTCCTAGCCATAGACATGAGTTGTCATTTGATGAACGAGATCACATCATTAGAGAATGATGTGATTGACTTGACCCATTCCGTTGGCTTAGCACTTGATCATTTAGTATGTTGCTATTGCTTTCTTCATGACTTATACATGTTACTATGACTATGAGATTATGCAACTCCTGAATACCAGAGGAACACTTTGTGTGCTACCAAACATCACAATGTAACTGAGTGATTATAAAGGTGCTCTACAGGTGTCTCCAATGGTGTTTGTTGAGTTGGCATAGATCGAGATTATGATTTGTCACTCCGATTGTCGAAGAGGTATCTCTGGGCCCTCTCGGTAATGCACATCACTATAAGCCTTGCAAGTAAAGTGACTAATGAGTTAGTTACAGGATGATGCATTACGGAACGAGTAAAGAGACTTGCCGGTAACGAGATTGAACTAGTTATTGAGATACCGACGGTCGAATCTCGGGCAAGTAATATACCGATGACAAAGGGAAAAACGTATGTTGTTTTGCGGTTTGACCGATAAAGATCTTCGTAGAATATGTAGGAATCAATATGAGCATCCAGGTTCCTCTATTGGTTATTGACCGGAGATGAGTCTCAGTCATGTCTACATAGTTCTCAAACCCGTAGGGTCCACACGCTTAACGTTCGGTGATGATTAGTATTATGAGTTTATGTGTTTTGATGTACCGAAGGTAGTTCGGACTCCCGAATATGATCACGGACATGACGAGGAGTCTCTAAATGGTAGAGACATAAAGATTGATATATTGCATGACTATGTTTGGACATCGTAAAGGTTTTGAGAGAGTTCGGGCATATACCGGAGTACCGGGGAGTTATCGGAACCCCCCGGGGAGTATATGGGCCCTAATGGGCTTTAGTGGAGAGAGAGAGGGGGGCAGCCAGGGTAGGCTGCACGTCCCCTCCCCCTCTGGTTCGAATTGGACTAGGAAGGGGCGACAACGCCCCCCTTTCCTTCCTCCCTCTCTCCCCCTTCCTTCTCTCCTAGTCCAACTAGGGAAGGGGGGGAATCCTACTCCGGGTGGGAGTAGGACTCCTCCAGGGTGCGCCATACAGGGCCGGCCCTCCCCCCTCCTCCACTCCTTTATATACGGGGGAGGGGGCACCCCATAGTCACACAAGTTGATCATTGATCTCTTAGCCATGTGCGGTGCCCCCCTCCACCATAATCCACCTTAGTCATATCGTTGCAGTGCTTAGGCGAAGCCGTGCGCCGGTAGCTTCATCATCACCATCATCAAGCCGTCGTGCTGATGAAGCTCTCCCTCGACACTCAGCTGCATCGAGAGTTCGTGGGACGTTACCGAGCCAAACGTGTGCAGATCGGGGAGGTGTTGTACTTTCGATACTAGGATCGGTTGGACCGTGAAGACATACGACTATATCAACCGCGTTGTCATAACGCTTCCGCTTACGGTCTACGTGGGTACGTGGACAACACTCTCCCGCTCGTTGTTATGCATCACATAGATCTTGCGTGTGCGTAGGAGAATTTTGAAATTACTATGTTCTCCAACCGAAGCAGCAGCAACTCAAAGAAGAGCAAGACATGCTGAAGGAGAGGTGGACTAAGGTCCTGGCCGCTGAGGAATACGGCCAAGAACAACCTGTCAAAAGTTACCCCAGGCGCAAGCTGCTGCCATAATTCGATGACGAAGTCCTTGAACCAATACCGTTGAAATACAATCAGGCAGATCAACAAGACCGACCACCACGTGGACAGGACAAAGCGACATATCAATCCGAACACCAACCCGCACCCCCTCACCGAAGAGGTAGGGAGACTGCAGCTACGGGATATACATACGACTTGCAACGCGACCTAGCCTATAAAGCTGGTCAGACCAGATCAATCTATGGATCAAGGGGGCGTGTCCCGGCCGAGATAATGGCCATGAAGCCCAGCATGATGACCCCTACTATGTTCGGGATCAGTACCGAACCCAGATGCCAATCAATCTCCGCCACGACATCGCTACATACAGAGGAGCCGCACACCCCTTATGCTTTACTGATGAGGTTATGGAACATTAGTTTCCAGAAGGGTTTAAACCCGTAAACATCGAACCATACGATGGAACCACGGATTTGGCCATCTGGATTGAAGACTTCCTTCTCCACATTCATATGGCCCGAGGAGACGATCTCCATGCCATTAAATATCTCCCCCTAAAGGTGAAGGGACCAGCACGACACTGGCTAAACAGCCTCCTAGGAAACTCCATTGGAACCTAGGAAGATTTGGAATACGCCTTTAGGGCTAACTTCCAGGGCACTTACGTCCGGCCACTGGATCCTGATGACTTGAGTCACATAATTCAACAGCCAGGTGAATCAGCCCGCAAGCTTTGGAATCGGTTCTTAACTAAAAAGAACCAGATCGTAGACTGCCCAGACGCTGAAGCCTTAGCGGCCTTTAAGCACAACGCCTGTGACGAATGGCTCGGCCGGTACCTTTGGCAGGAAAAGCCGAAGACCATGGCAGCATTAACGGCACTCATGACCCGCTTCTGTGCGGGCGAAGACAGTTGTTTGGCTCATAGAAGCAACAACTCAGGCGACCCCGGCACCTCTAAGGTATGGAAAGGCAATGGTAAACCTCGCTGCAATAAAAACAAATATTGGAACAATAGCACCGACAATGCAGATGATACGATAGTCAATGCCGGATTCCGCAGCCCCAAGTCCGGTCAGCGGAAGAAACTTTTTAAAGGCAGCAAGGATGGGCCATCCATCTTAGTCAAAATCCTCGAGAGGCCCTGCTAGATTCATGGCACACCTGATAAACCGGCAAACCATACCAACAGGGACTGTTGGGTCTTCAAACAGGCTGGTAAGTCAAATACCGAAAACAAGGGAAAGGGCCTCCAAGGGAAGACGAGGATGAGTCCCATCCGCCGAACACTGGGGGTCAGAAACAATTTTCCCCCGAGGTAAGGATAGTGAACACGATATATGTCACTCACATTCCCAAAAGGGAGCGCAAGCGCGCTCTTCGGGACGTCTACGCCGTAGAGCATGTCGTCCCCAAATTCAACCCATGGTCAGCCTGCCTGATCACCTTTGATCGTAGGGACCACCCAACCAGTATCCGTCAGGGGGTTCGGCCGCGCTGGTCCTTGATCCAATCATCGACGGATACCACCTCACTCGAGTCCTTATGGACGGAGGAGGCAGTCTCAACTTGATATATCAAGAGACCATCTGTAAGATGGGGATCTACCCGTCACGAATCAAGCCCAATAACACTACCTTTAAAGGTGTGATACCAGGAGTAGAGGCCCGTTACACGGGCTCAATCACAATGGAGGTAGTATTTGGCTCCCCACACAACTTTCGCAGCGAAGAGTTAATCTTTGACATCGTCCCTTTTCGCAGTGGCTACCATGCACTGCTCGGACGAACTGCCTTCGCGCGCTTTAACGCAGTCCTGCACTATGCTTACTTGAATCTCAAAATGCCTTGACCTCATGGCGTTATTACAGTCAATTGTAATAGGGAGCGCTCACTCCGTACAGAAGAGCACACTGCGGCCCTCGCAGTCGAAGTGTACAACGGCCTCATCAAGCCGAACAGCACGCCGGCCAATAAAGTCGTCGACACACTCAAATGAGTCTGGTCCACACATAGCAGCGATAAGTCAACGAATTCGGACCTTGATTAGAAGTTCGGCTTCTGCCGAATTCCCTATCAGGTCGCGGCTTACGTACCGCGCGTACATAATTACGCACTGAAAATACCTTGGGTGGCGCTGGTGGCACACTGTGGAATAAGTCCATTACATGGCACGACCATAATTGGACCACTTATATCTCTTTCCTTTTAACATAGGTTCATCAGGAGCCCTACTTACAAGATGGTCGTCACAGGAGCCCCTTTCAAGGCTGGCAGGTCACAACCATCCAACTATCCTCTCAAAGGACTCACTACTAAGGACGAAAGGCGCAGACGTGCGGCAGGGCATCATTGGAGTTTCTTTTCCAAACTGTGGGTTTTTAGGCCCTATGGTAGAATTTCCCTTATGTAGAATCTTCTCCCTTTTCGCTGGGCATGCAACATGACCCCCATGAACGACATTGCCTATAGTCGACATATCAATAAAGATACGAAGGGCATAGCGATGCTTATCACCTTCTTAGTTGGGTTCTTTGGATTTTCTCCTTGTTATATGCGCTCCCCCTTACGGTCGACGGGCATATGTGGCTTGCCACGATCTTCATACAAGGGGCTGTCTTCGGCCCTGCTAAAATTCTTAAGTTCGAACTCCCATAGGGAATTCTTCGACGTCCTGGATATTGCATTATATGCATCTGATCTGAATCATGTCTTTGTTCTATAGTTGGGTTGCCCGACTCCTATGTTTGCCACCTTATGTTCCGCAAGTTCGACTAAGGTAGTAAAGTAAGAACTGCTGCGATTGTATTTCTGGTTCGTCCGGTTAAGTATCTCAATAGAGAAAGCCGAAAACTGATTGTCATGATAAGCGAGAGTGGATCAGCGATCCGGCGACTCAGTGTCATACTACAAATCATTTGCGATTTATGCCGTGTTATACGAGGGGCTGGGTTTTTGAACAACCATGTTGCAAAGGCACCGCACTCCGGATTGCTGATCATGCAACGAGGCGCTAAGTACTTAGCGCCACCGATGGACTCTTATGGCTAAAATGAAAGTACTAAAACTGCATAGTCTGATTGCCTGGTTCACTTTGCAAGACGCCTCCTGCATCGGACCAAGACGTTGGATAAAGTGCGGTCATGCGGTCCCGAACAACCCTGTAGTGTCTACGTGAGGGCTAAAGCCGACGACTGGTAAACTTTCAGACATATAAACAACTAATAGGAGGATAAACTGATAATAAAGAGTAATCATACTTATCATACATTATGAGTTCATTACAAACCGGACACAACTACTCAAACATTATGTCCTTGGAGCACTGGCCCTCCACAATACTGGCTCCCTTGAGGACCTCGTCGAAGTACCTCTCCGGTCGACGATGCTCCTTGCCCTGAGGTGGCCCTGCGGTGGCAACCTTAATGGATTTCATCTTCGCCCACTGAACCTTCACGTGGGCAAAGGCCATCAGAGCACCCTCAATATAGGATGACCGCTTAAGGGCATCAATCTGAGGAAGCGCCTCCACCAGCTTCTTCACGAGCCCAAAATGGCTGCTGGGTACGGCTTTGGCCGGCCACAGACGGACTATCACGTCCTTCATGGCCAGGCTAGCCACCCTACGCAGCTCGAACAACTGCTTCATCTGGTCGCTTAGGGTCACTGGAAGCTCCGGCGCTAGGTACTGCGACTAGAATAGTTTTTCCGTTGAGCTATCCTCTTCGGCTCGGAAGAATGTGGCGGCATCTGCAATGCTTCTTGGCAGGTCCGCAAAGTTACCTGGAGAACTCCGAACTCGGGTTAGTAAAATATATCTTCTACTGGTATACTCTACATAATAAAGGCCTTACCAGCCACAATATGCCTCGCCTCCTGGATCTCCTGGCGAGTGTCCTGGGCATTAGCCCGGGCTTCCTTCAGGCTCTCACAAGCTTTGGTGAGCTCGAAGGCCTGTTCCGAGCTCGTCTGCTCCAAGGACTTGCATATAGCAATGGCATCCTTGAGCTCTTTTTCAACCTCACCCACCTGCACCTCATGTCATTGGCGGGTGGTCTTATCCTCCTCGAAGCTTTTGGCCGCCTTGTCTGTGATCGCCTTGCTCGCCTCTGCCTCCTTCTTGGCCTCGACAAGGGCGCATTTGAGGGACTCGACCTCATCAACGCCAATTGCAGGCATAGTTAAAACATTTTTTAGTCCGTCGTCAAACAATCAAAGCATCTACACTTGGGGACTTATACTCAATATACGCATACCTTGCGTCTCCTCAAACCGCTTATTGATGCGGACAATCTCTTCATCGGCCAGCCGAAACTTCCGAGTGAGTTCAGAAACTTTGGTGGACTGGGCGCTCGCCGCTAGTAGGGAAGCATGTTGTATAATAGAATGTCACCTCTCCCGAACACTATGTGATCCTCTGTCCGGCTTCTTCAAAACCAGACAGTCTCAGGGGCTACTATCTATGCACATGTATATCCCTTTATTGAATCAGTTAGAAAATTACATCGCATACCTCAAAGCCCGTTAACTGGCTGGTAAAGGCTTCGTTCAACCCGCTTTTGGCAGACTGAATCTTCTCAGCCACCACACCCATAAGGGTGCGGTGCTCCTCCACGACGGAAGCACGACAAAGCGCTTTCATCAAATTATTCGGCGCTTCCAGATTCATGGAGGTCGCCGGTGTAGTCGATGCTCCCCCCTCCTTCAAAGGGGGTCAGCCGCTGGATTCCGGAACCGTACGGGTTTCTAGAATAGTGGTTGGCTGGGGGCCGGATTGGTCATGGCCCCCGTCCTCAGTCTCCATGGGGGTTGGCCCTCCCATGTCTTCGGCAGCCTAGGTATTACCCTCTGGCGCCATCCTGACGTCCTCCCACACCTCTTCATGGCCTGGAGAGGCTGTTCGAGACACGACTTCGGTGTCGTCCGGAGCGATAGGCGGGGAAGCCTGCGGAGGCGTCTCGCTCTCCACCATCCCTGGCTCCAACGAATTTCCTAGAGACGATATTTGAGGGAGATCGCGGGCTGGGCTGAAACACACAATGCAATATGTTAAAAACTATAAACATCGATGTATGTAAGGCATATGAAGGTACTCACGATTCAGCTGGGGGCTTCGACCTAGGGCGGTGCTCGGGGATGACTTCGGCATCCGAATCCGAGTCGTCCGTGAGGGATACTCTCCCCCTTTTGGATGCCTCCGCTTCTGGGTCGGCGGAAGCTGCCCTTTTCTTCCCCCTCCCCTTAGGGGAGAGTTGCTCTCTTCCTCCTCTCTCTCCTTTTCGTCTTCATCTCCCTCGTGGGAGGAGAGGGCTTCGGACTCCCCGGACATAGTGTCTGAGGGACCTTTATGGCGGGGGCTGTTTTTGGCCTCCTTGCCCTTCTTCTTGGTCTTCTTTTCGGCGCCTGGTACGGCGCCGGAACCCAGCATCCTCATCAGCAGAGGATCAGCAGGGTCTTCGGGCAGACGACCCGGAGACTTGATCCGCTCCGCCTTCTTCGTTTAGCCCTGTTTCAAATATGAGAGTCTCAATACACCCCTGTGATTTCCGGACTAAGTTATGTTCGAAAACTAAAAACTTACCAGAGTGGCTAGGTGAGCACTATCCAGGCCGATGTCATCGGTCGTCTCCATCCACGACTTCTGCTTCTGGGCCTTGAAAAGCAACATCCAGATATCTTTGCGCGTCGTGCCGAAGAACCGTTGCAAGGTCCGCGGCCCTTCCGGATTAAACTCCCACATGTGGAAAGGCCGGTGCTGGCAGGGAAGGGTCCGGCATAATAGCATCACCTGAACCACGTCGGTGAGGTCGGTGTTCCTTTTTATGATGTTTTTTATGCGATTTTGTAGCGTCGACACCTTGTCAGTTGACCCCCCCAGTCCAAACCTTTGTTGATCCATGATGCTAGCCACATTGGGGGTCCGGATCTAAAATCAGGAGTGGCCACCCAGTTGGCGCCGCGAGGTTCGGTGATATAGAACCACTCCTGTGCCATATTTTCACAGTTTCTACAAAAGCCCCTTTGGTCCGGGTGACGTTGGGAAGCTTGCTCACCATCGCGGCTCCGCATTCTACGTGCTCCCCATCCACCACCTTTGGCTTTACGTTGAAGACTTTGAGCTAGAGGCCGAAGTGGGGGGAGGGGGGATGCAGAGGAGCGCCTCACACACGACGATAATCACCGAGATATGGAGGAATGACTTTGCTGTAATAGAACATGAGGCCGCGGACAAAAGGGTGAAGTGGAAACCCTAGTCTGCGGAGGAAGTGGGGGATAAATACCACCCTTTCGCAAGGCTCCGGGGTGGGGATGTCTTGCTTCTTGGCAGGGACCTTGTACGCGATGTCCGTACTCAGGTACCCCGCATCCTGGAGCTCCTTGATGTCCTTCTCCCTCAGGAAGGAGGCTTCCCACTTGCCCTGGTAGCCGGATCCGGACACGACTGGAGAGGTTAGTGGTAGTGGGAGGTTTTGAGGCTCGGGCGCTAGAGCTCGAAGATAGGGAGGCAGATGAAGGAAGAGGGCGTGGGATGAGAAAAATGAATCTTTACCCGTTTATATAAGCCGTGAATGCCAAGCGCCCGCTTCCCTAGCTTTAAAACCTCGTCTGTTCCTGATGTGGCTATGCGGTGCAGTCGTTTGGATTACCTAGATATCATTAATATGCAATCCCGTATTAAGTGGGCACAATCTCTGTTTTAACGGGATGTGCCAATGAGGCGTGGCCTCGAAACTCGGAACACGGGGTTTGAAAACCGTTCAAAATGCCGAAAGGTTAAGTCTGACAATTCGACGAAAAAGTTATCAGTAAAAGACACTGGTCTCCTTTTTTATTATTATATATATCCTGCCTTCGCGGCTAAGAGTTGTGTTTGTTGCGAAAAGCCGGATACAATTCTTTTTACAGAGGAAAGCCGGTGTGTATTCTCTAAGGAACCCGCCTTGTAATGTCGAAGACAATCCGAGCGCCGAATATATCATCATTGAAGACTAGTTCAGGGGCTACTGTGGGAGTCCTGGATTAGGGGGTCCTCGGGCGTCCGGTCTATTGATGTGGGTCGAACTGATGGGCCGTCAAGATACAAGATGGAAGATTATCCCTCGTGTCCGGTGGGGACTCTCACATTCGTGGATGGCAAGTATAGGTGTCCGGATATATTATTCCTTTCTGTAAAACCGACTTTGTACAACCCTAAGCCCCTCCGGTGTCTATATAAACCGGAGTGCTAGATCGGAGGCAGGATCATACCATTGCTAGGCTAGCTATTTAGGGTTAGTCGAATCAATCTCATGGTAGATCAACTCTTGTAACCCCTATACCCTCGAATCAGGGTGGGAACGGGTCGGCCCGGACCTGGCCTTGGACCCGGCCCCGTTGGCCTCGAGGCCAATTTGAGAGGCCACGGGTCGACCCAATTCAAAAAATTCAATGGCCTCGCCGGCCCGATGGGTACTTCGGGTCGACCCAAATTTTATTTTTTTATACAATATTTGGTTGTGGTTACACATAGAATATTCTCAAAAATAAGTTATTAGAAGTAAATCAAATTATGACCTAAATATGCATGATTGAAATAATTAAAGTTTACAAATGAACCACAATATACAGTTTCATCTCTTTACACGTCCGGTTTATAAAGGAGGATTGGGTTAATGGATTCCAGTACGTGTACTAATGTTAGCTAGTTGATGTTTCGGCTAATTAGTATACTGTAATTAGCTGATCGCTAGTTGCCGTATAACGGTATAAGCCAAGCTAAAGATGAATTTGGTCATACCGATGGACTCCAGTACTCGGAGATGGGTCGGCCCTGCTGGCCCAATGGGTCACTCAGTGTCGGCTCTACTGGCCCGATTTTTGTACGAGGCCGACCCGACTGACCCATCGGCCTTGTTTTCTTGGGTCGGGCCAAAGACCCGATGGGTCGACCTGGCCCATTCCCACCCTGACCCTCGAATATAATCAAGCAGGAGTAGGGTTTTACCTTCATTAAAAGGATCCGAACCTGGATAAACATTGTGTCCCTTCTCCATCGTTACTATTAATCCTAAGACACATAGTTTGGGGCCCCTACCCGAGATCTGCCGGTTTTGACACCGACAGACGACACGTGCCTTTGACTCGCTCCAGTGCTTGTAGTCGTCACTAGGTGGTCTACGGACCTCAATGTATTTTTTATAATTTCTGGTGCCCGTTGTACTGTCATGATTAAAGATGAATAGATTGGAAGATTTCACGCCAAAAAAATTATATTGGTATTTTAGATACATATAATTATTTATATAAACTCAGCCAAAGTTTGTGAATTTTGATTTTTTTTATATGCAACATGTTGTAGAATGGAGGGCGTATATCACACGGGTTGAGTTAACCTTTGTGGACAGTTGTCTCTTTCTGGACAGTTATCTTATCTCACTTACATGTTCTTTAAATAAAATTTAAGCGCACTGGTAAACTTTATTAATAGCCAAATAAAACTAATATTTTCACTAGAAAAATGAAACATATCTTTGATTGAATAAAATTTGAGGGGCACAAATGCACAACGTTGTAACATAAAAAATAACAGCACGATCGACCGCGCAAAAAACCCAACACACAACGCAACTCTCTCGATCGCTCATACTCCGTATAAAAAAATGCTCGGCTATATGTAAAGAGGATGGAATGGGACTGTGCCACCGTGGGCCCTAGAGCACGAGCACGGCCGCGGCGAGCGCGGTGACTGCCACAGCTGCCTCACCGAAGCGCGCCTGCAGCTTGCCGGCGGGGTTCGTCGGGGCTGGCTGGGGACTCGGAGGGGCGGTCTCGAGGATGGTGATCGTGAGCTTCATGCCGTTCTGGCAGTGCGGGCCGACGGCGCAGAAGAACCACTTGCGTCCTGCCTTGTCGAGCGTGACCCGGTCCTCGCCGGTGGTCAAGACGACGGCGTTGGCCGGCTTGGTGCACGAGATGAAGTCCGGCCCGCCCACCTCCACCAGATTGTGGGCGGGGCTGTTGTACTTGAACACTGCAATACACGAGAGCGACGGCGAGCAGTTTAGATTCCGACGAAACCAAGACAGAGAGCGCGCCGTGTTGTGAATCATGGCGATTGGCGAGATGCATGCGCGGCGGGTGGTTGGATTAATGGTCGTGTGATTGCTTACCTAGCGTGTCGCCGACGACGAACTGCTTTGTCTCGGCCCAGGCCGTGTAGTTGAAGTTGAGGGTCCAGCCCTTGTCGTCGCCGACCATGTGCTCCGTAGCGACGGCGAGCCCCGGGAGGAAGGCCACGGCGAGGGCAGCCGCGGCGAACACGGCGACGAGCATCTGCTTGGAAGCCATCACTGACTAAGTAAGCAGCAAAGCTAGCGAGATGACTGGCTTGTCGCTAACGGTGAAGGGTCCTGTGATGGGATGGATGCAGCTCGCGTGTTGTGCTTCTAGCTCTGGGCTTGCATGTATATATAGGGAGTGGCAGAGCTCGATCAGTAATGAGTATGTATACGTACGTAGTTATCACCGTTGCCACTCGAACGCGTCTTGTCTTTGAACGGGGCAGAGGCAGCAGCTGGCCAATGGCGGCAATGTTGTGGCTATGGGAGTTGAATGCGTCCGTGTGACGCCAAATGTAGTATTGCCTTGGTATCATCGGAAGAACAGAGAGATACGCAGCATCAGTGTTACAGATGCTAATTTTTTGGTAGTGTAAAAGAAAAGACGTGGTCTTGATTTGACACATGTTATTCATGTAGTTGGGCACTTGGGCCGGCCAGGTTCGTCGTCCATGTTAAGAAGATCCTCCAATTTCCTCCCCGTGCGAGAAGAACAACATGGTAAAGACTAACCGGCACTACAGGAAAAAAAATGTTGCCTAGTCCTTGACAAATGACCCTCTGCTTATGTTCGTATTCCGATCGGGTACACGCCAAGTGCGCATCGAGTGTCACATTCGACGTAGCTTTTGCCGAGGTGAATTTAGCCTTCACCGAGTGGTTTGCACACTCGGCTTTAAAGCTTTCTCATGCAATGCAGATCTGCCTAAGCAAAACATTTTCCAATCGAGAAAGGAGTACAAGAGTAGTTCGACTAGCAAGGAAGCTTTGTTCAAGATGTTCCCTACGAAGGCGCCAGGCCTGACAGCCTCCCTACGCATTTTTCTCAAAAGAACTGGGGCGTGTGTGGTGATGAGGTCATCAAGGTAGTCTTAATTATCCATCCTTTTAATCCCTGAGGTGTCGAATCCAACCCTATTTTCTAAATTTTGAACAACAAGCTTGTGCAACTCACTGTTTAAGATCATACCAAAAGTACACGCTAATTGGTTGAAAAAGATTTTGCCGAAGATAATCTCGCTTTATCAGTCTGTGTCTGTCCCGTGAAGGCTTATCACTGACAATGTAACAGTAGCATATGAGTGTTTGCATTTTATGAAGAGATGTAGAAGTAAGAAAACTTCGCACTACCCTTTCAAGGTTGATATGATGAAAACTTATACCCGTGTGAAGTGGGATTATTTGGAGTCTGTTATCTTGAAGATGGGTTTTGTGAAGAGTTGGATGACAAAAATTATGAAGAGTGTTTCGGGGGTGTCTTTCTAGTGTACTTTAATGGAAGAAAATTAGAATAATCCAGGCCATCACAAGCATAAGGCAAGGAGACCCTATTTCGTCTTAAATATTTTTATTAGCAGACTAGGGGTTGTCATGTTTACTGAAAGCAAGGTCCACTAACGAGAATGTAAGACTGGTAGTTGTGACACCCTCTGCGTCCTGTTGTAAACCACCTCCTCTTCGCTAGTGACAACCTTCTCGTGTTTAGTGCAAATGAGGAAGGTGCAACCGTTATAAAGGATACCATCCAGACAAATTGTGATGCTTCGGGCAGCGGGTCAACTTATGAAAATTCAGCATTTTCTTTGGAAAAGGGTGCCTAGATTTTGTCAACTATATATTCCTTGTTGTGGGTAAGGAACTACTTATAAAGTTTGTTGTCCAAGCAATACAACATATTCCATCACATGCATCTTGTTATCCTGAGGGTTATGCCAACAAATTGATGTGGTGCTCTATACATTTTGGTGGGAAGTAAGCATGGAGAGAGGAAAACTGCCGGAGTTTCGTGAGGGTTATGACCATGCCCAAATATATGGGATGATTGGTTTCTGAGACACGCAACTTTTAATCTCGCAATGCTAGAAAAATAGTCATGGAGGACACATTAGGATCCAAACTCTTTGAGTGCTAGACTACTGAATGCATCATACTTTCCACATTGTGATCTTCTACACGCAAAGATTGGTAATCATCCATCTCAAGTGTGGATGGCGATATGCAATGGCACTTCTGGTTTGAAGCGATGTCTTATCAGTCGTGTTGGGAATGGAGAATGATGAGTGGTTATTAGACTCATTTAAATAAGATATTCTCATAGCTTCTGTGTTTATCACTTCAACTTGCCCGCTAATTACTAATGAATGCAAAGATGTGCAAATCTCCTTCTTTAATCTAGTCCTCGTCGATATGGAATTTTTAGTTGGAAATCAAGTCATATATGGGATGTACCAGAGGAAGGATAATTTCCATATAATTTGGTGCACCACATAAGACAAAGAAGAGAAGACGACCCATGGCGCTCGTACCGACGGTCATACTGCATGGCGCTGCTTCCGTGAAGCCATTTGAACAACATCAAAGGGCCCAAACCTAATTCTCGACGGAGAACCCTGGGACCCTATTCAATTTTCTGCACTGTATAAAGGAGAAGGAATGAAGTCCCCTGAAAGACATCGACCTTTGTTCGCCTTCACCAGCTGCCACACAAGCTTCATCAACCTCTCTTCACATATCCTGTAACGCCCTGGATTCGACACGTCAGGTGTCCACCAGTTATTCGCCGTCGTTGCCATGTCATTCGCTTGCATGTTGCATTTTACCATGTCATCATGTGCATTTCATTTTGCATATGTGTTCGTCTCATGCATCCGAGCCTTTTCCCCGTTGTCCGTTTTGCAATCCGGCGCTCCTATGTCATCCGGCGTCCCCTTCTTGCCTCTCTTCGTGAGCGGGTGTTAAACTTTCTCGGAATGGCCCGAGGTTTGCCAAGCGGCCTTGGTATAGCACCGGTAGACCGCCTGTCAAGTTTCGTGCCATTTGGAGGTCGTTTGATACTCCAACGGTTATCCGCGTAGCTCGAAAGCCCCCTCTCTCTTTGCAGCCCAACACCCCTCCAAACTGGCCCAAAACCCATCTAACTCCCCTCCATGCTCTCGGTCGTTCGATCACGATCGCGTGGCCGAAAACCGCTCCTCATTTGGACTCTCCTAGCTCCCTCTACCTATATATTAGTCCTCCTCCCCCGAAAACGCAGACGAAACCCTAGCAGTCTTCCTCCTCGCGCCGCCGGACATGTCCATCCGCGCCGAACATGTCCACCGGACACCTCACCCCGGCGAATCAGATCGCGCCACGTCACCCGCGTTGCAGCCCCAGCCTCTCACGCGCCGCCACGTCACCGCCGCCGGCCCTTCTCTCTCCTCCTCCACCGCGCCAGCCACCGCGGCCCGCCCGGGCCCGGGGCAAGCCCGCGCAGGCCCATCGTCGCCTGGAGCCGCCGCCCGCGAGGCCCGCTCGCCCGCGCGCCCCGTGCCCCGGCGCCTGCCCGTGCCAGCGCCGCTCCCCGCCGGTGGCCTCGCCGCCGCCGCCGTCCGCCGCATCCCGCCGGCCGCGGCCCCGTCCTCCGCCGCCGCGCCACCAGCGCCGCCGTCCGCCTCCGTCAGCCGCCGCCCGCGCCGCCCCGGATCCTCGCTGGCCGGCGTCGCCGCCTCGGCGTCCGCGCCCGTGCGCCCGCCGCCCCGCGCCCCGCGCCGCCTCTCCTGCTCCGGCCGCCGCGCCGCCCAGCTCCGGCGTGCTCCGGCCGTCCTCGGCATCCGCACCGGGATCCCGATCTAGATCTGATCCAAGGTTGACTTCCGCCCCTCCGTTTTTCACCAAGTCCCTGAATATTTTGCATCATCATGCCATGTTCATCGCATCGTATCTCTGCATCCGTAGCTCCATTTCGTGCGTGTAATATGTCAAATTGTTCGTCTCAACGAGTACTTCATTTCATTCCATTCCATCATATTCATTTGAGGTCATCTAGATGCCTGAATTATCGTTGCAAGAGTGCTTCATGATGTTGGCTGCTGTCTGTTAACAGAACATGTTTTTTTGTCATTCTTGCCATGATTGATGTGTGCATCCTATGAGGTTGATGTCTACATGTGTTTTGAACTATGCCATGCCATCTTTACAGTGGTGTATGCCATGTATTTTTGTGATCAATGTGGTGACTAGCACAAGCATGCAAACTACGCATCGTGATGTTGCTGATTTTAGTCCCTGTTCTGCTGTTATTTTGATGCCATGTAAACACGATGCTACAGAGAGATCCATGCATATTTTGAGATACTTCAGTAAGGGTGTTTTGAACATATGGTTGTTATCTATCCATTCATGCCCCTGTTTGCATTTATGGAGTAGTCTAGCATGTCATTTTCGTGTTCTACTTTTGCTTCAAAATGTTTCCTGGCAGATTGTTTACATGTTATTCAATTTTGCCAAGGTTGTTGTAGTTGATCCTTGCATGCTATAAACTTGTTCTTGCCTTGGATTGTTTCGTAAATATGTCTTCTTGATGATGCTATGCTTATCTTGTCATGCAATGACTTGTGGTGAGTGAATCGAGTTTGCTAAGTAGGGTACTTGATGTTGCTGTTTTGCTAGGCTCAATCTGTTATTTCGTGATGCTATGTAAACATGCTTCTACAAGTCATTCCATACATAATCTGGAGATGTTCACTATATGTGTTTTGTTCTACATGTCATAATCTATCCATCCATGCCCCTGGTTGCATTTATAGCTTGCTGTAGCTTGTTCATATCTTGCTCCAAAGTTGCTTGATAATGTTGCCGTCAACCTGTTAACATTAAGTTCAGTTGTTGCCATGTGTTTTGCTAGTGATCCATGCACCCTATGGACTTTCTCTTGCCATGCTTAGCTTCACAAACATGCCTTCTTACTGTTGGTTGCCTTGCCATGCTATATATTGCTCTGTGGTGAGTGGTACAAGTTCATCTACATGCCTTCATAATTCTGTTTCTGCCATGTATGAATCTGTAATATAACTTGCCATGTTTACATTGGTGCCATCATATTTTCTGATCCTTTTTGGCTTATGGTCGGTAAGGGTCTTTTGATCTATGCAATTAGTAGATTCATGCCATGCCTTTGTTTGCCATGTTAAGTTCCTGTAACATGTTGTTTGATAGCTCTAAACATTGCAACCTGATGTTATTTTCTGCAAAGTCTGAACTGTTATTATTTGCAATCTTGTCATGTGTGTTTGAGCATGTTCTAGTGATTTTTGGAGATAGCTCAGTGTTCATATTTTGTAATGCTTTACCTGTACATCATGCCCATGCCTTTTGTTTTCTTGTTGAGGTCCTGTAGCATGTTGTTTTGATGCTTGCAATATGCCTAGTTGCTGTTTTGGACAGCTTGTCCTTTAAACTTGTATAGTGTTTGCGAGTTGAACCGTTGCTCCGTTTTGAGTGTGCTCTATATGAAACTTGCTTAGAATTGCATGTAGTTTCATATTATCATGTTGCATCCTTATTTTGAGGTGTTTGCTTGATGTTTGGGTGCATTTTGCATCAATGCCATGTTTAACTTGTTTTGCTCATATCTTCTAGGCCATAGCTCCGAACTAAATGAACCTTATATGTAATTTGACTAGAATCTCGTGTAGATCATCTTGGTGCATCTTAACTTGCTGTTTAACAACTTGAATATAAGGTTTATCCAGATCTGGACCAACTTCGAAATTTGCATATGAGGACTTACCGGAATTGTTATATGTTGTTCCCGCCCTCATTTAAACTTGCCTTGATGTGTTGCTCTTGTTTGCATCATCTCTTGTCATGAGTAGCTTCATGTAGTCTTGTCTTGCATCATGTGCATCATGTCTTGTATATGTGTGGTGTGTTTATCTTGTTGTGTGCTTCTTCTCGATAGTTCGTGTTTCATTGCGATCGTGAGGATTCGTTCGTCTACGCTTGGTTTGTCTTCGTGGGTTCATCTTCTTCATGGACTCGTTCTTCTTCCTTGCGGGATTTCAGGCAAGATGACCGCTACCCTGGATCTCACTACTATCATTGCTACGCTAGTTGCTTCGTTCTATCGCTTTGCTGCGCTACCTATCACCTGTTTATCAAGCCTCCCCTATTGCCATGAACCTCTAACCTTTGACACCTTTCCTATGCAAACCGTTGTTTGGCTATGTTACCGCTTTGCTCATCCCACTTATAGCGTTGCTAGTTGCAGGCGAAGTTGAAGATTTCTCCATGGTGGACAGGATTTTGGTTGGGATATCACAATATCTCTTATATTATTAATGCATCTATATACTTGGTAAAGGGTGGAAGACTCGGCCTTTTGCCTGGTGTTTTGTTCCACTCTTGCCGCCCTAGTTTCCATCATACCGGTGTTATGTTCCCGGATTTTGCGTTCCTTACGCGGTCGGGTGATTTATGGGACCCCCTCGACAGTCCGCTTTGAATAAAACTCCTCCAACAAGGCCCAACCTTGGTTTTACCATTTGCCTCACCACCACCTATCCCTTTCCCTTGGGTCGGCCAACCCGAGGGTCATCTTTATTTAGCCCCCCCGGGCCAGTGCTTGTCTAAGTGTTGGTCCGAACCGGGCAGACTGCGGGGCCACCTCGGGGCAACTCGAGGTCTGGTTTTACTCGTAGGCTGACCCATCCGGTGTGCCCTGAGAACGAGATATGTGCAGCTCCTATCGGGATTTGTCGGCACATCGGGTGGCTTTGCTGGTCTTGTTTTACCATTGTCGAAATGTCTTGTAAACCGGGATTCCGAGTCTCATCGGGTCTTCCTGGGAGAAGGTATATCCTTCCTTGATCGCGAGAGCTTATCATGGGCTAAGTTGGGACACCCCTGCAGGGTATAATCTTTCGAAAGCCGTGCCTGCGGTTATAGGCAGATGGGAATTTGTTAATGTCCGGCTGTAGATAACTTGACACCAGATCCGAATTAAAACGCATCAACCACGTGCGTAGCCGTGATGGTCTCTTCTCGGCGGAGTCCGGGAAGTGAACACGGTTTCTGGGTTATGTTTGACGTAAGTAGGAGTTCAGGATCACTTCTTGATCATTGCTAGTTTCACGACCGTTCCGCTTGCTCTCTTCTCGCTCTTATTTGCGTATGCTAGCCACCATACATGCTTAGTCGCTGCTACTACCTCACCACTTATCCATTCCTTTACCCATTAAGCTTTGCTAGTCTTGATACCCATGGTAATGGAATTGCTGAGTCCTCGTGGCTCACAGATTACTACAACAACAGTTGTAGGTATAGGTTATGCGATGATCATGACACAGAGTGATGTTTGCTTGTATTGGAGTTCTTCTTCTGCTTCTTCTTCGATCAGGGGATTGGTTCCAGGTCGGCATCCTGGGCTAGCAGGGTGGATGTCGTTTGAGTTTTTGTTTGTGTTTCATCCGTAGTCGGATGGTGCCCTTATGTATTGTGATGTTGTATTCGTGTGGCATTGTATGCCTCTTGTATGTATCCTCATATATTATGTAATGTTGATGTAATGATATCCACCTTGCAAAAGCGTTTCAATATGCGGGTCTACCTTGGTGGGACCTTTGAGTTCCTTTTGGATAGGGTCTCATATTGGGCGTGACAAGTTGGTATCAGAGCCTCGACCGACCTTAGGAGCCCCCCTTGATGGATCATGTAGTTTGGCCGTTGTTGAGTCTAGAACAAAACTGTTTTCGAAGTCTAGTTATATCGGAGAGTAGGAATTCTTTTTACTCCTCAGCCCCTTCGTCGCTCTGGTGAGGAATCTTGACGTAGGTGTTTTGAATTACTCCTCTTCCCCTTCAAATTTTCTTTAGGTTCACGCAGTTGGTTTTCTGATTGTTGGTTCTCTCCTCTTTTCATCCGGTGCATTTCTCGTCAAGTTGTTTCGAGCCTCTTCGTCTTTGCAAGTTCAATCCTCATTTTGCTCTGAACAAAGTTATTTCTCTGTCCTCAGTTGTTTTCTTTTCCCACCCGCCCTCCCTGTTCTTCTTCTCGGAACCGGAGTCCGTAATCGAGTATCCATCCTACTCGTGTGAAGTCTTTGCTTTCTTTCCTCAATGATTTCAACCGGTGTCTTCTCTTCAAGTTATTCGTCGGTTCCCCCTCCCAAGTTGTCTTTGTTTTCCCGCCCTCCCACCCTTTTTCTTCCCGGAGCCTGAGTCTCTTTCGAGCATCAATTTCATTCGTGTGGAACCTCTTTAGTCTTTCATAAATCATTTCAACCGATGAATTCTCTTTTGTTTGACATTCTTCAGCTCTTTTTCTTCTCTGGTGGACTCAATTCATGTTTTTCGGTGTTGATCATATTCTTTTCCGTAGCTCAAGTGTTTTCCCTGCTCGTTCGCCTTTCGCCAGTTTATCATTTCGGAGTTCGGAAGACATCTCAGGAGATTTGTTTGTGTCCGAATTAATTCGAGGTTGTCACCTCATTCAAATATTTCAATTGTTCCGGTGCATCATCTATCTATTCAACATCCCTTTTCCAACGGTGTTCTATTTTAGTGGGCCCTAACCCACATATCTTTTCCCAGGATCTTACCTAACTCTTCTAATTTCCCCGGAGTTATTATCAAATTCTTTTCGGAGTCTGACGTAAGAATGAATTTCATCAGTCACATGCCTTTCCAAGATCTCGTTCAAATTCTTTTCATTGTTGGCTCAAACCCCTTCGTTTTCATTCTACCGGAGTATCTCAGTAATTTTGGTGGTGTTTCTCATCGTCATTTGAAGATCGCAGAAGAGTTTTCCTTTAAACCTTGTCCGTCCTCCCGAAGATTCGTGGTTCTACCTTCATATTATCCTATCAATTATTCCATTTGTCAGATATTCTTTTCTTACCCATCCGGAGTATGTCAGGAGCTGTTTTCCTGTTTCTTTTCACCGGAGGCCATCATTCCAGTTATCATTCTCTATTATCCCGGTGCTTCGTTCAAGTATTCTTTATCAGCTCGTTGTCTCTTTGTTCTTTCACACCTAATCCTCTCGAGCATATGGGTTCTTCTAATTTTTCTCGGTGATTCATTCCCTTTCGTCAGTCATTTTCAAATTCTCACGGTGGTTCGTTCAAGATTCTTTTCCTTGTTTATCATATTAATTCATTCGTTCTTTCCAATCCTACCGGTGGTTCATGAAGATTTTCTCAAGTTTTGTGCTATTTCCCCTTAATCCTTTTTCGACAAAAATAAGTAGTATGAAAAATCCATTGCTTGTCATCAATTTAATTTGATGAAGGATAAGCATACAATAAATCTTATTCTTATTTCCTCAAAGTGAATAATCCCTTTCTTTGGAGTTTGTTCATTATGAATAAATTCTAGTTCCAAGTGTTTTCCATCTTTTCTTTTCCGGAGTTCAATTTCCTCGGCCATTTTTCGAAACCCCCATCTAAGTCATCGCAAGACTTTAATCTTATTCTTTCATCCTTCAATTTTATCTCGTCATTCTTTTGTTACCGGAGTTCTTCACGGTGGTTCTTCATGATTTAATTCATTCTTCAAGAGTTCATCAAGATTCTTGTCGGTGGAGTTCAAGTATCTTCCTTCTTGCATCTCAAAGTGCAAATAATTCTCCGTTTTCTTTTGAAGTGGAGTTTTGCATTTATTCTTTCTTCCCAGTTATTTAATCTTTTCCGCTCGTGGTCGGTTATCAGCTCATAAATTTTGAGATGTTATTCATAAGTCCACATCAAGCTTATTCTTTCGTTGTTGATTTTCTCAACAACTCCATTCAATCCTTCTAAATTCTTTTCATTCAATTCTCTTTTAATTCTTTCCGGAGGTTTTGTGTCATGTCTTCATCAGGTATCATTCCATCCTCTCAAGCTCGTGTTCTTTTCCTTCCATTTTCAACCGGAGTGCTGCCTAAATCCTTTCAGTCTTATTTGTTTCTTATCTCGTTCTAACCGGAGTGGTTTCATAGTCTATCTGATTCCCTGAGCTTTCAATTCTCGTCATTCTCGTCGTTCCTCTCTTCTTCTCGAGTGCTCTCGATTCTTTGCTTCTTCTCTTGAGTTCTTGCTTCACCTCTTCCTTTTTCCCTTCCGTCTTGGTCCTAAGATCTCGGGACGAGATCTCTTGTTAGTGGAGGAGTGTTGTAACGCCCTGAATTTGACGCGTCAGGTGTCCGCCAGTTATTCGCCGTCATTGCCATGTCATTCGCTTGCGTGTTGCATTTTACCATGTCATCATGTGCATTTCATTTTGCATACGTGTTCGTCTCATGCATCCGAGCCTTTTCCCCGTTGTCCGTTTTGCAATCCGGCGCTCCTATGTCATCCGGCGTCCCCTTCTTGCCTCTCTTCGTGAGCGGGTGTTAAACTTTCTCGGAATGGCCCGAGGTTTGCCAAGCGGCCTTGGTATAGCACCGGTAGACCGCCCGTCAAGTTTCGTGCCATTTGGAGGTCGTTTGATACTCCAACGGTTATCCGCGTAGCCCGAAAGCCCCCTCTCTCTTTGCAGCCCAACACCCCTCCAAACTGGCCCAAAACCCATCTAACTCCCCTCCATGCTCTCGGTCGTTCGATCACGATCACGTGGCCGAAAACCGCTCCTCATTTGGACTCTCCTAGCTCCCTCTACCTATATATTAATCCTCCTCCCCCGAAAACGCAGACGAAACCCTAGCAGTCTTCCTCCTCGCGCCACCGGACATGTCCATCCGCGCCGGACATGTCCACCGGACACCTCACCCCGGCGAATCAGATCACGCCACGTCACCCTCGCCGTAGCCCCAGCCTCTCACGCGCCGCCACGTTACTGCCGCCGGCCCTTCTCTCTCCTCCTCCACCGCGCCAGCCACCGCGGCCCGCCCGGGCCCGGGGCAAGCCCGCGCAGGCCCATCGTCGCCCAGAGCCGCCGCCCGCGAGGCCCGCTCGCCCGAGCGCCCCGCGCCCGAGCTCCTCCCGAGCCGGCGCCGCTCCCCGCCGGTGGCCTCGCCGCCGCCGCCCTCCGCCGCATCCCGCCGGCCGCGACCCCGTCCTCCGCCGCCGCGGCCCCAGCGCCGCCGTCCGCCTCCGTCAGCCGCCGCCCGCGCCGCCCCGAATCCTCGCCGGCCCGCGTCGCCGCCTCGGCGTCCGCGCC
>NC_041389.1:622406280-622499531 GCF_002162155.2 Triticum dicoccoides
CGCCCCGCGCCCCGCCGCCTCTCCAACTCCGGCCGCCGCGCCGCCCAGCTCCGGCGTGCTCCGGCCGTCCTCGGCATCCGCGCCGGGATCCCGATCTAGATCTGATCCAAGGTTGACTTCCCCCCCTTCCGTTTTTCACTAAGTCCCCGAATATTTTGCATAATCATGCCATTTCATCGCATCGTATCTCTGCATCCGCAGCTCCATTTCGTGCGTGTAATATGTCAAATTGTTCGTCTCAATGAGTACTTCATTTCATTCCATTGCATCATATTCATTTGAGGTCATCTAGATGCCTGAATCATCATTGCAAGAGTGCTTCATGATGTTGGCTGCTGTCTGTTAACAGAACATGTTTTTTTGTCATTCTTGCCATGATTGATGTGTGCATCCTATGAGGTTGATGTCTACATGTGTTTTGAACTATGCCATGCCATCTTTACAGTGGTGTATGCCATGTATTTTTGTGATCAATGTGGTGACTAGCACAAGCATGCAAACTACGCATCGTGATGTTGCTGATTTTAGTCCCTGTTCTGCTGTTATTTTGATGCCATGTAAACACGATGCTATAGAGAGATCCATGCATATTTTGAGATACTTTAGTAAGGGTGTTTTGAACATATGGTTGTTCTCTATCCATTCATGCCCCTCTTTGCATTTATGGAGTAGTCTAGCATGTCATTTTCGTGTTCTACTTTTGCTTCAAAATGTTTCCTGGCAGATTGTTTACATGTTATTCAATTTTGCCAAGGTTGTTGTAGTTGATCCTTGCATGCTATGAACTTGTTTTTGCCTTGGATTGTTTCATAAATATGTCTTCTTGATGATGCTATGCTTATCTTGTCATGCAATGACTTGTGGTGAGTGAATCGAGCTTGCTAAGTAGGGTACTTGATGTTGCTGTTTTGCTAGGCTGAATCTGTTATTTCGTGATGCTATGTAAACATGCTTCTACAAGTCATTCCATACATAATCTGGAGATGTTCACTATATGTGTTTTGTTCTACATGTCATAATCTATCCATCCATGCCCCTGGTTGCATTTATAGCTTGCTGTAGCTTGTTCATATCTTGCTCCAAAGTTGCTTGATAATGTTGCCGTCAGCATGTTAACATTAAGTTCAGTTGTTGCCATGTGTTTTGCTAGTGATCCATGCACCCTATGGACTTTCTCTTGCCATGCTTAGCTTCACAAACATTCCTTCTTACTGTTGGTTGCCTTGCCATGCTATATATTGCTCTGTGGTGAGTGGTACAAGTTCATCTACATGCCTTCATAATTCTGTTTCTGCCATGTATGAATCTGTAATATAACTTGCCATGTTTACATTAGTGCCATCATATTTTCTGATCCTTTTTGGCTTATGGTCGGTAAGGGTCTTTTGATCTATGCAATTAGTAGATTCATGCCATGCCTTTGTTTGCCATGTTAAGTTCCTGTAACATGTTGTTTGATAGCTCTAAACATTGCAACCTGATGTTATTTTCTGCAAAGTCTGAACTGTTATTATTTGCAATCTTGTCATGTGTGTTTGAGGATGTTCTAGTGATTTCTGGAGATAGCTCCATGTTCATGTTTTGTAATGCTTTACCTGTACATCATGCCCATGCCTTTTGTTTTCTTGTTGAGGTCCTGTAGCATGTTGTTTTGATGCTTGCAATATGCCTAGTTGCTGTTTTGGACAGCTTGTCCTTTAAACTTGTATAGTGTTTGCGAGTTGAACCGTTGCTCCGTTTTGAGTGTGCTCTATATGAAACTTGCTTAGAATTGCATGTAGTTTCATATTATCATGTTGCATCCTTATTTTGAGGTGTTTGCTTGATGTTTGGGTGCATTTTGCATCAATGCCATGTTTAACTTGTTTTGCTCATATCTTCTAGGCCGTAGCTCCGAACTAAATGAACCTTATATGTAATTTGACTAGAATCTTGTGTAGATCATCTTGGTGCATCTTAACTTGCTGTTTAACAACTTGAACATAAGGTTTATCCAGATCTGGACCAACTTCGAAATTTGCATATGAGGACTTACCGGAATTGTTATATGTTTTTCCCGCCCTCATTTAAACTTGCCTTGATATGTTGCTTTTGTTTGCATCATCTCTTGCCATGAGTAGCTTCATGTAGTCTTGTCTTGCATCATGTGCATCATGTCTTGTATATGTGTGGTGTGTTTACCTTGTTGTGTGCTTCTTCTCGATAGTTCCTGTTTCGTTGCGATCGTGAGGATTCGTTCGTCTACGCTTGGTTCGTCTTCGCGGCTTCATCTTCTTCATGGACTTGTTCTTCTTCCTTGCGGGATTTCAGGCAAGATGACCGCTACCCTGGATCTCACTACTATCATTGCTATGCTAGTTGCTTCGTTCTATCGCTTTGCTGCGCTACCTATCACCTGTTTATCAAGCCTCCCCTATTGCCATGAACCTCTAACCTTTGACACCTTTCCTATGCAAACCGTTGTTTGGCTATGTTACCGCTTTGCTCAGCCCTCTTATAGCGTTGCTAGTTGCAGGTGAAGTTGAAGATTTCTCCATGGTGGACAGGATTTTGGTTGGGATATCACAATATCTCTTATATTATTAATGCATCTATATACTTGGTAAAGGATGGAAGACTCGGCCTTTTGCCTGGTGTTTTGTTCCACTCTTGCCGCCCTAGTTTCCGTCATACCGGTGTTATGTTCCCGGATTTTGCGTTCCTTACGCGGCCGGGTGATTTATGGGACCCCCTTGACAGTTCGCTTTGAATAAAACTCCTCCAGCAAGGCCCAACCTTGGTTTTACCATTTGCCTCACCACCACCTATCCCTTTCCCTTGGGTCGGCCAACCCGAGGGTCATCTTTATTTTAGCCCCCCCCCCGGGCCAGTGCTTGTCTAAGTGTTGGTCCGAACCGGGCAGACTGCGGGGCCACCTCGGGGCAACTCGAGGTCTGGTTTTACTCGTAGGCTGACCCATCCGGTGTGCCCTGAGAATGAGATATGTGCAGCTCCTATCGGGATTTGTCGGCGCATCGGGCGGCTTTGCTGGTCTTGTTTTACCATTGTCGAAATGTCTTGTAAACCAGGATTCCGAGTCTGATCGGGTCTTCCTGGGAGAAGGTATATCCTTCGTTGATCGCGAGAGCTTATCATGGGCTAAGTTGGGACACCCCTGCAGGGCATAATCTTTCAAAAGCCGTGCCTGCGGTTATAGGCAGATGGGAATTTGTTAATGTCCGATTGTAGATAACTTGACACCAGATCCAAATTAAAACGCATCAACCGCGTGTGTAACCGTGATGGTCTCTTCTCGGCGGAGTCCGGGAAGTGAACACGGTTTCTGGGTTATGTTTGACGTAAGTAGGAGTTCAGGATCACTTCTTGATCATTGCTAGTTTCACGACCGTTCCGCTTGCTCTCTTCTCGCTCTTATTTGCATATGCTAGCCACCATACATGCTTAGTCGCTGCTGCTACCTCACCACTTATCCATTCCTTTACCCATTAAGCTTTGCTAGTCTTGATACCCTTGGTAATGGGATTGCTGAGTCCTCGTGGCTCACAGATTACTACAACAACAGTTGTAGGTACAGGTTATGCGATGACCATGACGCGGGATCGATGTTTGCTTGTATTGGAGTTCTTCTTCTGCTTCTTCTTCGATCAGGGGATAGGTTCAAGGTCGGCAGCCTGGGCTAGCAGGATGGATGTCGTTTGAGTTTCTGTTTGTGTTTCATCCGTAGTCGGATGATGCTCTTATTTATTGTGATGTTGTATTCGTGTGGCATTGTATGCCTCTTGTATGTATCCTCATATATTATGTAATGTTGATGTAATGATATCCACCTTGCAAAAGCGTTTCAATATGCGGGTCTATCTTTGGTGGGACCTTCGAGTTCCTTTTGGATAGGGTCGCATATTGGGCGTGACAAGTTGGTATCAGAGCCTCGACCGACCTTAGGAGCCCCTCTTCATTGATCGTGTAGTTTGGCCGTTGTTGAGTCTAGAACAAAACTGTTTTCGGAGTCTAGTTATATCGGAGAGTAGGAATTATTTTTACTCCTCAGCCCCTTCGTCGCTCTGGTGAGGAATCTTGACGTAGGTGTTTTAAATTACTCCTCTTCCCCTTCAAATTTATTTTAGGTTCACGCAGTTGGTTTTCCGATCGTTGGTTCTCCCCTCTTTTCATCCGGTGCATTTCTCGTCAAGTTGTTTCGAGCCTCTTCGTCTTCGCAAGTTCAATCCTCAGTTTGCTCTGAACGAAGTTATTTCTCTGTCCTTAGTTGTTTTCTTTTCCCACCCACCCTCCCTGTTCTTCTTCTCGGAACCGGAGTCCGTAATCGAGTATACATCCTACTCCTGTGAAGTCTTTGCTTTCTTTCCTCAATGATTTCAACCGGTGTCTTCTCTTCAAGTTATTGGTCGGTTCCCCCTCCCAAGTTGTCTTTGTTTTCCCGCCCTCCCATCCTTTTTCTTCCCGGAGCCTGAGTCTCTTTCGAGCATCAATTTCATTCGTGTGGAACCTCTTTAGTCTTTCGTAAATCATTTCAACCAGTGAATTCTCTTTTGTTTGACATTCTTTAGCTCTTTTTCTTATCCGGTGGACTCAATTCATGTTTTTCGGTGTTGATCATATTCTTTTCCGTAGCTCAAGTGTTTTCCCTGCTCGTTCGCCTTTCGCCAGTTTATCATTCCGGAGTTCAGAAGACATCTTAGGAGATTTGTTTGTGTCCGAATTAATTCGAGGTTGTCACCTCATTCAAATATTTCAATTGTTCCGGTGCATCATCTATCTATTCAACATCCCTTTTCCAATGGTGTTCTATTTTAGTGGGCCCTAGCCCACAGGTCTTTTCCCAGGATCTTACCTGACTCCTCGAATTTCCTCGGAGTTATTATCAAATTCTTTTCTGAGTCTGACGTAAGAATGAATTTCATCAGTCAGATGCCTTTTCAAGATCCCGTTTAAATTCTTTTCATTGTTGGCTCAAACCCCTTCGTTTTCATTCTACCGGAGTATCTCAGTAATTTTGGTGGTGTTTCTCATCGTCATTTGAAGATCGCAGAAGAGTTTTCCTTTAAACCTTGTCCGTCCTCCCGAAGATTCGTGGTTCTACCTTCATATTATCCTCTCAATTATTCCATTTGTCAGATATTCTTTTCTTACCCATCCGGAGTATGTCAGGAGCTGTTTTCCCGTTTCTTTTCACCGGAGGCCATCATTCCAGTTATCGTTCTCTATTATCCCGGTGCTTCGTTCAATGTAATCTGCTCGTGATTCGATTGTGATGTATGGATAATCCCTCGAGCTAAGGGCTTCGGAGTAGCCTTGTAGCTTGTGTATGCGAAGGACGGGATTCACATTATGATTTTACTTTATGTATTTGTACACCTATTTGTCCCTTATCTCTATCTCATATCCCAACACTCACCAGTACCCGAGGCACAGAAGATTGGTACAAGGAGAGGAAATGATCAGGGAGAGTGGAAGAACACAACGAACATCAGTGCCTCCTCGGAATGGGATTTTACAATCACTTTTATTTGTATAACCCAGAAATCTCTCACTTTGGTTAGAGTAAAACCTGATTGCCATTTTTGGAAGGATTCGATGAGGGTGAAAGATGCATTCCTCCAATTTGTGTAATTTTAGGCCAGTTCTTTTTGGGTAGGACAATTGGCGGACACATGCCACTCTATTTGAAATAAGACTTTTTCAAAGTTATATGTTTGTAACTTTGACCAAGGAAACATATATGTACATAAATACCAAATGCATATCATGCGTCTCCTCCCCAAAAGACGTTTAGGGTTCCTTGCCTCCCGTCGGCGGTCCATGGCCTTAGACCCATCGGGACGCGGTGGATCTCGGCCCTTGTCGTAGGGAGGGCTCCATTTTTATATGTTTCTTTTATTTTTGTTAGGGTTTGTATCCTGCTCAGGAAGGCAAGACGGCGGTGGCTCCCGGAAGGTGGAACAAAGTTCTCCCCGCCTAACCCCCGTCCCGGTGGTTCATCTAGCAACGTCGGTGGACGTGTGGATGTGTGTCTCCGGCAGGATCTATCTTTGGTGGATTTGCTCGGATCTGGTCATCGTTCGTTTATGTTCATCTGTGTTTGGATCCTTCCGATCTATGTTATTCTTCATCAGCAGCAGTTATTGTTCTAGTGTGATGGTCCTATGTAGCCTTAGCATGACGGCTTTCCGACTGTCTACTACACAACTGTTTCTCGACTCTAGCGAGGATGGCGATGCGCCTCCGGCTTGCTTCAGTGCTTTTAATCGTCGCTAGATGGTCTATGGACCTAAATATATTTTTTATTAAGATGAATAGATCGGGAGATCCCCGCAAAATGAAGAATAGATCGGAAGATTTCACGCCAAAAAAGACATATTTTATATTGGTGTTTTAGATACATATAATTATTTCTATAAACTTAGTCAAAGTTTGTGAATTTTGACTTTTTTTATATGCACCACAATGTAGAACGGAGGAGATATATCACACGGGATTGAGTTAACCTTTGTGGACAATTATCTTTTTCTGGAGAGTTATCTGATCTCACTTGCATGTTCTTTAAATAAGTTCTAAGCGCACTGATAAACTTTATTAATAACCAAATGAAACTAATATATTTACTAGAAAAATGAAACATATCTTTGATTGAATAAAATTTGAGGGGCACAAATGCACAACGTTGTAACGTAAAAAATAACAGCACGATCGACCGCACACAAAAACCAACACACAACGCAACACTCGATCGCTGAGCTAGCTATGTGTAAAGAGGATGGAGTGGGACTGTGGTGGCCTAGAGCAGGAGCACGGCCATGGCGACCGCCGTGACCGCGGCAGCTGCCTCACCGAAGCGCGCCTGCAGCTTGCCGGCAGGGTTGGTCGGGGCTGGCTGGGGAGTCGGCGGGGCGGTCTCGAGGATGGTGATCTTGAGCTTCATGCCGTTCTGGCAGTGCTGGCCGACGGCGCAGAATAACCACTTGCGTCCGGCCTTGTCGAGCGTGACCCGGTCCTCGCCGGTAGTCAAGACGACGGCGTTGGCCGGCTTGGTGCACGAGAGGAAGTCCGGCCCGCCCACCTCCACCAGATTGTGGGCGGGGCTGTTGTACTTGAACACTGCGATCGATACAGTTCGCATGAAATTAGTTCCGCGTCGCAAAGAAAATGGAGCGATCAAGCGTACGCCTGGCCGGAAAGGATTAATTTAATGGAGGTATGTAATTACCTAGCGTGTCGCCGACGACGAACTGTTTGGTCTCGGCCCAGGCCGTTTAGTTGAAATTGAGGGTCCAGCCCTTGTCGTCGCCGACCATGTGCTCCGTGGCGACCGCGAGCCCCGGGAGGAAGGCCACGGCGAGGGCGGCCGCGGCGAACACGGCGACGAGCATCTGCTTGGACGCCATCGATCACTGACTGAGTAAGTAGCAAAGCTAGCGAGATGACTGGCTTGTTGCTGAAGGGGAAGGGTCCTGTGATGGGATGGATGCAGCTTGTGTGTTGTGCTTCTAGCTCTGGCTTTGCATGTATATATAGGGACAGAGCTCAGTAATCAGGTACTAGTACGTACTAGTATGTATACGTCGTAATCACCGTTGGCACTCGAGCCCATCTTGTCCCTGACCGGAGGCAGCGGCAGCAGCTGGCCTAAGGGTCTGTTTGGTTGGAGACTAGTGTGGCCAAGTTAAAGTGTGACTAGCCACACAAGTATGACAAGCCACACAAGTGTGGCTAAAAAATTAGACGCCAAACTTTGGCAAAATATGATAAAAAAAATGTCACTTTGACAGGTGGGCTATAAAGACAATAAAGTGTGGCAAGTCAAAGTGTGGCAAAAACCAAACACATACTTGATAAACTGTGGCTGCCAAATTTTAACTTGTCAAACTGTGGCTGGGAACCAAACAACCCCTTAATTTGTCCGTGTGGCGCCAAATGTGGTAGGTGTAGTATTGCCTTGGTTTCATCGGAATCGGAACAGAGGATATGCTGCAGCATGACATAGATGCTAATTATTTTGTGTGTAAAACGAAATTTTGTCCTGCACGGCTGTTTCGCTTTCATGTGTGAGAGAGAGGGGTCTTGATCCGACACATGTTATCAGATTAGTTTCCCGGGGAAAAAAACTATTCTAGTTGGGCCGGCCAGGTTCGTCGGTGATTTGTTAGTATGATCATCCTCTCCGTGGCTGTAGACCAACTACGAGCAACTCGAACGTGGCGCCCATTTTGTGCGCACGAGTATGTTTGGGTCGACGAAGACAGAAAAATCGGGCCAACACGCCGACCCAAACGGACACGGGTCCGCTTTTCGTTCGCCTGCCGACCTATTTCGGTCTATTTTTTAGCCTCATTTGTGTCGGCGTGGACACAATACGGACGCGAGCGACGCGCGTCTACTCTTCCCCTGGCCCGCTAGTCGGTGGCACATTGGTCATCCTCTCGTATCCCAAGATCAACAGCAAACCCTCGCCCGCCTCCGCCGCGTCGCCGCCGCCGCCCATTTTTGGTGCCTCTGCCAGCAGCTGGTGCCGAGACACCTCCCCCCAAAGCCGCCACCTCCCACGTCGCTGCCACCACCGTCTTACCGCCAGGGCACCGAAGCTTCCCACCCCCACATCCCGACGCCGACGCGAGCAGGAAGATGCCTCGCCGCCAGCCAGCTCCTTCTTCCTGATGTCATCACGCTCGTCGGACGCCTCCAGGGCAGCCACTTGGTCCAAGGGAGGCGTGCGTCTCCTCGCCGGCCGGCTCCTTCATCGACATCCGCAAGTTGTTCGACAGTTTGCCAAGGTACAAAATGGACTCCGCCGATGAGTTCTTTTTTCACAATTTCCTTTGCTACTCCGACGATTCCTCGTCCAATGAGGAGAAGGAGATCTTGGCTGCCGTGTTAGTCCATCACCACCTTAATAGCTAGCGGCCGTTGTTCCATGGCTTGATCCCGGAGCACCTTCTGGCGTTGAATCGCAACCGAAAGAGCGTCTATTTCCTTGTTTGGAAGGACTACATTGACACAATCAACCCGTTGTTCAAACATCAGAAAATCCGACGGCGTTTTCGTATGAGTAGGCACCTTTTCAACCGTATTAATTAGAGAGGGTGGTCGGATACGATGACTATTTCGAGTGCAAAGAGGATGCCCTTGGAAAGATTGGCTTCTCATCTTATCAGAAATGCACTACAACCGTCCAGATGCTTGCATACGGAGTGCCCGGTGATCTCATTGATGAGTACGTCCGTATGAGGGAGTCTACATGCCTAGACTCCATGTACAAGTTTTGCAAGGCTGTGATTGATGTGTTTGGCCCTGAGTACTTGAGAGAGCCGACTGCTCAAGATTCAGCCCACTTGTTGGCCAAGAATGCTAGTAGGGGCTTCCCAAGGATGCTTAGCAGCATAGACTGCATGCATTGGGAGTGGAAGAACTGCCCTTCTACTTGACAAGTCCAGTATAAGGGCCATGTCAGGACTTGCATTGTCATATTTGAGGTCGTGGTCTCACAAGATCGCTGGATCTAGCAATCTTTCTTTGTCATGGCCGGATCACACAATGATATCAACGCGCTTCAACGCTCGTTGGTGTTTGCTAGGATTGACGAAGGCAACAGCCCACCGGTGAATGTTACCATCAACGGCCACAACTACGACAAAGGATACTACCTAGGTGACGGTATCTATCCTCAGTGGACCACTATTGTGAAGACAATCCCCAACCCTGTCGAGAGAAGATGACAAGATTTGCCCAAGAGCAAGCGGGTGCTAGGAAGGACGTCGAGCGTGCCTTTCGTGTTTTGCAATCTCGATGGGGCATCGTTCGGTATCCTGCTAGGACTTGGAGCACGAAGAAGCTATGTGAGGTGATGACTGCTTGTGTGATCATGCATAATATGATCATAGAAGATGAGCGGCCGGAACGTCTGTACGATCAAGGGTTTCACTTTTAGGGTGAGAATGTTGTGCTGGCCCTGTTTGATAATAAAGTATTTTCTATGTATTTTATGAATACTACAGTTTTTTAGATCACCACAGTTTTAATTACAGTGAGCTGCTTGGTCACCTCTAAAAACTATGGTTTCAACACTGTAGTATTTGCAAATTCGCAGTTTTTTCTCTGTATTAAAAAAGAACCTCAGACCTCTTTTAAAAAAACTGAGCACACTGGAAAACGAGTCCATGCACAATCATGTGCCTTGTCTCTCGACGTGCATCTAATGGTCCCTCTCGAAGTTGACAGCTCATTCCAGAGTTTGAAGACCGTCCAGCGTTGCAGGCTCCATGCAGTGGTACCTCAGACTTGTTCAGCTGCATCCTCTTGTTGTAAGCTAGCTTTGTGCATTGATGTTTAGTGCATGTCCGTTTAACTTTGTGAATGCGGTTAGTTGTTCAGTATGCAACGGTCAGCGGTCAGCGAGTTGCGTACGCGTGTGTTTGCGACTTGTTAACAAACGGCTAACTTTTTTTTTGCATCGAATTTTGGACTTTATTCAGAATAGCAGGAGCTGGTTACAGTCTGCCCGTAGGCTAGTGCGGAGGAAATCTGGGCTAACAACTAGCCAACTGTCCGTCCCATCAAGCGTACAGGCATGCTCAGCACAAAGATGGGCCGTCACATTCAAGTCCCTACCGACATGTCGAACCGAAAAGGAAATAAAATGTGGTACAATGTCCAATAATTCTCTAAAGATAGGCCATGCAATCGATCTGGAATTGCCTCGCGAGTTCCAGAGATCAATCAGCTGAAGACAGTCAACCTCGATTATCACATGTGAGTAACCTTGGAGCTGAGCAAAAATTACCCCCTCCCGAAAAGCCAGTAGCTTGTCAATGAAGGAGTCCGAGACTCCCTGCAGAGGTTTGCACCAAGCGCCTTGGAATTCAAGATGGGAGCGTGCAACTCCCCCCTCCCCCATTGGGCTGGCCGTCGAACACTGATCTGTCAGTGTTAATGGTGACCCATCCTGCTTCCGGGGGGCGCCAGCACTGGCCCGCCGTCCGAGTGCGTCGGCCTGGTATGTCAAGAATGGATAGTGTCTCTTGCATCCACTTCATGGCCATCGCGGGATCGAACCCCTTCTGATCATGTGTCCACTTGCTCCTCGAAGTCCAAATGGAATGCATGATAGTAATGATCTTGCATCGTGCATCATCAGAGATCAGTTTGTCTAAAGTGATGTCGCGAGCCAAGGAATCTCGGTGCAACCTTGGTAACTGTAAGTCAAAGCGATCTCTAGCTGCCGCCCAGAACAAGCTTGCATGCATGCAAGTCATCAGTGCATGCTTCAGGTCTTCGTATGTAGCCTGACAAATGTCGCAATGGCCCATCTGTTTGATGTGCCGGTAGTGTAGAGTCACAGAGTCCGGTAGAATCCCCCGAAGAACTCTCCACCAGAATACTCTGATCTCCGGTAACACATTTAACTTCCAAAGTGCAGTCCACAACTGTTTATTATTCGGTGATGTCTCCGTTACCGTCCCTTCCACTGGAGAACTAAGCTCGTTACGAGTCATCAGGGATCGGTACGCCGATTTGACAGTATAGTGTCCTGACCTTTCCAAAGCCCATGCCAAAGTGTCCTCTCTGCCCGCCACCCTTAAAGGGATATTCAGTATTGCTGCCGCGTGGGGGGGGGGAGTGAAGTTTTGGCGAATTAAATCCACATTCCACCTTCCTGTGTAAACATCAATCACTTCTGAAACTTTTGTGAGTGGAGCATCTCCAATGCGGCCGCTAGGCTTCAGTGATGTGGTAGTTAGTATCCACGGGTCTGTCCAGATTGAGATCGTCGTGCCGTCGCCAACCCTGTGAATCAAGCCTTCTTCCAACGCCTTCCGCCCAGCCACGATCGCCTTCCACGTAGTGGAACCCCGGGCCGGCGCCATAGCATGAAGGAAATCTATGTGCAGGAAGTATCTTCCTTTTAACACCCGAGCACACAAGGAGTTCGGGTTTGTCAGCAGCCGCCAGCCCTGTTTGCCAAGGATGGCGAGATTGAACACTTGAGGGTCCCGAAAACCCATACCCCCTGGACCTTTGGCACGGTCAGTTTGTCCCAGGACATCCAATGTAGAGATCTTTTGTCGAGAGAGCTTCCCCACCAATATTTAGCCATGGGAGACGTGATACTCTTACACACTTTCTTTGTCAGCAGAAAACAACTCATGTTGTAGGTTGGTATGGCCTGTGCACCTGATTTTATAAGAACCTCCCTCCCCGCGCGCAAGGTTTCTCTGACTAGCCACCTATCTTGTTATGCACAGGTCACCAATATGGTTGAAGGTGCCACTCATAATTCTTCCAATGGCTGTAGGCAACCCTAGATAGCGCTGTGAAAATGCTTCCACCATAATTCCGACAGAGCTTTTGAGGATCTCTCTGAGCGGTTGTCCTACGTTTGCACTGAAGAAGATAGAGCTCTTCTCCCGGTTAACTGCCTGACCGGAGTACTCGGCATAAATCCGGAGAATCTCATTGAGCCTGTCTACACTTTGGGTATTTGCATTGAGGAAGATGAGGCTATCGCCAGCAAATAAAAGGTGATTTACCCATGGTGCATGGATACTTACCCGAACTCCTCTGTCAATGTATGCACCCCCATAGTTGTTTAGAAGGGCTGTGAGGCCTTGTGCACAAATGAGGAAGAGGTAAGGAGACATGGGGCAGCCCTGATGGAGACCCCTCGTGGGATCAAAGAAAGGTAGGAGTTCCCCATTCACCTTGATCGTGAACCAAACAGAAGTGACACACTTCATGACGAGTCTGATAAAACTATCCCCGAAGCCTAGTCTAGACAACATTGCTTCGAGGTAATGCCACTCCACCCGGTCGTAAGCTTTTAACATATCCAGCTTGACCGCGCAGCTTGCATTTTTACCCTTCTTCCTCCTGCGGATGGCATGGACACATTCATAAGCGACTAGTACGTTGTCCGTGATCAGACAACCAGGTACGAAGGCACTTTGCTCCTCCCCTATAACCTCATAAAGAATAAGCCGAAGCCTATTAGCCACGACTTTGACAACAATTTTATATAGCACCGGGCATAGGGCAATTGGTCTGTATTTGATGGGGAACGCAGTATTTCCAAAAAAATTCCTACGATCACGCAAGATCTATCTAGGAGATGCATAGCAACGAGACGGGAGAGTGTGTCCACTTACCCTCGTAGATTGAAAATGGAAGCGTTATGACAACACGGTTGATGTAGTTGTACGTCTTCATGATCCGACCGATCCTAGCACCGAAGATACGGCACCTCCGCAATCTGCACACGTTCAGCTCGATGACGTCCCACGAACTCTAGATCCAGCTGAGGTCGAGGGAGTTTTGTCAGCACGACAACGTGGTGACGGTGATGATGAAGTTACCGGCGCAGGGCTTCGCCTAAGCACTACGACGATACGACCGAGGTGGAAATTTGTGGAGGGGGCACCGCACACGGCTAAAAGATCAACTTGTGTGTCTATGGGGTGCCCCCTTCCCCGTATATAAAGGAGTGGAGGAGGGGAGGGTGATGACCCAGAAGTGTAGGGGATCTATCTTAGTCCTTTCGATAAGTAAGAGTGTCAAACCCAACGAGGAGTAGAAGGAAATGACAATCATATTCTCTGCAAGCACTGAAATTATCGGTAACAGATAGTTTTGTGAAAAGGTAATTTGTAACGAGTAACAAGCAATGAAAGTAAATAAGGTGCAACAAGGTGGCCCAATCCTTTCTGTAGCAAAGGATAAGCCTGGACAAGTTCTTATATAGAGAAAAGCGCTCCCGAGAACACATGGGAATTATCGTCAAGCTAGTTTTCATCAAGCTCATATGATTCGCGTTCATTACTTTGATAATTTGATATGTGGGTGGACCGGTGCTTGGGTACTGCCCTTTCTTGGACAAGCATCCCACTTATGATTAACCCCTATTGCAAGCATCCAGAACTGTTGAAGAAGTATTAAGGTAAACCTAACCATAGCATGAAACAAGTGGATCCAAATCAGCCCCTTACAAAGCAACGCATAAACTATGGTTTAAGCTTCTGTCACTCTAGCAACCCATCATCTAGTTATTACTTCCCAATGCCTTCCTCTAGGCCCAAATAATGGTGAAGTGTCATGTAGCCGACGTTCACATAACACCACTAGAGGAGAGACAACATAGATCTCATCAAAATATCGAACGAATACGAAATTCACATGACTACTAATAACAAGACTTCTCCCATGTCCTCAGGAACAAACGTAACTACTCACAAAGCATATTCATGTTCATAATCAGAGGGGTATTAATATGCATTAAGGATCTGAACATATGATCTTCCACCAAATAAACCAACTAGCATCAACTACAAGGAGTAATCAACACTACTAGCAACCCACATGTACCAATCTAAGGTTTTGGTACAAAGATTGGATACAAGAGATGAACTAGGGTTTAAGAGGAGATGGTGCTGGTGAAGATGTTGATGGAGATTGACCCCCTCCCGATGAGAGGATTGTTGGTGATGACGATGGTGATGATTTCCCTCTCACGGAGGGAAGTTTCCCCGGCAGAACAGCTCTGCCGGAGCCCTAGATTGGTTCCGCCAAGGTTCCGCCTCGTGGCGGCGGAGTTTCGTCCTGTAAGCTTGCTTATGATTTTTTCAAGGGGAAAAGACTTCATACAGCAGAAGATGGCCACCTGAGGGCTTCCAGGGGGCCCATGAGGCAGGGGGCGCGCCCAAGGGGTAGGGCGCGCACCCCACCCTCGTGGCCAGGGTGTGGGGCCCCTCTAGTACTTGTTCCCCTCAATATTTATTATTAATTCCAAAAATAACTTTCATGGAGTTTCAGGACTTTTGGAGCTATGCAGAATAGGTCTCCAATATTTGCTCCTTTTCCAGCCCATAATCCCAGTTGCCAGCATTCTCCCTCTTCATGTAAACCTTGTAAAATAAGAGAGAATAGGCATAAATATTGTGACATAACGTGAAATAACAGCCCATAATGCAATAAATATCGATATTAAAGCATGATGCAAAATGGACGTATCAATTCCCCAAGCTTAGACCTCGCTTGTCCGCAAGCGGAAGCCGATATCGAAAAATATGTCCAGATGTTTAGAGATAGAGGTGTCGATTAAATAAAATATGGACATGAGGGCATCATGATCATTCTTATAACATCACATTTTTTTGTCATATGATTTCTTATGCTAAAATAACAATCTATCCACAATGTCAAGCATGAATCAGAAACTTCATTGAGAACCAACAAACTACAACCTCGGTCATTGAAGCAATTGCAATTTATCATAACATCGGAAAGAGTCAATATAAGAGCTTTTCCGCAAGTCCACATACTCAACTATCATTTAGTCTTTCACAATTGCTAACACTCACGCAATACTTATGGTTATGGAGTTTTAATCAGACATAGAGAAAGATAGGGGCTTATAGTGTTGCCTCCCAACCTTTTACCTCAAGGGTAATGTCAACAATAATAGTTCATGCCAACTTACATCCAATTGGATATATATATATATATCAGGATCTTTCCAACACGAGGTGCTTTCCAAAGGATAAAATGTAAAAAGGAAAGGTGAAGATCACCATGACTCTTATGTAAGACAGAAAGTAAAAGATATGCCCTTCGCGGAGGGAAGCAGAGGTTGTCATGTGCTTTTAGGGTTGGATGCACGAAATCTTAGTGCAAAAGAACGTAACTTTATATTGCCACTTGGGATATGAACCTTTATTATGCAGTCTGTCACTTTTATTACTTCCATATCACAATATCGTACAAAGCTTATTTTCTCCACACTAATAAGTCATACATATTTAGAGAGCAATTTTCATTGCATGCAACATGACAACTTACTTGAAGGATCTTACTCAATCCATAGGTAGGTATGGTGGACTCTCATGGGTTTAAGGATATTTGGAAGCACAAGTAGTATCTCTACTTGGTGAAAGGAATTTGGCTAGCCTGAGGGGCAAAAGCAAGCTCAACATGTTGGATGATCCATGACAATATACTTTAATTCAGATATGAGAAAACATAACCCATTACATTGTCTTCCTTGTACAACATCAACTCTTTAGCATGTCATACTTTAATGAGTGCTCACAATCATAAAAGATGTCCAAGATAGTATGTTTGTATGTGAAAACCTCTCTTTCTTTATTACTTCCTATTAATTGCAACGATGACCAAAACTATGTTTGCCAACTCTCAACAACTTTTATGTATCATACTCTTTATATGTGAAGTCATTACCTTCCATAAGATCAATATGATCTCTTAATTGCTTTTTATTCCTTCTTTTACTTTTATTCAAGATCATGGCAAGATAGCAAAGCCCTTGACTCAACACTAATCTTTATTATATATAGCTCACGGACTTGATTACAAAGAGGGATCATAAAGCAAAATTCAACACTAAGTCATACTAGATCAAGATATTACCAAAAGGATCGAACTAAGAAAAAGGTAAAGATAGGAGTGTGATGGTGATACGATACCGGGGCACCTCCCCCAAGCTTGGCAGTTGCCAAGGGGAGTGCCCATACCCATGTGATTATGTCTCCTTCTTCGGAAGTGGTGGTGTGATCTTCTTGGCAATGATGCCCCTTAAGATACGATTATCCTCCTCGAGCTTATTGACTTGCTGCTTGAGGTCCATATTTTCCTCGCGGAGTTTACCCGTGATGGCTAAAGCTCCTTTCACCCATGGATGTTGCGTAGCTTCTGGAGAACAAGTGACACTCTTTTTCATATTTTCATAAGAAAGAAATCTAACATTGAAAGGGATGACCGAGTTTGGAATGGCTGAGCTCTGTAGTTCCCCGTCGTGAATCCGGATTGGAAACGAGAGGTAACTTCTTGATCCTCCTCCATGGCATCTATCCTTTTAAGGTCAGCCTCCATCTCCTCCTCCGTTGATGGCCCAAAGTGATAAGCATCATTGTTTGCTCCTGGACCTAACATCGGATGGGACACCCGACTTTCTCCGACTGACTCTTGAGAAGACATCCTACTCTGTATCTGCGACAGAAACAACAAGGAACAACAACAGAGGATATTTGCGTGATACGATGGTTAAAACCATCGGGGGATTATATAATGAATTTTTACCGACCAAAAGAAGTATCGTGCAAGAAAACAGAGTCCGGAGAGCACACGAGGTGCCCACGAGGCAGGGGGGCACGCCAAGGGGGGTTAGGGCGTGCCCTCCACCCTCGTGGAAGCCTCGTGTCCTTCCCAAACTACTTCTTATTTTTCTATTTCCTTAAATATTCCAAAACAGAGAAAAATTGCTATTAGAACTGTTTTGGAGTCGGTTTACTTACTGTACCACATACCTATTCCTTTTCGGAGTCTGAAATGTTCTGAAAAGTGTCTCTTATGTATTCCTCCGGGGTTACGGTTTCAATAACATTAGTTTCAACATTTATGGGATTACCTGAGATATAATGTTTGATTCTTTGACCGTTCACCACCTTCGGATTTTTGCCTTCGTAGTTGTTGATTTTTATGGCACCGAAACGATAGACCTCCTCGATAACATAAGGGCCTTCCCATTTAGAGAGAAGTTTTCCAGCAAAAAATCTTAAACGAGAGTTGAAAAGAAAAACATAATCACCTACATTAAACTCACGCTTTTGTATCCTTTTGTCATGTCATCCTTTAACTTTTTCTTTAAACAGTTTGGCATTCTCGTAAGCTTGGGTTCTCCATTCATCAAGTGAGCTAATGTCAAATAACCTCTTCTCACCAGCAAGTTTGAAATCATAATTGAGCTCTTTAATAGCCCAATATGCCTTATGTTCTAGTTCGAGAGGTAAGTGACATGCCTTTCCATAAACCATTTTATATGGAGACATACCCATAGGATTTTTATATGCAGTTCTATAAGCCCATAATGCATCATCAAGTTTCTTGGACCAATTCTTTCTAGATCTATTAACAGTCTTTTGCAAATTAATTTAAGCTCTCTATTACTCAATTCTACTTGACCACTAGACTGTGGGTGATAAGGAGATGCAATTCTATGATTAACGTCATACTTAGCAAGCATTTTACGAAAAGCACCATGAATAAAATGTGAACTACCATCAGTCATTAAATATCTAGGGACACCAAACCTCGGAAAACTGACTTCTTTAAGCATCTTAATAGAGGTGTTATGATCAGCACTACTAGTTGGAATAGCTTCTACCCACTTAGTAACATAATCAACAACAACTAAAATATGTGTATACCCATTAGAGGAAGGAAACGGTCCCATATAATCAAAGCCCCAAACATCAAATGGTTCAATAACAAGAGAATAATTCATAGGAATTTCTTGACGTCTACTAATATTACCAATTCTTCTACATTCATCACAAGACAAGACAAACTTATAGGCATCTTTGAAGAGAGTAGGCCAATAAAAACCAGATTGCAATACCTTATGTGTAGTTCTATCTCCAGCGTGGTGTCCTCCATATGCCTCGGAGTGACACTTGCGTAGGATCTGTTCCTGTTCATGATCAGGTACACAACGTCTAATAACACCATCTACTCGTTCTTTATAAAGGTGTGGGTCATCCCAGAAGTAATGTCTTAAATCATAGAAATACTTTTTCTTTTGCTGGTATGTGAAACTAGGTGGTATGAATTTAGCAACAATGTAATTAGCATAATTAGCATACCATGGAGTAGTACGAGAAGCATTTATGACAGCTAATTGTTCATCAGGAAAGATATTATCAATAGGTAGTGGGTCATCAAGAACATTCTCTAACCTAGACAAGTTGTGTGCAACGGGGTTCTCAGCTCCCTTTCTATCAATAATATGCAAATCAAATTCTTGGAGCAAGAGAACCCATCTAATAAGTCTAGGTTTATCATCTTTCTTTTCCATAAGATATTTAATAGCAGCATGATCAGTGTGAATAGTTACTTTAGAATCAACAATATAAGGTCTGAACTTATCACAAGCAAATACAACTTCTAAAAATTCTTTTTCAATAGTAGCATAATTTCTCTGGGCATTGTCTAGAGTTTTACTAGCATATTGTATAAAATTTAGTTTTTTGTCAACTCTTTGTCCTAGAACAGCACCTACAGCATAATCACTAGCATCACACATAATTTCAAAGGGTAAATTCCAATCAGGTGGCTGAACAATAGGTGCAGAAATCAAAGCTTTCTTAAGTATTTCAAATGCTTCTACACAATCATCATCGAAGACAAAAGGAATATATTTTTGCAATAAATTAGTCAGAGGCCTAGAAATTTTAGAGAAATCCTTAATGAACCTCCTATAAAAACCGGCATGACCAAGGAAACTTCTTATACCTTTAATGTCCTTGGGACATGTCATCTTTTCAATAGCATCAACTTTAGCTTTATCAACTTCAATACCTCTTGCAGAAATTTTATGCCCCAAGACAATGCCTGCATTAACCACAAAGTGGCACTTCTCCCAATTCAAGACGAGACTAGTATCTTCACATCTCTGCAAAACTCGATCAAGGTTGCTCAACCAACAATCAAAAGAAGATCCATAAACAGAGAAATCATCGATGAAAACTTCACAAATCTTTTCACAAAAGTCAGAGAATATAGCCATCATGCATCTTTGAAAGGTAGCAGGTGCATTACATAAACCAAAAGGCATACGTCTATAATCAAAAGTACTGAAAGGGCAAGTAAAAGTGGTCTTTTCTTGATCTTCTGCTGATACAGGTATTTGAGAGAAACCAGAATAACCGTCTAGAGAGCAAAAATGTGTAAGTTTGGATAATCTTTCTAGCATTTGATCAATAAAAGGTAGAGGGTAATGATCCTTTTTAGTAGCTTTATTTAACTTAGGAAATCAATTACCATCCTATAACCTGTAATAATTCTTTGTGGGTTCAATCCATCTTTATCATTAGGAACAACAGTAGTACCTCCCTTCTTAGGGACACAATGGACAGGGCTTACCCACTGACTATCAACAACGGGATAAATTATACCTGCCCCGAGGAGCTTTAGTATTTCCTTTCTTACCACTTCTTTCATCTTAGGATTCAACCGTCGTTGGTGGTCAATAACGAGTTTGGCGTCTTTCTCCAATTTATTTTGTGTTGGCATAGAGTGGGACTAATGCCCTTAAGATCATCAAGAGTATATCCAATAGCAGTACGGTGCTTCTTTAGAGTTTTCAATAATCTTTCCTCTTCCTTCTCTGAAAGGTTAGCGCTAATAATAACATGATATATCTTCTTTTCATCAAGACAAGCATACTTAAGAGTATCAGGTAATGGTTTAAGCTCAAACACGAGATCACCCTTGGGTGGAGGAGGATCCCCTAGGATTTCAACAGGCAAGTTGTGTTTCAAAATAGGTCCGTGTTTAAAGAATACTTCATCTATTTCCCTTCTTTCATTCATAAACATATCATTTTCATGGTCTAGCAAATATTGTTCTAAAGGATCATTAGGAGGCACGGCAATAGAAGCAAGACCAATAATTTCATCCTTACTAGGCAATTCTTTATCATGGGATTGTCTATGAAATTTAGCAAAATTAAACTCATGAGACATATCCCCTAAACCAATAGTAACAACATCCTTTTCGCAATGTATCTTAGCATTAACAGTGTTCAAGAAGGGTCTACCAAATATAATGGGACAAAAGTCATCTTGTGGGGAACCAAGAACAAGAAAATCATTAGGATATTTAACTTTCCCACACATGACTTCAACAGCTCTAATAATCCCAATTGGTGAAATAGTATCTCTATTGGCAAGCTTAATTGTAACATCAATTTCTTCTATTTCAGCAGGTGCAATGTCATGCATAATTTATTTGTATAAGGAATGAGGTATTGCAGTAGCACTAGCACCCATATCACATAAGCCATGATAACTATGATCTCCTATTTTAACATAAATAACAGGCATGCCTACGATAGGTCTATGTTTATGCTTATTATCCGGTCTAGCAATTCTAGTAGCTTCATCATAGAAGTAAATAACATGCCCATCAATATTATCGGTAAAGAGATCTTTAACCATAGCAATACTAGGTTCAACTTTAATTTGCTCAGGTGGTGTATATGTTCTAGTATTACTCTTATGAACCACAATTGAAGTTTTAGCATGATCCTTTGTCCTAACAGGGAAAGGTGGTTTCTCAACATAAGTAGCAGGAATAATAGGATCATTATAAGTGATAATATTTTCTTCTACTGTAATAGGTGCAACTAATTTTACTTCAGTGGGAGGATTATATTTAAACCACTTCTCCTTAGGGAGGTCAACATGAGTAGCAAATGATTCATAGAAAGAAGCTACTATCTCCGAGTCAAGTCCATATTTAGTGCTAAATCCACGAAAAGCATCGGTATCCATAAAAGATTTAACACAATCAAACTTAGGTGTCATACCTGACTCCTTACCTTCGTTGATATCCCAATCTTCAGAGTTGCATTTAATTCTTTCGAATAAATCCCATTTGAATTCAATAGTCTTCATCATAAAAGACCCAGCACAAGAAGTATCGAGCATGGAGCGATTGTTGAGAGAAAGCCGAGCATTAATTTTTTGAATAATCATTTCTCTTGAGAGCTCATGATTGGGGCATGAATATAACATTGACTTAAGCCTCCCCCAAGCTTGAGCGACGCTTTCTCCTTCGCGAGGCCAAAAATTATATATATAATTACGATCACGATGAACAAGATGCATAGGATAAAACTTCTGGTGAAATTCCAATTTCAATCGTTTGTAGTCTCATGATCCCATATCATCACATAGCCTATACCATGTCAATGCATCTCCCTTCAAAGATAAAGGGAAAACCTTCTTTTTGACAACATCAGGCATACCTGCAAGCTTAAATAATCCACAAACTTCATCCACATAGATTAGGTGTAACTCGGGATGCAATGTTCCATCTCCTGTAAAAGGATTAGCTAGCAGTTTCTCTACCATACCCGAAGGAATTTCAAAGTAAACATTTTCAGTAGGTTTAGTAGGTCGAGGAGAAACTCTTTGCTCTACTGGTCGGGGTGAAGATACCCCGAACAGGCCCCTCAAAGGATTATGTTCCATAGTAACAAGTGACAGTAAATTTCAGCACACTATATAAATGTTTCCTTACCAAGTTCCACTTACCAAAGGCGCTTCACTCCCTGGCAACGGTGCCAGAAAAGAGTCTTGATGACCCACAAGTGTAGGGGATCTATCGTAGTCCTTTCGATAAGTAAGAGTGTCGAACCCAACAAGGAGCAGAAGGAAATGACAAGCGGTTTTCAGTAAGGTATTCTCTGCAAGCACTGAAATTATCGGTAACAGATAGTTTTGTGATAAGGTAATTTGTAACGAGTAACAAGCAAGGAAAGTAAATAAGGTCCAGCAAGGTGGCCCAATCCTTTTTGTAGCAAAGGATAAGCCTGGACAAGTTCTTATATAGAGAAAAGCTCTCCCGAGGACACATGGGAATTATTGTCAAGCTAGTTTTCATCAAGCTCATATGATTCACGTTCGTTACTTTGATAATTTGATATGTGGGTGAACCGGCGCTTGGGTACTGCCCTTTCTTGGACAAGCATCCCACTTATGATTAACCCCTATTGCAAGCATCTGCAACTACAAAAGAAGTATTAAGGTAAACCTAACCATAGCATGAAACAAGTGGATCCAAATCAGCCCCTTACGAAGCAACGCATAAACTAGAGTTTAAGATTCTGTCACTCTAACAACCCATCATCTACTTATTACTTCCCAATGCCTTCCTCTAGGCTCAAATAATGGTGAAGTGTCATGTAGTCGACGTTCACATAGCACCACTAGAGGAGAGACAACATACATCTCATTAAAATATCGAACGAATACGAAATTCACTTGACTACTAATAGCAAGACTTCTCCCATGTCCTCAGGAACAAACGTAACTACTCACAAAGCATATTCATGTTCATAATCAGAGGGGTATTAATATGCATTAAGGATCTGAACATATGATCTTCCACCAAATAAACCAACTAGCATCAACAACAAGGAGTAATCTGCACTACTAGCAACCCACAGGTACCAATCTGAGGTTTTGGTACAAAGATTGGATACAAGAGATGAACTAGGGTTTGAGAGGAGATGGTGCTGGTGAAGATGTTGATGGAGATTGACCCCCTCCTTATGAGAGTATCGTTGGTGATGACGATGGTGATGATTTCCCCCTCCCGGAGGGTAGTTTCCCCGGCAGAACAGCTCTGCCGGAGCCCTATATTGGTTCCGCCAAGGTTCTGCCTCGTGGCGGCGGAGTTTCTCCCGTAAGCTTGCTTATGATTTTTTCTAGGGTAAAAGACTTCATATAGCAGAAGATGGCCACCGGAGGGCTGCCAGGGGGCCCACGAGGCAGGAGGCGCGCCCAGGGGGTAGGGGGCGCCCCCCACCCTCATGGCCAGGGTGTGGGCCCCCTCTGGTATTTCTTCCACTCAACATTTATTATTAATTCCAAAAATGACTTTTGTGGAGTTTCAAGACGTTTGGAGCTGTGCAGAATAGGTCTCCAGTATTTGCTCCTTTTCCAGCCCACAATCCCAGCTACCGGCATTCTCCCTCTTCATGTAAACCTTGTAAAATAAGAGAGAATAGGCATAAGTATTGTGACATAACATGAAATAACAACCCATAATGCAATAAATATCGATATAAAAGCATGATGTAAAATGGACATATCAGAGGGCCGGCCCTCTATGGCGCGCCCAAGGGGGGGAGTCCTACTCCCAGTAGGAGTAGGTTTCCCCCTTTCCCTAGTTGGAGCAGGAGAAGAAGGAAGAGGGAGAGGGAGAGAAGGAAAGGGGGCCCAGCCCCCTCCCAATTCAGAATGGGCTTGGGGGGCGTGCCCCCACCTTGGCCGCCTCCTCCTCTCTTCCAGCATGGCCCATTAAGGCCCATTAACTCCCCGGGGGGTTCCGGTAACCTCCCGGTACTCCTGAAAAATGCCCGAACCCCCCGGAACCTTTCTCGTGTCCAAACATAGCCTTCCAATATATCAATCTTCATGTCTCGACCATTTTGAGAGTCCTCGTCATGTCAGTGATCACATCCGGGACTCTGAACAACCTTCGGTGCATCATATAACAGAAACTCATAATACCAATCGTCATCGAACGTTAAGCGTGCGGACCCTACGGGTTCAAGATCTATGTAGACATGACCGAGACACATCTCCGGTCAATAACCAATAGCGGAACCTGGATGATCATATTGGTTCCTACATATTCTACGAAGATCTTTATCGGTCAAACCGCATAACAACATACGTTGTTCCCTTTGTCATCGGTATGTTACTTGCCCGAGATTCGATCGTCGATATCATCATACCTAGTTCAATCTCATTACCGGCAAGTCTCTTTACTCGTTCTATAATACTTCATCCCGCAACTAACTCATTAGTTACAATGCTTGCAAGGCTTATAGTGATTACCGAGAGGGCCCAGAGATACCTCTCCGAAACAGGAAGTGACAAATCCTAATCTCGATCTATGCCAACCCAACAAACACCTTCGGAGACACCTGTAGAGCACCTTTATAATCACCCATTTACGTTGTGATGTTTGGTAGCACACAAAGTGTTCGTCCGGTATTCGGGAGTTGCATAATCTCATAGTCTGAGGAACTTGTATAAGTCATGAAGAAAGCAGTAGCAATTAAACTAACACGATCATAATGCTAAGCTAACGGATGGGTCATGTCCATCACATCATTCTCCTAATGATGTGATCCTGTTCATCAAATGACAACACATGTCTATAGTTAGGAAACATAACCATCTTTGATTAACAAGCTAGTCAAGTAGAGGCATACTAGGGACTATATGTTCTGTCTATGTATTCACACATGTACTAAGTTTCCGGTTAATACAATTCTAGCATAAATAATAGACATTTATCATGAATTATGGAAATAAATAATAACTTCATTATTGCCTCTAGGGCATATTTCCTTCACTCTCCAACTTGCACTAGAGTCAATAATCTAGATTACATAGTAATGATTCTAACACACATGGAGTCTTGGTGTTGATCATGTTTTGCTTGTGGAAGAGGCTTAGTCAACGGGTCTACAACATTCAAATCTGTGTGTATCTTGCAAATCTCTATGTCCCCCTCCGACACTTGATGACAGATGGAATTGAAGCGTCTCTTGTTGTGCTTGGTTCTCTTGTGAAATCTGGATTCCTTTGCCAAGGCAATTGCACCAGTATTGTCACAAAAGATTTTTGTTGGACCCGATGCACTAGGTATGACACCTAGATCTTATATGAACTCCTTCATCCAAACTCCTTCATTTGCTGCTTCTGAAGCAGCAATGTACTCCACTTTACACGTAGATCCCGCCATGATGCTCTGCTTGGAAGTGCACCAACTGATAGCTCCTCCATTCAATAAAAATACATATCCGGTTTGTGACTTAGAGTCATCTGGATCAGTGTCAAACCTTGCATCGACGTAACCATTTACGACGAGCTCTTTTTCACCTCCATAAACGAGAAACATATCCTTAGTCCTTTTCAGGTATTTCAGGATGTTCTTGACCATTGTCCAGTGCTCCACTCCAGGATTACTTTGGTACCTCCCTGCTATGCTTATAGCAAGGCACACATCAGGTCTGGTACACAGCATTGCAGACATGATAGAACCTATGGCTGAAGCATAGGGAATGACTTTCATTTTCTCTCTATCTTCTGCAGTGCTCGGGCATTGAGTCTGACTCAACTTCACACCTTGTAACACAGGCAAGAACCCTTTCTTTAACTGATCCATTTTGAACTTCTTCAAAACTTTATCAAGGTATGTGCTTTGTGAAAGTCCAATTAAGCGTCTTGATCTATATCTATAGATCTTGATGCCCAATATGTAAGCAGCTTCTCCGAGGTCTTTCATAGAAAAACTCTTATTCAGGTATCCCTTTATGCTATACAAAAATTCTATATCATTTCCAATCAACAATATGTCATCCACATATAATATCATAAATGCTATAGCGCTCCCACTCACTTTCTTGTAAATACAGGCTTCTCCAAAAGTCTGTATAAAACCATATGCTTTGATCACACTATCAAAGTGTTTATTCCAACTCCGAGAGGCTTGCACCAGTCCATAAATGGATCGTTGGAACTTGCACACTTTGTTAGCACCCTTTGGATTGACAAAACCTTCTGGTTGCATCAATTCTTCTAGAAATCCATTCAGGAATGCATTTTTGACATCCATTTTCCAAATTTCATGATCATAAAATGCAGCAATTGCTAACATGATTCAGACAGACTTAAGCATCACTACGGGTGAGAAAGTCTCATCATAGTCAACTCCTTGAACTTGTCAAAAACCTTTTGCAACAAGTCGAGCTTTGTAAACAGTAACATTACCGGCTATGTCGGTCCTCTTCTTAAAGATCCATTTATTTTCTATGGCTTGCCGATCATTGGGCAAGTCCACCAAAGTCCACACTTTGTTCTCATACATGGATCCCATCTCTGATTTCATGGCTTCAAGCCATTTCACGGAATCTGGGCTCATCATTGCTTCCTCATAGTTCGTAGGTTCATCATGGTCTAGTAACATGACTTCCAGAATAGGATTACCGTACCACTCTGGTGCGGATCTTACTCTGGAAGACCTACGAGGTTCAGTAGTAACTTGATCTAAAGCTTCATGATCATCATCATTAGCTTCCTCACTAATTGGTGTAGGAATCACGGGAACTGATTTCTATGATGAACTACTTTCAAATAAGGGAGAAGGTACGACTACCTCATCAAGTTCTACTTTCCTCCCACTCACTTCTTTCGAGAGAAACTCCTTCTCTAGAAAGGATCCATTCTTAGCAACAAAGACTTTGCCTTCAGATCTGTGATAGAAGGTGTACCCAATAGTTTCCTTTGGGTATCCTATGAAGACGCACTTCTCCGATTTGGGTTCGAGCTTATCAGGTTGAAGCTTTTTCACATAAGCATCACAGCCCCAAACTTTAAGAAACGACAACTTTGGTTTCTTGCCAAACCACAGTTCATAAGGCATCATCTCAATGGATTTTGATGGTGCCCTATTTAAAGTGAATGCAGCCGTCTCTAAAGCATAACTTAGTAAGAGACATCATAGATCGTACCATATCCAATAAAGTACAGTTACAACGTTCGGACACACCATTTCGCCGTGGTGTTCCAGGTGGTATTAATTGTGAAACTATCCCATGTTGTTTCAAATGAAGACCAAAATCGTAACTAAAATACTCTCGTCCACGATCAGATCGTAGAAAATTTATTTTCTTGTTACGATGATTTTCCACTTCACTCTGAAATTCTTTGAACTTTTCAAATGTTTAAGATTTATGCTTCATTAAGTAGATATAACCATATCTGCTCAAATCATTTGTGAAGGTAGGAAAATAACGATACCCACCACGAGCCTCAATACTCATTGGACCGCATACATCAGTATGTATTATTTCCGACAAGTCATTAGCTCGTTCCATTGTTCCGGAGAACGGAGTTTTAGTCATCTTGCCCATAAGGCACGGTTCGCAAGCACCAAGTGATTCATAATCAAGTGATTCCAAAAGTCCATCAGCATGGACATTCTTCATGCGCTTTACACCGATATGACCAAAATGGCAGTGCCACAAATAAGTTACACTATCATTATTAACTTTGCATCTTTTGGCTTCAATACTATGAATATGTGTATCATCACTATCGATATTCAGACCACTCAACAAGGGTGCATGACCATAAAAGATATTACTCAAATAAATAGAACAACCATTATTCTCTGATTTAAATGAATAATCGTCTCTCATTAAACAAGATCCAGATATAATGTTCATGCTCAACGTTGGCACCAAATAACAATTACTCAGGTCTAAAACTAATCCAAAGGTAGATGTAGAGGTAGCGTACCAACCGTGATAACATCGACTTTGGAACCATTTCCCACGCGCATCGTCTCCTCGTCCTTAGCCAATCTTTGCTTAATCCGTAGCCCCTATTTTGAGTTGCAAATATGAGCAACAAAACCAGTATCAAATACCCAGGCGCTACTGCGAGCATTAGTTAAGTACACATCAATAACATGTATATCAAATATACTTATCACTTTGCCATCCTTGGGGCAGTTCCGCTTCCAGTGACCAGTCCCTTTGCAGTAGAAGCACTCTGTTTTAGGCTTAGGTCTAGACTTGGGTTTCTTCTCTTGAGCATCAACCTTTTTGTCGTTCTTCTTGAAGTTCCCCTTCTTTCCTTTGCTCTTTTTCTTGAAACTAGTGGTCTTGTTGACCATCAACACTTGATTCTCCTTTTTGATTTCTACCTCCGCAGCCTTTAGCATTGCGAAGAGCTCTGAAATAGTATTGTTCATCCCTTGCATATTATAGTTCATCATGAAGCATTTATAGCTTGGTGGCAGTGATTGAAGAACTCTGTCAATGACACTATCATCAGGAAGATTAACTCCACGTTGAGTCAAGTTGTTATGGTACCCAGACATTCTGAGTATGTACTCACTGACAGAACTATTCTCCTCCATTTTGCAGCTGTAGAACTTGTTGGAGACTTCATATCTCTCAACTCATGCATTTGCTTGAAATATTAATTTCAACTCTTTGAACATCTCATATGATTCATGGCGTTCAAAATGTCTTTGAAGTCCCAATTCTAAGCCGTAAAGCATGGCACGCTGAACTATCGAGTAGTCATCAACACGCGTGTCTGCAGTTGTGGGCGCGGCTGGTACACCTAACGGTGCTTTCGGGACGTAATTCTTCTATGCAGCAATGAGGATAATCCTCAAGTTACGGACTTAGTACGTGTAGTTGCTGCCATCATCTTTCAACTTAGCTTTCTCTTGGAACACATTAAAATTCAAAGGAACGGTAGCACGGGCCATTGATCTACAACAACATAGACATGCAGAATACTATCAGGTACTAAGTTCATGATAAATTAAAGTTCAATTAATCATATTACTTAAGAACTCCCACTTAGATAGGCATCCCTCTAATCATCTAAGTGATCACATGATCCAAATCAACTAAACCATGTCTGATCATCAGATGACATGGAGTAGTTTTCAATGGTGAACATCACTATGTTGATCATATCTACTATATGATTCACGTTTGACCTTTCGGTCTCAATGTTCCGAGGCCGTATTTGCATATGCTAGGCTCGTCAAGTTTAACCCGAGTATTCTGCATGTGCAAAACTGGCTTGCACCTGTTGTATGTGAACGTAGAGCTTATCACACCCTATCATCACGTGGTGTCTCGGCACGACGAACTGTAGCAACGGTGCATACTCAGGGAGAACACTTATACCTTGAAATTTAGTAAGGGATCGTCTTATAATGCTGTTGTACTAAGCAAAACAAGATGCATAAAGGATAAACATCACATGCCATCAAAATATGTGACATGATATGGCCATCATCATCTTGTGCTCATGATCTCCATCGCCGAAGTATCGTCATGATCTCCATCGTCACCGGCGCGACACCTTGATCTCCATCGTAGCATTATTGTTGTCTCGCCAACTATTGTTACTACGACTATCGCTACCGCTTAGTGATAAAGTAAAACAATTACATGGCAATTGCATTGCATACAATAAAGCGATAACCATATGGCTCCTGCCAGTTGCCGATAACTTTGTTACAAAACATGATCATCTCATACAACAATTTATATCACATCATGCCTTGACCATATCATATCAAAGCAAACCCTGCAAAAACAAGTTAGACGTCCTCTACTTTGTTATTGCAAGTTTTACATGGCTGCTACGGGCTTCTAGCAAGAATCGTTCTTACCTCCGCATCAAAACCACAACGATTTTTTGTCAAGTGTGTTGTTTTAACCTTCAACAAGGACAGGGCGTAGCCACACTCTATTCAACTAAAGTTGGAGAAACAGACACTCACTACCCACCTGTGTGCGAAGCACGTCGGTAGAACCGGTCTCGCGTAAGCGTACGCGTAATGTCGGTCTGAGCCGCTTCATCCAACAATACTGCCAAATCAAAGTATGACATTGTAACGCCCCGAATCCGATGCGCCAGGTGTCTTCCAGTTATTCGCCATCCTTGCCATGCATTTGCTTGCGTGTTGCATTTTTCCATGTAATCATATGCATTGCATCCTCATGTTTTTCAAACTTGCATCCGTCCGGTCTCCCAGTTCTCTCTGTTGTCTGTTCTGAGCACAGACACACCCGCACGCGCCCGCGGCACGTCCGAAATATTATTTTATAAGTGGCATAAAAGTGTTCTCGGAATGAGATGAAACTTGGCGAGCGGTCTTATTATAGTGTAGACAGAGCGCCTGCCAAGTTTCATCGCATTCGGAGTTTGTTTGACTGCCCAACCGTCATTTGTAGAGGCGCCGTTGTCGGTTTAATCGTCGGACGTTTTCGGTCTCCGGAAACCGTTGTCGGGCTGCCTTCTCTTCTCTCCTCTCAGCCCAACCCACTCTCCACAGCCCACCTAGGCCTGCCTAACTCCCCTCTCGATCGGATCCGTCGGATCACGATCGGAGGCTCCGTAACAGCCTCAAAACCCCAACCCTAAACCCCCACTTTCTTTAAATAGCAGCCCCCCTTGCCATTTTTGTCACCCCCTGACCTTCGCCTCTCGCCGCCTTGTCCAGCGCCGCCAGGGTCGCCGCCAAGTCTGCCGCCGGGATCGCCCCGTCCCTGGACGCCGCCAACCCCCGAACCAAACGTGCCCTGGAGGCCTTGGATCTCGCCGTCCCGATCCATTCCGTCCCAGTTCTTCCCTGGGGTATAATTGTTTCACTAAGTCCTCAGATTCATCATGCCATGTGCTCATGTTTTACCTAGCTTAACTTCATGCATATACCTCCGTTTTGCATGTATGATATATTAAAATGTTCATTGTGAGATGCTCTTCATTTCATTCCATTTTGGCATGCTTGTTTGAGTCCATCTTGATGCCCTAATCATCGTTGCAAGAGTGCTATATGATGTTTACTGCTGGAATCTGCTGATTGTTAACATCATTTGTGCATCTCGTGAGTGCCACAACTTTGTCCTGTTGATCCTATGATTATGATCTTGAGATGAACATGTTCTGCTCTTCATGATCTACACGTTGGTGTGCTTTGCATTCATGTTAGGGTACATCTTGATATATTAATCCCTGTTGCAAAAGTGCATGTTGTTGTTAACTACTGAAAACTGTTATAACTTGGTGTTTTGTCATTTTCGTTGCATTTTGTATGTGCATCCTATGAGCATAATGTCTACATGTTTTGGGAGCATATTTATGCCATCTTTATAGGGTGCAATCCATGTATTTTTATATACCCTGTAGTGAGTTCATCAAGCTTGTGAAGTGGGCCACTTGCTGTTAACTTTCTGTCAATGTTGAAACTGCTATATCATGTTGCCATGTTTACTTGATGCTACCAATTAATCCGTGCATAATCTGGAGATGCTTCGTTCAGATGTTTTGTTTTCTATGTTATGCTCTATCTTGCCGTGCCTCTTGATGCCCTATATATGTCCTGTAGCATATGTTTTTATTGCCATAAACATGCTTATATAATGTTCCAGATTCCTGTTAACTTCATGATGCTATGTTGTGAGCTTGTTATTGAGTGATCCTTGCCTATTCTGGATATGCTCCAATTACATGTCAAGTTTGTGCTCATATGCTTCCTGTAACCTGCTGTTTTGATGTTTGCAAAGTGCCTACTTGCTGTTTGGGCAGATTGTTGTTATATCTTGTTTGGAGTGTATGTGTTGCACCGTTGCTCCGTTTTGCGCATTCTCTATATGAAACTTGCTTGATTTTGCATGTATTTTCATCTTATCATGTTGCATCCATGTTTTGAGAGTGTTTGCTTGATGTTGGAATGTATTTTGCATCAATGCCATGTTTGACTTGTTTTGCTCATATCTTCTAGGTCGTAGCTCCGAATTCAATGAACTTTATATGGAACTTGCCTAGAATTTAGTGTAGATCATCTTGGTGCATTTTAACTTGCTGTTAAACAACTTGAACATAAGGTTTATTCAGATCTGGACCAATTTCGAAATTTGCAAATGAGGACTTACCGGACTGGTTATATGTTGTACCTGCCTCATTTAAACTTGCTTTGCTGTGTTGTTCTTGTATGCATCATCTCTTGCCATTGATAGCATCATATAGCCTTGTCATGCATCAAACATGGTTGAGCATCATGTCATGTTTATGTGTTGTGTGTTTACCGTGGTGTTTGCTTCTTTCCGGTTGTGGTTCTTCTCGATAGTTCCTGTTTCGTTGCGATCGTGGGGATTCGTTCAACTACGCTTGGTTCGGCTTCATCCGTTCGTCTTCTTCATGGATTCTTCTTCCTAGCGGGATTTCAGGCAAGATGACCGTCACCCTGGATCTTAATGCTATCATTTCTATGCTAGTTGCTTCGTTCTATCGCTATGCCGTGCTACCTATCTCTTGTTGATCAAGCCTCCCAAACTGCCATGTCAGCCTCTAACCTTTTCACCCTTGAGCAAACCGTTGTTTGGCTATGTTACCGCTTTGCTCTGCCCCTCTTATAGCATTGTCAGTTGCAGGTGAAGTCGAAGATTTATCCATAATGGACAGGATTATGTTGGGATATCACAATATATCTTATTTAATTAATGCACCTATATACTTGGTAAAGGGTGGAAGGCTCGACCTTATGCCTGGTGTTTTGTTCCACTCTTGCCGCCTTATTCTCCGTCATACCGGTGTTATGTTCCTTAATTTTGCGTTCCATACGCGGCCGAGTGTATGGGACCCCCTTGACAGTTCGCTTTGAATAAAACTCCTCCAGCAAGGCCCAACCTTGGTTTTACCATTTGCCTACCTAAGCCTTTTTCCCTTGGGTTTCCGGAGCCCGAGGGTCATCTTATTTTACCCCCCCCCCCGGGCCAGTGCTCCCCTTGGCAAGTTGGGTTATGTTGGTACTTGTACGCTTAGCTTATCCGATGTGCCCTGAGAACGAGATATGTGCAACTCCTATCGGGATTTTTCGGCACAATCGGGTGGTCTTGCTGGTCTTGTTTTACCCTTGTCGAAATGTCTTGTAACTGGGATTCCGAGACTGATCGGGTCTTCTCGGGAGAAGGAATATCCTTCGTTGGTCGTGAGAGCTTATAATGGGCTAAGTTGGGACACCCCTGCAGGGTTTAAACTTTCGAAAGTCATGCCCACGACTATGTGGCAGATGGGAATTTGTTAATATCCGGTTGTAGAGAACTTGACACCGGATTCGAATTAAAATGCATCAATCGCGTGTGTAGCCATGATGGTCTCTGCTACTTCTTGAGCTTGCGTTGCTTTTCCTCGAAGAGGAGAGGGTGATGCAGCAATAATCGTGTAAGTATTTCCCTAAGTTTTTGAGAACCAGTGTATCAATCCAGTAGGAGGCTTCTCAACAAGTCCCACGAATCTACACAAACAAACAAAGACCTCGCAACCAACGCGACAAAGGGGTTGTCAATGCCTTCACGGCCACTTGCGAAAGTGAGATCTGATAGAGATAGTATGATAAGATAAATATATTTTTGGTATTTTATAATATAGATGCAGAAAATAAAGATGCAAATAAAAATAGATTGGAAGCAAATATATTAAGAGATAGACCCGGGGGCCATAGGTTTCACTAGTGGCTTCTCTCAAGAGCATAAGTATTACGGTGGGTGAACGAATTACTGTCGAGCAATTGATAGAAAAGCGAATAATTATGAGATTATCTAGGCATGATCATGTATATAGGCATCACGTCCGCAACAAGTAGACCGACTTCTGAATGCATCTACTACTATTACTCCACACATTGACCGCTATCCAGCATGCATCTAGAGTATTAAGTTCATAAGAACAGAGTAACACATTAAGCAAGATGACATGATGTAGAGGGATAAACTCAAGCAATATGATATAAACCCCATCTTTTTATCCTCAATGGCAACAATACAATATGTGTCTTGCAACCCTTTCTGTCAGTGGGTAAGAACACCGCAAGATTGAACCCAAAGCTAAGCACTTCTCCCATGGCAAGAAAGATCAATCTAGTAGGCCAAACCAAACAGATAATTTGAAGAGACTTGCAAAGATAACTCAATCATATAAAAGAATTCAGAGAAGATTCAATTATTATCCATAGATAAATCTGATCATAAACCCACAATTCATCGGATCTCGACAAACACATCGCAAAAAGAGATTACATCGAATATATCTCCACAAGAGAGGGGGAGAACATTGTATTGAGATCCAAAAAGAGAGAAGAAGCCATCTAGCTAATAACTATGGACCCGTAGGTCTGTGGTAAACTACTCACAACTCATCGGAAGGGCTACGGTGTTGATGTAGAAGCCCTCCATGGTGGATGCCCCCTCCAGCAGAACGCCGGCGACAGCTCTAAGATGGGATCTCGCGGATACAAAAGGTTATGGTGGTGGAAGTTGTGTTTCGGTTGCCTCCTGGATGTTTTTGGGGTATGTAGGCTTATATAGGAGGAAGAAGTACATCGGTGGACGCCCGAGGGGCCCACGAGACGGGGGGCGCACCCTACAGGGGGGGCGTGCCCTCCTATCTCGTGGAGGCCTCGGCTGCTTCTTGACTTGCACTCCAAGTCCTCTGGATCACGTTCGTTACAAAAATCACGCTCCCGAAGGTTTCATTCCGTTTGGACTCCGTTTGATATTCCTTTTCTTCGAAACACTGAAATAGGAAAAAAAACAGTAATACAGGATGGGCCTCCAGTTAGTAGGTTAGTCCCAAAAATGATATAAATGTGTAAAATAAAGCCCATAAACATCCAAAAGAGGTAATATAATAGCATGGAACAATCAAAAATTATAGATACGTTGGAGACGTATCAAGCATCCCCAAGCTTAATTTATGCTCGTCCTCGAGTAGGTAAATGATTAAAAAGAAATTTTTGATGTGGAATGCTACCTAGCATAATTCTCAATGTAATTTTCTTTATTGTGGCATGAATGTTCAGATCCAAATGACTCAAGATAAAATCTTATAAAACATAAAAAGAATAATGCTTCAAAGCATACTAACAAATAATCATGTCCTATCAAAATAGTATAGCCAAAGAAAGCTTATCCCTAAAAAATCATATAGTTAGGCCGTGATTCATTTTCATTACACAAAATACTCCCATCATGCACAACCCCGATGACGAGCCGAGCAATTGGTTCATACTTTTTAACGCGCTTCAGCTTTTCAACTCTTACACAATACATGAGTGCAAGCCATGGACATAGCACTATGGTGGTCTAATATGGTGGTTGTGAGGACAAGAAGTGGGAGAAGATAGTCTCACATCAACTAGGCGTATTAACGGGTTATGGAGATGCCCATCAATAGATATCAATGTGAGTGAGTAGGGATTGCCATGCAACGGATGCACTAGAGCTATAAATGTATGAAAGCTCAACTAAAGAAACTAAGTGGGTGTGCATCCAACTTGCTTGCTCACGAAGACCTAGGGCACTTTGAGGAAGCCCATGATTGGAATATAAAATCCAAGTTCTATAATGAAAAATTCCCACTAGTATATGAAAGTGACAACATAGGAGACTCTCTATCATGAAGATCATGGTGCTATTTTTTTGAAGCACAAGTGTGGAAAAGGAGATAGTAGCAATTGTCCCTTCTCTCTTTTTCTCCCATTTTATTTTTTCTTTTTCATTTTTTTCTTTCTTTTCTTTCTTATTTTTTTCTGTTTTCTCTTTTTTTTTTCTTTGTGGGCTTATTTGGCCTCTTTTATTTTTGTAAAGTCCGAAGTCCCATCCCGAATTGTGGGGGATAGTCTTCATCATCCTTTCCTCACTGGGACAATGCTCTAATAATGAAGAACATCACACTTTTATGGATTTACAACTCAAGAATTACAACTCAAAACTAGAACAAAATATGACTGTATATGAATGCCTCCGGCGGTGTACCGAGATATGCAATGAATCAAGAGTGACATGTATGAAAATTATGAAGGTGGCCTTGCCACAAATACAATTTCAACTACATGATCATGCAAAGAGCAATATGACAATGATGAAACGTGTCATAATAAATGGAACGGTGGAAAGTTGCATGGCAATATATCTCGGAATGGCTATGGAAATGCCATAATAGGTAGGTATGGTGGCTGTTTTGAGGAAGGTAAATAATGGATTTATGCTACCGGCAAAAATTGCACGGTAAAATAGAGGCTAGCTAAGTGGAAGGATGAGTGTGCGTATATCCATGGACTCACATTAGTCATAAAGAACTCATATACTTACTGCGAAAGTCTACTTCGCCCTCGAAGCAAATTACTACTACGCATGCCCCAAGAGGGATAGATTGGTAGGAAAAAATTCCATCGCTCGTCCCCGACTGCCACTCATAAGGAAGACACTCAAAAGAGCACCTCATGCAACAAATTTGTCACACAACTTTTACCATACGTGCATGCTACGGGACTTGCCAACTTCAACAAAAGTATTTCTCAATTTCATAATTATCCACTAGCATGACCCTAACATTACTACCTTTATATCTCAAAACAATTATCAAGCATCAAATTGATCCTAGCATCCAATTCATTTTCTATGATAGTATTTATTATACCCAACTTGGATGCCTATCATTCTAGGACCAAATTAAAACCATAGCAAATACCATGCTGTTCTAAAAGACTCTCAAAATAATATAAGCGAAGCATGAGAGACTTGCAATTTCTCCAAAATTAAGACACCACCATGCTCTAAAAGATATAAGTGAAGCACTAGAGCAAAAACTATCAAACTCAAAAGATATAAGTGAAGCACATAGAGTATTCTAGCAAAATCTAATCAAATAGGCTTCTCCCAAAAGGTGTGTACAGCAAGGATGATTGTGTTAAACTAAAAAGCAAAGACTAATATAATACACGACGCTCCAAGCAAAACACATATCATGTGGTGAATAAAAATATAGCTCCAAGTAAAGTTACCAATGAACGAAGACGAAAGCGGGGATGCCTTCCCGGGGCATCCCCAAGCTTAGGATTTTGGCTATCCTTGAATATCTTGGGGTTCCTTGGGCATCCCCAAGCTTAGGCTCTTGCCACTCCTTATTCCATAGTCCATAAAAGCTTTACCCAAAACTTGAAAACTTCACAACACAAAACTCAACAGGAAATCTTATAAGCTCCGTTAGTGAAAGAAAACAAAACCACCACATAAGGTACTGTAATGAACTCATTATTTATTTATTTTGGTGTTAAACCTACTGTATTCCAACTTCTCCATGGTTTATAAACTATTTTACTAGCCATAGATGCATCAAAATAAGCAAACAACACACGAAAAACAGAATCTGTAAAAAACAGAACAATCTGTAGCAATCTGCTAACGCTAACTTCTGGAACCTCAAAAATCCTAACAAAATAGGAAGTCCTAATTTTTTTTATTAATCAGCAGAAAAAAGAATCAATGCAAAAGCTCATTTCTATGATTTATTTAATTTTTTTCTCGTGAGCGCAAAGTTTCTGTTTTTCAGGAGAATCAAATCAACTCATATCATAGGTTATCCTATAGGTTCTACTTGGCACCGCACAAACACTAAATAAAACATGAAAACACAACTAAACAAAAAGTAGAAGACAAAATTATTACTAAACAGGAACAAAAAAAAAACACAAAGAAAATTGGGTTGCCTCCCAACTAGCGCTATCGTTTAACGCCCCTAGCTAGGCATAAAAGCAAAGATAGATCTAACGAGTGCCATCTTTGGCACTTGATTCATAAGTAGCCCGCATGATAGATTCATAAGGTAATTTGACTTTCTTTCTTGGAAAGTGCTCCATGTCTTTCTTTAATGGAAATTGGAATCTAATATTCCCTTCCTTCATATCAATAGTCGTGCCAATCATTCTAAGGAAAGGTCTACAAAGAATAATAGGGCAAGAAAGATTGCAATCTATATCAAGAACGATAAAATCAACGGGCACCAAATTTCTATTTGCAACAATTAGAACCTCATTGATCCTTCCCATTGTCTTTTTAATGGTGGAATCCGCAAGCTGCAAATTTAACAAGCAATCATCGAAATCATGGAAGCCTAGAATATCACATAAAGTTTTTGGAATCATGGAAACACTAGCACCCAAATCACACAAAGCAAAACACTCATGATCTTTAATTCTAATATTTATAGTAGGTTCCCACTCATCATTAAGCTTTCTATGTATAGAAACTGCAAAATTAAGTTTTTCATCATAAGATTGCAACAAGGCATCAACGATATGTTTGGTAAAAGCTTTATTTTGACTATAAGCATGTGGAGAATTAACAACGGATTGCAACAAGGAAATACAACTTTCTAAAGAACAATTATCATAATCAAATTCCTTGAAATCCAAGATAGTGGGTTCAATGCTATTTAAAGTCATGACCTCTCCAGTCCCACTTTTACCAAATTTAGCATCAAGATCTAAAAACTCTGAATTCTTGGGACGCCTTCTAGGTAAAGTTGAATCATCATTAGTCCCATAATTATCAAGATTCATATTGCAAAACAAAGATCTAATAGGGGACACATCAATAACTTTAAGATCCTCATCATTATTTTCATGGAAACTAGAACAACATGTTTTTATAAAGCTATCTTTTTTAGCACGCAATCTAGCGGTTCTTTCCTTGCACTCATCAATGGAAATTCTCATTGCCTTGAGAGACTCATTGATATCATGCTTAGGAGGAGAGTATCTAAGTTTGAGAGAATCAACATCAAGCGAAAGTCTATCAACGTTTCTAGCCAAATCGTCAACTTTGAGCAATTTTTCTTCAAGCAAAGCATTAAAATTCTTTTGAGAAATCATAAATTCTTTCACACTATTCTCAAAATCAGAGGGCATCTTATTAAATTACCATAAGAATTATTGTAGGAATTTCCATAATTATTAGATGAATTACTAGGGAACGGTCTAGCATTAAAGTTTCCTCTATAAGCATTGTTTCCAAAACTATTCCTACCAACAAAATTCACATCCATAGATTCATTATTATTCTCAATCAAGGAAGACAAAGGCATATCATTGGGATCAAAAGGAGTGTTTTTAGTAGCAAACAACTTCATAAGTTCATCCATCTTTCCACCCAAAACATTGATTTCTTCTATAGCATGCACTTTTTTACTAGAAGATCTTTCGGTGTGCCATTGAGAATAATTAGCCATAATATTATCAAGAAGTTTTGTAGCATCACCAAACGTTATTTCCATAAACGTGCCTTGGGCAGCCGAATCTAAGAGATTTCTAGAAGCAAAGTTCAAACCGGCATAAAATTTTTGTATGATCATCCATAAATTCAAACCATGAGTAGGGCAATTGCAAAGCATCAATTTCATTCTTTCCCAAGATTGGGCAACATGCTGATGATCAAGTTGTTTAAAATTCATAATATCGTTCCTAAGAGTGATGATCTTAGCGGGAGGAAAATACTTAGAGATAAAAGCATCTTTGCACTTGTTCCAAGAATCAATACTATTTTTAGGCAAAGACGAAAACCAAACTTTAGCACGATCTCTAAGTGAAAACGGGAATAACTTTAATTTTACAATATTGTTATCCGTACCTTTCTTCTTTTGCATATCACACAAATCAACAAAGTTGTTTAGATGAGTAGCGGCATCTTCACTAGGAAGGCCGGCGAATTGATCATTCATAACAAGATTCAGCAAAGCAGTATTGATTTCACAAGACTCAACATCATTAAGAGGAGCAATTGGAGTACTAATGAAATCATTATTATTGGTATTCGAGAAATCACACAATTTGGTATTATCTTGCGCCATGGCAACAAGTAATCCAACACACAAGCAAACAGAAAACGGCAAACGGAAAAGAGAGGAGAATGGGAAAGTGAGGGCGAATAAAACGGCAAGGGTGAAGTGGGGGAGAGGAAAACGAGAGGCAAATGGCAAATAATGTAAATGTGAGGGAGATGAGTTTGTGATGGGTACTTGGTATGTATTGACTTGAGCAAAGACCTCCCCGGCAACGGCGCCAGAAATCCTTCTTGCTACGTCTTGAGCTTGCGTTGGTTTTCCTCGAAGAGGAGAGGGTGATGCAGCAATAGTAGCGTAAGTATTTCCCTTAGTTTTTGAGAACCAAGGTATCAATCCAGTAGGAGGCTACTCAACAAGTCCCACGAACCTACACAAACAAACAAAGAACTCGCAACCAATGCAACAAAGGGGTTGTCAATCCCTTCACGGCCACTTGCAAAAGTGAGATTTGATAGAGATAGTATGATAAGATAAATATATTTTTGGTATTTTATAATATAGATGCAGAAAATAAAGATGCAAATAAAAGTAGATTGGAAGCAAATATGATAAGGGATAGACCCGGGGGCTATAGGTTTCACTAGTGGCTTCTCTCAAGAGCATAAGTATTACGGTGGGTGAACGAATTACTGTCGAGCAATTGATAGAAAAGCGAATAATTATGAGATTATCTAGGCATGATCATGTATATAGGCATCACGTCCGCAACAAGTAGACCGACTTCTGAATGCATCTACTACTATTACTCCACACATTGACCGCTATCCAGCATGCATCTAGAGTATTAAGTTCATAAGAACAGAGTAACGCATTAAGCAAGATGACATGATGTAAAGGGATAAACTCAAGCAATATGATATAAACCCCATCTTTTTATCCTCAATGGCAACAATACAATACGTGTCTTGCAACCCTTTCTGTCACTGGGTAAGAACACCACAAGATTGAACCCAAAGCTAAGCACTTCTCCCATGGCAAGAAAGATCAATCTAGTAGGCCAAACCAAACCGATAATTCGAAGAGACTTGCAAAGATAACTCAATCATATAAAAGAATTCAGAGAAGATTCAATTATTATCCATAGATAAATATGATCATAAACCCACAATTCATCGGATCTCGACAAACACACCGCAAAAAGAGATTACATCGAATAGATCTCCACAAGAGAGGGGGAGAACATTGTATTGAGATCCAAAAAGAGAGAAGAAGCCATCTAGCTAATAACTATGGACCCGTAGGTCTGTGGTAAACTACTCACAACTCATCGGAAGGGCTATGGTGTTGATGTAGACGCCCTCCATGGTGGATCCCCCCTCCGGTAGAACGCCGGTGACGGCTCCAAGATGGGATCTCGCAGATACAGAAGGTTACGGTGGTGGAAATTATGTTTCGGTTTCCTCCTGGATGTTTTCGGGGTACGTAGGCTTATATAGGAGGAAGAAGTACGTCGGTGGACGCCCGAGGGGCCCACGAGACAGGGGCGCGCCCTATAAGGGGGGGGTGCCCTCCTATCTCGTGGAGGCCTCGGCTACTTCTTGACTTGCACTCCAAGTCCTCTGGATCACGTTCGTTCCAAAAATCAAGCTCCCGAAGGTTTCATTCCGTTTGGACTCCGTTTGATATTCCTTTTCTTCGAAACACTGAAATATGCAAAAAAGACAGCAATACGGGCTGGGCCTCCGGTTAGTAGGTTAGTCCCAAAATGATATAAAAGTGTAAAATAAAGCCCATAAACATCCAAAACAGGTAACATAATAGCATGGAGCAATCAAAAATTATAGATACGGTGGAGACGTATCAGTCTCTTCTCGGCAGAGTCCGGGAGGTGAACACGGTTTGGGTTATGTATGAACATAAGTAGTTTCAGGATCACTTCTTGATCACTTCTAGCTTCTCGACCGTTCCGTTGCTTCTCTTCTCGCTCTTATTTGCGTATGTTAGCAACCATACTTGCTTAGTCGCTGTTGTAACCTCACCACTTTACCCCTTCCTTACCCTTTAAGCTTTGCTAGTCTTGATATCCATGGTAATGGGATTGCTGAGTCCTCGTGGCTCACAGATTACTACAACAACAGTTGCAGGTACAGGTTATGCGATGATCATGACACGAGAGCGATGCTTGCTTGTTTTGAGTTCTTCTTCTGCTTCGTCGTTTAGGGGATAGGTTCCTGGTCGGCAGCCTGGGCTAGCAGGGTGGATGTCATTTGAGTTTCTGTTTGTGTTTCATCCGTAGTCGCATGATGCTCTTATGTATGATGTTGTTGTATTTGTGTGGCTTTGTATGCCTCTTGTATGTATCCCCAACTATTATGTAATGGTATGATGTAATGATATCCACCTTGCAAAAGTGTCTCCAATATGCCCTTCTATCCTTGGTGGGACCTTCGAGTTCCTTTAGGATAGGGTCACATATGGGGCGTGACAAGTTGGTATTAGAGCCTCGACTGACCATTGGATACCCCTTGATTGTTTGTAGTTGGCCGTTGTCGAGTCTAGAAGAAAACTATTTCTGAGTCTAGTTATATCGGAGATTAGGAATTCTTTTTACTCCTCAGCCCCTTCGTCGCTCTGGTGAGGAATCTTGACGTAGGTGTTTTGAGTTATTCCTCTTCCCCTACAAATTTTTCTTTAGGATCACGCGGTTGGTTTTCCGAGCGTTGGTTGTCATCTCTTTTTTATCCGGTGCATTTCTCGTCAAGTTGACTCGAGCCTCTTCATATTTGCCAAGTTCAATCCTCAGTTGTTTTCTTTTTCCCACCCGCCCACCCCTTTTCTTCTCGGAGCCGGAGTCCGTAATCGAGTATCCATCCTACTCGTGTGAAGCCTTTGCTTTCTTTCAACCGGTGTTTTCTCTTCAAGTTATTCGTCGGTTCCCCCTTCCAAGTTGCCTTTGTTTTTACCGCCCTCCCACTCATTTCTCCCCGGAGCCTGAGCGTCTTTCGAGCATCAATTTCATTCATGTGGAGCCTCTTGAGTCTTTCGTCAATTATTTCAACCGGTGAATTCTCGTCTCGTTTGTCATTCTTCAACTCTTTTTGTTTTCCGGTGGACTCAATTCAAGTTTTTTGGGTTGATGATATTCTTTCCCTTGGATCAAGTGTTTTCCCTGTTCGTTCGGCTCTCGCCAGTTTATCCTTCTGGAGTGCTCAAGACATCTCAGGAGATTCGTCTGTGTTCAAATTAATTCGAGGTTGTCGCCTCATTCAAATATTTCAATTGTTCCAGTGCACCATTTATCTCTTCAACAATCTTTTTTCAACGGTGTTTTCTTTTTAGTGGGCCCTAACCCACATGTCTTTTTCCAGAATCTTACCTGACTCTTCTAATTATTCCGGAGCCATTCCGAATTCTTTTCAAGTGTGACGTAAGAATGGATCCCATCAGTCACATGCCTTCTCTAAGATCGATTTCAAATCATTTCATTGTTGGCTCAACCTCTTTGCTTTTCATTCTACCGGAGTATCTCAGTAATTTTGGTGGTGTTTCTCTATGTCATTTGAAGATTGAAGAAGAGTTTTTCCTCTAAATCTTGCCCGTTCTCTCGAAGATTCGTGGTTCTCGCTTCATGTTATCCTCTCAAATTATTCCCTTTGTCCGATATTCTTCTAATTCCCCTCAAGCATATTTGTTCTTCTAATTCTATGCGGTGATTCATTGTCTTTCATCAGTCATTTTTGAATTCTTATGGTGGTTCCTTCAAAATTCTTATCCATTGTTATCATATCAACTCATTCGTTCTTTCCTAATCCTACCGATGGTTCATGAAGACTTCCTCAAGTTTTGCGCTATATCTTCCCTTAATCTTTTCCAATGAGAATAAGTAGTATGCAATCCATGGCTTCTCATCAATTAATTGGTGAAGGATAAGCATAACATAATTCTTATTCTTTTTTCATCAAGTGGATCAATTCTTTGATTTGCAGATTTTTCATGACGATTAGTCTCTTGGTCCTGAGTTATTCTTTTCCTTTCCAGAGTTCCAAGTGGCTCACTTGTCTCGTCGCGAAGTTCCATCTAAATCATCGCAAGGCTTTAATCTTATTCCTTTCATCCTTCAATTCTATCTCATCATCCATTTTTTACCGGAGTTCTTCACGGTGGTTCATAAAGATTTAAGTCATTCTTCAATTGTTCATCAAGATTCTTGTTAGGGGAGTTCAAGTATCTTCTTCTTCTTGCTTCTCGAGGTGCAACTAATTCTCTGTATTGTTTTGAAGTGGAGTTTTGCATTTCTTCATTCTTCTCAGCTATTCAATCTTTTCCGCTTGTGGTCGGCTATCACCTCATAATTTTGAGATGTTTTCCATAAGTCCACAACAAGAAGCTTATTATTTTGTTGTTGATTTTCTCAACAACTCCGTTCAATCTTTCCTTCTAAGAAGGCTATCTAATACATTCGTGGTGGAAGTTGTCGTTCTCGTATCCGTTCATATCGTTCGTCTATTCTTCCGGAGGCATTTCTTTGTTTATCTCGCCAAGTGTCATCCCATCTTGTGAAATTCATGTCTCCAGTCCTTCCATTTTATGCCGGAGTGCTGCCCAAATTCTTTCGTGCTGATGGGGAACGCAGTAATTTCAAAAAAATTCCTACGATCACGCAAGATCTATCTAGGAGATGCATAGCAACAAGACGGGAGAGTGTGTCCACATACCCTTATAGACCGAAAGCGGAAGCATTATGACAACGCGATTGATGTAGTCGTACGACTTCATGATCTGATCGATCCTAGCACCGAAGATACGACACCTCTGCGATCTGCACACGTTCAGCTCAGTGATGTCCCGCGAACTCTAGATCCAGCTAAGGTTGAGGGAGAGTTTCGTCAGCATGACGACATGGTGATGGTGATGACGAAGTTACCGGCCCAGGGCTTCGCCTAAGCACTACGATGATATGACTGAGGTGGAAATCTGTGGAGGGGGGCACTGCACACAGCTAAAAGATTAACTTGTATGTCTATGGGGTGCCCCCCTCCCCCGTATATAAAGGAGTGGAGGAGGGGAGGGCCAGCCCTCTATGGCACGCCCAAGGGGGGGAGTCCTACTCCCAGTAGGAGTAGGTTTCCCCCCTTCCCTAGTTGGAGTAGGAGAAGAAGGAAGAGGGAGATGGAGAGAAGGAAAGGGGGGTTGGCCCCCCTCCCAATTTGGATTGGGCTTGGGGGGTGCTCCCCCACCTTGGTCGCCTCCTGCTCTCTCCAACCATGGCCCATTAAGGCCCATTAACTCCTCGGGGGGTTCCGGTAACCTCCCGGTACTCCGGAAAAATGCCCAAATGATAACCCACAAGTATAGGGGATCACAACAGATTTCAAGGGTAGAGTATTCAACCCAAATTTATTGATTCGACCCAAGGGGAGCCAAAGAATATTCTCAAGTATTAGCAGTTGAGTTGTCAATTCAACCACACCTGGATAACTTAATATCCACACCAAAGTATTTAGTAGCGAAGTAGTATGGAAGTAATGGTAACGGTAACAAAAGTAACAGTAGCAGTTTTGTAGTAATTGTAAAAGTGACAGCGGTAAAGTAACTATGAAAAGATCAATAAGTGAAAATCTTGTAGGCATTGAATCAGTGATGGATAATTATGTCAGATCTGATTCCTCATGCAATATGTATAACATAGGGTGACACAAAACTAGCTCCAGTTCATTAATGTAATGTAGGCATGTATTCCGAATATAGTCATACATGCTTATGGAAAAGAACTTGCATGACATCTTTTGTCATACCCTCCCATGGCAGCGGGGTCCTATTAGAAACTAAGGGATATTAAGGCCTCCTTTTAATAGAGTACCGAACCAAAGCATTAACACTTAGTTAATACATGAACTCCTCAAACTACGGTCATCACCAGGAGTGGTCCCAATTATTGTCACTTCGGGGTTACTGGGTCATAACACATAGTAGGTGACTATAGACTTGCAATATAGGAACAAGAACTCACATATATTCATGAAAACTTAATAGGTTCAGATCTGAAATCATGGCACTCGGGCCCTAGTGACATGCATTAAGCATAGCAAAGTCATAGCAACATCAATCTTAAAACATAATGGATATTAGGGATCAAACGCTAACAAAACTAACTTGATTACATCGTAAATCTCATCCAACCCATCACCATCCAGCAAGCCTACAATGGAATTACTCACTTACGACGGTGAGCATCATGAAATTGGTGATGGAGGATGGTTGATGATGACAACAGCGACGGATTCCCCTCTCTGGAGCCCCGAACGGACTCCAGATCAGCCCTCCCGAGAGAGATTAGTGTTTGGTGGCGGCTCCATATTGGAAAACATGATGAATCCTTCTCTCTGATTTTCTTCTCCCCGAATGTGAATATATAGAGTTGGAGTTGAGGTCGGTGGAGCATCAGGGGGCCGACGAGGCAGGGGGCGCCTAGGGGGGTAGGGCGCGCCCCCACCCTTATGGACAGGGTGTGGGCCCCCTAGCCTTGATTCTTTCACCAGTATTTTTTATTAATTCCAAAAATATTCTCCGTGGAGTTTCTGGTCATTCCGAGAACTTTAATTTCTGCACAAAAATAACACCATGGCAATTTTGTTAAAAACAACGTCAGTCCGGGTTAGTTCCATTCAAATCATGCAAGTTAGAGTCCAAAACAAGGGCAAAAGTGTTTGGAAAAGTAGATACGATGGAGACGTATCAACTCCCCCAAGATTAAACCTTTGCTTGTCCTCAAGCAATCCAGTTGACAAACTGAAAGTGATAAAGAAAAACTTTTACAAACTTTGTTTGCTCTTAGTTTTTGCAAATATGTGAAGCCAACAGTCAAGTTTTCAGCAAAGATTATGAACTAACCATATTCACAATAACACTTAGGTCTCATGTTTACTCATATCAATGGCATAATCAAATAACAAACAATAATAATAAATCTCAGATGACAACACTTTCTCAAAACAATCATAATATGATATAACAATATGGTATCTCGCTAGCCCTTTTTGAGACCGCAAAACATAAATGCAGAGCACCTCTGAAGATCAAGGACTGACTAGACATTGTAATTCATGGTAAAAGAGATCCAACCATACTCATACTCAATATAAATTAGTAGCAATGCATGCAAATGACAGCGGTGCTCTCCAACTGGTGCTTTTTAATAAGAGGAGGATGACTCAACATAAAAGTAAATAGAGAGGCCCTTCACAGAGGGAAGCATGGATTTGTAGAGGTGCCAGAGCTCGATTTTTGAAACAGAGATAAATAATATTTTGAGCGGCATACTTTCATTGTCAACATAACAACCGAGAGATCTCGATATCTTCCATGCTACACACATTATAGGCGGTTCCCAAACAGAATGGTAAAGTTTATACTCCACCACCACCAACAAGCATCCAACTAACAACAATCTTGGGGGAGTTTTGTTTGCAATTATTTTGATTTGATTTGAGCACGGGATTGGGCATCCCGGTGACCAGCCATTTTCTCGTGCGTGAGGAGTGGAGTCCACTCCTCTTGAGAATAACCTGCCTAGCATGGAAGATACAGACAACCCTAGTTGATACATGAGCTATTCAATCATGCAAAACAAAATTTCTTTTGAGGGTTTAGAGTTTGGCACATACAAGTTTACTTGGAACGGCAGGTAGATACCGCATATAGGAAGGTATGGTGGACTCATATGGAATAACTTTGGGGTTTATGGAAGTGGATGCACAAGCAGTATTCCCGCTTAGTACAAGTGAAGGCTAGAAAAATACTGGGAAGCGACCAACCAGAGAGCGACAACAGCCATGAACATGCATTAAAATTAATAAACATTGAGTGCAAGCATGAGTAGGATATAATCCACCATGAACATAAATATCGTGGAGGCTATGTTGATTTTGTTTCAACTACATGTGTGAACATGTGCCAAGTCAAGCCACTCGAATCGTTCAAAGGAGGATACCACCCTATCATACCACATCACAACCATTTTAATAGCATGTTGGCACGCAAGGTAAACCATTATAAACTCCTAGCTAATTAAGCATGGCATAAGCGACTATAATCTCTAATTGTCATTGCAAACATGTTTATTCATAATAGGCTGAATCAGGAATGATGAACTAATCATATTTACAAAAACAAGATAGGTTGAGTTCATACCAGCTTTTCTCATCTCAATCAGTCCATCATATATCGTCATTATTGCCTTTCACTCGCACGACCGAACAGTGTGGAAAATAATAATAGTGCACGTGCTTTGGACTAAGCTGGAATCTGCAAGCATTTTATTCAAGGGAGAAGACAAGGTAATATGGGCTCTTGGTTAAATCAATAATAATGCATATGAGAGTCACTCAACATTTTCATCATGGTCTTCTCCTCTCGACCCCCAAAGAAAAGAAAAGAAATAAAACTATTTACACGAGAAAGCTCCCAACAAGCAAAAGAAGAACGAGAAATCTTTTTAAGTTTTCTTTTAATTAGCACTACTACAGGCATGGAAAGTAAACTAGCTAAAAACTATAACTAATTTTTTTGGTTTTTCTTAAGGTTATTCAGACACACAAGAAGAAAGCAAGAAAAATAAAAATAAACTAGCATGGATAGTACAATGAAAAAGTATGAGAACCGACAACTAGAATGAGTGTGTGAACATGAATGTAATGTCCGTGAGAAATACGTACTCCCCCAAGCTTAGGCTTTTGTCCTAAGTTGGTATATGCCCATGGATCAAAGCTGCCCTTTCCGGTGTGTAGAGGAGTGTCATCTGGGTGCTGCTGGTTGGCCATCTCCTCTAGATCCCACTGATAAATGGACTGTCGATAAGGGTCAAGTGGTGGTTCCGGCTCAGGCTCTAGAGCTTGTGTCAGCCTCCAGTATGTTAAACAAAGAAGGTGCAGGCAGGATAATAGTCTCACTATGATTTTTATTAAATATCAAATTATACTTAAGCATCATCTTCTTATTTTTAACAATAAATTCATGTGCTACCATACTCTTATAATCTAGAAAAATAGGGTGCAACAACTTTTCCTCTTTCTCATAATGCGTAATAGGTATCTCAAAGTGTTCTGCAAGGCGTGAAGCAAAGATGCCTCCAAAGATGGGGCCCTTTGTATGGTTCAAACTTAATTGTTTAGCAATAATAGCGCCTAAGCTGAAGGTTGTATCACGAAACAAGGCATGGCACACAATGACAATATCAGGGGCACTAAGGTTTCCATAGTTACCGTGACCAATTGAGCATCTACTAGCAAATATTGCAAAGTAACGTAGAACAAGAAAGTGTATGCTAGTAATTCTTGCATCAGAAACTTTCCTTGTTTGCCCTACAGCAATTCTATCAATAAATCCATCCACATCACTACGATGTGGTTCCTCTATGCTACCCACAAAGGGTATCTTACAGACCCGACAAAAATCATGGAGTCACATCTCCTTAAACTCATCATATAAGTAAAACTCCACTGAAGGTGGTGATTTCCTAGCATGGAAATAAAAATTTTGCACGAAAATATTAGTGAGTAGGAGATACTGTTCGGGTTGGTCGCAGAGGAAGTTGGTGAGGCCTGCATTCTCAGCCAAGTAATAAAAATCATCAGAAATTCCGACGACTCTTAAGAACACATCGCAAGGCCATTCGCATGGCCGAACCTCCGCAGTGCGAGGCAGATTGTATTTGGTCTTTTTATTCTCCTCATTTTGTTTATCCTTCGAGCTTCGGCTCGAAGAGCCTCTCAACATTCTCCTCAACATTTTCTTCCTCTGAAAATTTCTGAAATTTTTAGTGACTCACAATAAAAGTGAACAAAACTTAGCAACTACTCCCACAAGTGCCTAGAGGCTATATCGTGCAATAGAACTACTTGGGACCAAATAAATTTGACATGCAAGATCAAGAACAGGGTCACCTAGGCAGTAAAAATTTGCAATGAATAAAGCACTAGAACAAAAACTAATTGGACCATTGGAGGAGTCACATACCAAAGAACAATCCCCCAAAGCAGATTTGTGAATGGAGCTTTGAGCAAAGAGATCAAAATGGTAGCAAGATGAGCTAGAACTCGTGCTTGAGCTGGTTGGTGATTTTTTGGGAGGAAGAAGGAGTGTGTGGGTGCTAGAATAAGTGGAGGGGGCCACCAGGGGCCCACGAGGCAGGGGCGCGCCCCAGGGGGGTGGGCGCGACCTGGACCCTCGTGGCTAGGTGGTTGCCCCCTCTCGTGTGTTCTTAGTGCCAATAATTCTTAAATATTCTAGAAAAAATCATATTTCATTTTCGGGACATTTGGAGAACTTTTATTTTTGGGGTATTTTTTATTGCAAGGATAATTCAGAAAACAGACAGAAAATACTATTTTTGCTTTATTTAATCTAAATAATAGAAACTAAAAGGAGGGTACATAGAGTTGTGCTTTCTAACTTCATCCATCTCATTCTCATCAAAAGAAATCCACTAACAAGGTTGATCAAGTCTTGTTAACAAACTCATCCCGAATCGCATGAAACCAGAGAAATTTCGAATAACACTAGGTTACCTCAATGGGGATATGTACATCCCCAATAATAAGAATATCATATTTCTTCTTGACAGTAGGAAGAGGAAATTCAAAACCTCCAATAATAATCGATGAAATTTTTTCCAATAGAATTGATACTGTGAACTTGAGGTTGTTTCCTCGAAAAGTGTACCGTATGCTGATTACCATTAACATCAAAAGTGACATTGTCTTTGTTGCAATCAATAACAGCCCCTGCAGTATTCAAAAAGGGTCTACCAATGATAATCAACATACTATCGTCCACGGGAATATCAAGAATAACAAAGTCCGTTAACATAGTAACGTTTGCAACCACAACAGGCACATCCTCACAAATACCGAGAGGTATAGCGGTTGATTTATCGGCCATTTGCAAAGATATTTCAGTAGGTGTCAACTTATTCAATTCAAGTCTACGATATAAAGAGAGAGGCATAACACTAACACCGGCTCCAACATCACATAAAGCAGTTTTAACATAGTTTCTTTTAATGGAGCATGGTATAGTTGGTACTCCTGGATCTCCAAGTTTCTTGGGTGTTCCACCCTTAAAAGTATAATTAGAAAGCATGGTGGAAATTCAGCTTCCGATATCTTTCTTTTATTTGTAACAATATGTTTCATGTACTTAGCATAAGGATTCATTTTAAGCATATCAGTAAAACGCATACGCAAAAAGATAGGTCTAGTCATTTCAGCCAAGCGCTCAAAATCCTCATCATCCTTTTTCTTGGATGGTTTAGGAGGAAAAGGCATGGGTTTCTGAACCCATGGTTCTCTTTCTTTACCGTGCTTCCTAGCAACAAAGTCTCTCTTATCATAACATTGATTCTTTGATTGTGGGTTATCAAGATCAACAACAGGTTCAACCTCTACATCATTATTATTGCTAGGTTGAGCATCAACATGAACATTACCATTAACATCATCATTGGGTTCATGTTTATTACCAGATTGTGTTTCAGCATCAGAAATAGAAATATCATTGGGATTCTCTGGTGTGTCAACAACAGGTTCACTAGAAGCATGCAAAGTCCTATCCTTTTTCTTTTTCTTCTTTTTAGAAGGACTAGGTGGATCAACATGGGTTCTTTGAGAATCTTGCTCAATTCTCTTAGGGTGGCCCTCAGGATACAAAGGTTCCTGAGTCATTCTACCACCTCTAGTCACAACTCTAACAGTATTATCATTTTTCTTATCATTTAATTCATTGAGAAAATCATTTTGTGCTTTAAGCACTTGTTATACTTGAGTGGTAACCATGGAAGCATGTTTACGAATAAGTTTAAGTTCACCTTTAATTCTGGACATATAATCACTCAAGTGTTCAATCATATAAGCATTGCGTTTGAATTGTCTACCAACATAAGCATTGAAGTTTTCTTGTTTAACAATAAAATTATCAAACTCATCCAAACATTGACTAGCAGACTTATAATGAGGAATATCACCTTCATCAAATCTATAGAGAGAATTTACCTTTACTACCTGTGTCGGGTTATCAAGACCATGTATTTCTTCAATAGGCAGTAAATTCTTAACACCTTCAGCTTTAATACCCTTTTCTTTCATAGATTTCTTTGCATCTTGCATATCTTCAGGACTGAGAAATAGCATACCCCTTTTCTTCGGAGTTGGATTAGGAGTTGGTTCAGGAAGTGTCCAATTGTTTTCATTAGTCAACAAATTATTCAATAACAATTCAGCTTGATCAACAGTTCTTTCCCTGAAAACACAACCATCACAACTATCCAGGTGGTCTCTTGAAGCATCGGTTAGTCCATTATAAAAGATATCAAGTATTTCATTTTTCTTAAGAAGATGATTAGGCAAGGCATTACGTAATCGGAGAAGCCTCCCCCAAGCTTGTGGAAGACTCTCTTCCTCAATTTGCACAAAATTATATATTTCCCTTAAGGCAGCTTGTTTCTTATGAGCGGGGAAATATTTAGCAGAGAAGTAATAAGTCATATCCTGGGGACTACGCACACAACCAGGATCAAGGGAATTAAACCATGTTTTAGCATCACCCTTTAGTGAGAATGGAAATAACTTAAGGGTATAGTAGTAATGAGTTTTCTCATCATTAGTGAATAGGGTGGCTATATCATTTAACTTAGTAAGGTGTGCCACAACAGTTTCAGATTCATAGCCATAAAAAGGATCAGATTCAACCAAAGTAATTATCTCAGGATCGACAGAGAAATCATAATCCTTATCAGTAACACAGATAGGTGAAGTAGCAAAGCAGGGTAAAATATCATTCTAGCATTCAGAGACTTTTCTTTCAGCTTAGCTAATAACTTCTTAAGATCAGATCTACCATTACAAGCAAGAAAATCTCTAGCAGTTTCTTCATCCATACCATAACCCTCAGGCACAATAGGTAATTCATATCTAGGAGGAGAATCTTTATCATCACTTTCTTCAGTATTATCAGTTTAAATAATTTCATTCTCTGTAGGCCTAGCAAGTTGTTTATCAAGAAATTCTCCTAAAGGCATAGTATTATCAAGCATAGAAGTAGTTTCATTATAAGCATCACGCATAGCAGAAGTGGCATCATCAATAACATGCGACATATCAGAATTAATAGCAGAAGCAGGTTTAGGTGTCACAAGCTTACTCAAAACAGAAGGAGAATCAAGTGCAGAGCTAGATGGCAATTCCTTACCTTCCCTCCTAGTTGAGGGATAAATCTTGGTTTTCTTGTCTTTCAAGTTCCTCATAGTGATCAGCAGATATAAATCCCAAGTGACTCAAAGAATAGAGCTATGCTCCCCGGCAACGGCGCCAGAAAATAGTCTTGATAACCCACAAGTATAGGGGACCGCAACAGTTTTCGAGGGTAGAGTATTCAACCCAAATTTATTGATTCGAAACAAGGGGAGCCAAAGAATATTCTCAAGTATTAGCAGTTGAGTTGTCAATTCAACCACACCTGGATAACTTAATATCTGCAGCAAAGTATTTTGTAGCAAATTAGTATGGAAGTAATGGTAATGGTAACAAAAGTAACAATAGCAGTTCTGTAGTAATTGTAACAGTGGCAATGGTAAAGTAACTAATCAAAGATCAACATGTGAAAAGCTCATAGGCATTGGGTCAGTGATGGATAATTATGTCGGATGCGATTCCTCATGCAATAGTTATAACATAGGGTGACATAGAACTAGGTCCAGTTCATCAATGTAATGTAGTCATGTATTCCGAATATAGTCATACGTGCTTATGGAAAAGAACTTGCATGACATCTTTTGTCCTACCCTCCCGTGGCAGTGGGGTCCTATTGGAAACTAAGGGATATTAAGGCCTCCTTTTAATAGAGCACCGGACCGAAGCATTAACACTTAGTGAATACATGAACTCCTCAAACTACGGTCATCACCGGGAGTGGTCCCGATTATTGTCACTTCAGGGTTACCGGATCATAACACATAGTAGGTGACTATAGACTTGCAAGATAGGATCAAGAACTCACATATATTCATGAAAACATAATAGGTTCAGATCTGAAATCATGGCACTCGGGCCCTAGTGACAAGCATTAAGCATAGCAAAGTCATAGCAACATCAATCTTAGAACATAATGGATACTAGGGATCAAACCCTAACAAAACTAACTCGATTACATGGTAAATATCATACAACCCATCACCGTCCAGCAAGCCTATGATGGAATTACGCACGCACGGTGGTGAGCATCATGAAATTGGTGATCGAGGATGGTTGATGATGACGACAGCGACGGATTCCCCTCTCCGGACCCCGAACGGACTCTAGATCAGCCCTCCCGAGAGAGATTAGGGCTTGGCAGCAGCTCCGTATTGTAAAACGTGATGAATCCTTCTCTCTGATTTTTTCTCCCCGACCGTGAATATATAGAGTTGGAGTTGAGGTCGGTGGAGAATCAGGGGGCCCACGAGGCAGGGGCCGCGCCCAGGGGGGTAGGGCGCGCCCCCCACCCTCGTGGACAGGTTGTGGGCCCCCTAGCCTAGATTCTTTCGCCTGTATTTTTTATTAATTCCAAAAATATTCTCCGTGGAGTTTTAGGTCATTCTGAGAACTTGTATTTCTGCACAAAAACAACACCTTGGCAATTCTGCTGAAAACAGCGTCTGTCCGGGTTAGTTCCATTCAAATCATGCAAGTTAGAGTCCAAAACAAGGGCAAAAGTGTTTGAAAAAGTAGATACAATGGAGACGTATCACCGAACCACCTGGAACCTTTCCGGTGTCCAAACATAGCCTTCCAATATATCAATCTATATGTCTCGACCATTTCGAGACCCCTCGTCATGTCCATGGTCACATCCGGGACTTCGAACAACCTTCGGTACATCATATCACATAAACTCATAATACCAATCATCATCGAACGTTAAGCGTGCGGACCCTACGGGTTCGATAACTATGTAGACATGACCGAGACATGTCTCTGGTCAATAACCAATAGCGGAACCTGGATGCTCATATTGGTTCCTACATATTCTACGAAGATCTTTATCGGTCAAACCGCATAACAACATACGTTGTTCCCTTTGTCATTGGTATGTTACTTGCCCCAGATTCGACCGTTGGTATCATCATACCTAGTTCAATCTCGTTACCGGCAAGTCTTTTTACTCGTTCCGTAATACTTCATCCTGCAACTAACTCATTAGTTACAGTGCTTGCAAGGCTTATAGTGATGAGTATTACCGAGAGGGCCCAGAGATACCTCTCTGAAACACAGAGTGACAAATCCCAATCTCGATCTATGCCAACCCAACAAACACCTTTGGAGACACCAGTAGAGTACCTTTATAATCACCCATTTACATTGTCACGTTTGGTAGCACACAAAGTGTTCCTCCGGTATTCGGGAGTTGCATAATCTCATAGTCTGAGGAACTTGTATAAGTCATGAAGAAAGCAGTAGCAATGAAATTGACACGGTCATAATGCTAAGCTAACGGATGGGTCATGTCCATCACATCATTCTCCTAATGATGTGATCCCGTTCATGAAATGACAACACATGTCTATGGTTAGGAAACATAACCATCTTTGATTAATGAGCTAGTCAAGTAGAGGCATACTAGGGACTACATGTTTTGTCTATGTATTCACACATGTACTAAGTTTTTGGTTAATACAATTCTAGCATGAATAATAAACATTTATCATGAATTAAGGAAATAAATAATAACTTTATTAATGCCTCTAGGGCATATTTCCTTCAGTCTCCCACTTGCACTAGAGTCAATAATCTAGATTACATAGTAATGATTCTAACACCCATGGATTCTTGGTGTTGATCATGTTTTGCTCGTGGAAGAGGCTTAGCCCGCTGTGAACCCGTCCACTCCCAGAGCTTTGGACGGTGCCATTTGGAATAGTGCGTCCCTCACCTCGGCTGCCACGTATTCCTTTTGCAAAGTTTGGTTCATTGCCTCTGACACTCGGTGTTGAACACAATCCAACAATTCCTCCATTAGCGCGTAACCTTAAGATTGGTATAGCGCCTGGTAGAACCCCAGAATCTCCGCCTTCACCTCCGCTGGATCGGTGCATACCCGACCATCACCCACCTCCAGCAAGGTAATTCTATTAATGCATTTTCTTTGTGCTGCCTGGGCTTGAAAATAACAGGTATTCCGGTCTCCTTCCCGTAGCCAAGACACACAAGAACATTGCTTGAGCTAGGTTTCCTCTTGTCGCAAGGCCTCACACAACTGCTTTGCTACACTGATTTCTTCTATTGGGCCTCGATGCAGCGAGGCACACCGTAACTTGTCCAGCTGAGCTTGGAGCTGGCAGACTTTCTTGTGCATATCCCGAACTCACATTGGCCCAGTCGCCCAACTGAGACTGCATCACGGCAAGAGCCTCGATTACACCCTGGAGACCCCCTTGGCCAGATCCCGTGCGGCATATCGCACGTACTACGTTGTCGTAATCTGAATGGCTCTGCCATATACACTTTCGTAGCGGAAAGAGCGTTGGGCTCAAGTCCAGGCAGTCGCCCTGTCATTTTTAGTTCTGCTAATACAAAGCGGTGGTCCGATTCCACACTACTCAGATGTTCCACACTTGTAAACTCAAACAGGTCAAGGAACAAAGAGTTGACCATAGCACGATCCAATCTAGCCTTCACATTCGCGTTCCCCTGCTGCTTGTTATCCCATGTGAAAGGGACACCCCACCACCCCACATCAAGGAGTGCACAGTCCGCCGCCGCTTCCCGAAAAGCATGCATTTGCCTCTCCGGTCTTGCGTTGGCTTCAAAATGATCGTCCCCATTAAGCGTCTTGTTAAAATCTCCCATACAAATCCATGCTTCATGTTGAACAGCAAATAAAGTATTCAAGAGCTGCCAGCTGTGATGCCTATTGGCCACCCTGGGCTCACCGTAGAAACCCGTAAAACGCCAACTCTTATTATCTTTCTTGACGTTTACATCAATATGAGATAAATTGAAACTTTCCAAAGAAACTTCGACCTCCTTTGACCAAAAGAGGCCAATTCCTTCACTCAGCCCATCGCTATCGACAGCAAAACAGCCTGAAAAACCTAAAGTAAATTTCAAATCTTCCACACGTTTGCCATTCATTTTGGTTTCCATGACAAACAGTAGGGAGCTTCTTGCTTCACAGCTTTGCGAAGCTCTCGAACTGTCCAAGGGTTCCCAAGCCCTCGGCAGTTCCAACTTAGAGCACTCATTGGCTCGGGCAGGGCTGTCCCGCAGATGTTGCCGAAGATTCAGAAGAAGGTGGTGTTGGTCTCTTTTTCTTGGGATCCCTCTCCTCAAAGGTGTCCCCTAGATCTCCCACTTGCTGCTCAGAGATGACCAAAGCCGCCTACTTGGTTTCCTGTCCGCTGTATTTCTCCCCATGTTCAGTAATGGCCAATGGGGCCGAGGCTACCTTGCGGTAGACTTGGGTGTTCTGAGGGCCACCCTTGCATTTGAATGGTGCACTAGCTTTGGCAGGAGAGGTTGTCGGTGTGAAAACAGGCGGATCTTGGATAGGGGGTCCTGAACTGTGCGTCTAAGGCTAATGGTAATAGGAGGCGGGGGACACAATGTTTACCCAGGTTCGGGCCCTCTCTATGGAGGTAATACCTGATAACCCACAAGTATAGGGGATCGCAACAGCTTTCGAGGGTAGAGTATTCAACCCAAATTTATTGATTCGACACAAGGGGAGCCAAAGAATATTCTTGAGTATTAGCAGTTGAGTTGTCAATTCAACCACACCTGGATAACTTAGTATCTGTTTTTATGCAACAAAGTATTTAGTAGCAAAAGTGGTATGATAGTAATGGTAACAGTAGCAACAATAAAGATAAATGTTTTGGGGTTTTTGTAGTAGTTGTAACAGTAGCAACAAAAAAGTAAATAAGCGAAGAACAATATATGAAAAGCTCGTAGGCAATGGATCAATGGTGGATAATTATGTCGGATGCGATTCCTCATGCAATAGTTATAACATAGGTTGATATAGAACTAGCTCTAGTTCATCAATGTAATGTAGGCATGTATTCCGTAAATAGTCACACGTGCTTATGGAAAAGAACTTGCATGACATCTTTTGTCCTACCCTCCCGTGGCAGCAGGGTCCTAGTGTAAACTAAGGGATATTAAGGCCTCCTTTTAATAGAGAAACGGACCAAAGCATTAACACATGGTGAATACATGAACTCCTCAAACTACGGTCATCACCGAGAAGTGTCCTGATTATTGTCACTTCGGGGTTGTCGGATCATAACACATAATAGGTGACTATAGACTTGCAAGATAGGATCAAGAACACACATATATTGATGAAAACATAATAGGTTCATATCTGAAATCATGGCACTCGGGCCCTAGTGACAAGCATTAGCATAGCAAAGTCATAGCAACATCAATCTGAGAACATAGTGGATACTAGGGATCAAACCCTAACAAAACTAACTTGATTACATGGTAAATATCATCCAACCCATCACCGTCCAGCAAGCCTACGATGGAATTACTCACTCACGGCGGTGAGCATCATGAAATTGGTGATGGAGGATGGTTGATGATGACGACGGTGACGAATCCCCCTCTCCGGAGCCCCGAACGGACTCCAGATCAGCCCTCCCGAGAGAGATTAGGGCTTGGTGGCGGCTCCGTATCGTAAAACACGATGAAACTTTCTCTCTGATTTTTTCTCCATGAGACGGTATATATGGAGTTGGAGTTGAGGTCGGAGGAGGTCCAGGGGGGTCCACGAGATAGGGGGCGCGCCCCCCACCCCCTAGGGCGCGCCCCCTGTCTCGTGGATAGGCCCTGGGCCCCCTGGCCTTGATTCTTTCGGCAAAAATTCTTATTAATTCTGAAAAGTCCCTCCGTGGATTTGCAGGTCATTCCGAGAACTTTTCTTCTCTACACATAAAACAACATCATGGTAGTTCTGCTGAAAATAGCATCAGTCCGGGTTAGTTTCATTCAAATGATGCAAGTTAGAGTCCAAAACAAGGGCAAAAGTGTTTGGAAAAGTATATACGTTGGAGACGTATCAATACCCTAGTTCCTGCTAGATTGATCTTGATGAATATGAGTATTACAAGAGTTGATCTACCATGAGATCATAATGGCTAAACCCTAGAAGTCTAGCCTATGAGGTTATTTTATTGTGGCTAAACCCTAGAAGTCTAAACCCTTCCGTTTATATCGACACCAGGAGAGGCTAGGGTTGTACAAAGTCGGTTACACAGAAAGGAATCTACATATTCGAATCGCCAAGCTTGCCATCCATACAAAGGAGAGTCCCATCCGGACACAGGACGAAGTCTTCTATCTGCTATCTTCATAGTCCAATAGTCTGGCCAAAGTATATAGTCCGGTTGTCCGAGGACCCCTTAGTCCAGGACTCCTTCAGTAGCCCCTGAACTAGGCTTCAATGACGATGAGTCCGACGCGCAGATTGTCTTCGGCATTGCAAGGCGGGGTCCTTCTCCGAATACTCCAACATAGTCTTCCGAACATAGAAAATGTGTCCGGCTCTGCAAAACAAGTACCACATACAACCGTAGAGAGTATAATATTTCAAGAGTCCAATCCGCTGACAACTTTTTATAGCCTGACATCACGCCACTGCCCGGTCGTTATTCAAACCGTTTTTAGCCCGTCGCTTCATATTTTGAGGTGCGGTTTTAGTGGCACGTCTTGTCGAAGCTGAGATCATGTCCCCTTATCACGGGATTCTCAACAATACGGGCATGGGTAACCAAACCGTGCCATCCGCATGGCGTTTGGGGAATAGGCGGATTTTAAGGCTAGCAGGGAGGCGCATAACTTTTACTACCTTTATAAGGGGATAAGGGTACATCCTTGTTTACCCACGCCTTCTCCTTCCTCTACCCATCCATTCTTGAGCTCCAGCACCCAAGCTCTCGCCTTCTCCGCCCGAAAAAGCACTCCAACCAAGTCCAGATCCGGAGCAGGAGGCAAGTGGATGGCCTCCTCCATCAATAAGAAGGACATCAAGGAGCTCCGGGAGGCCGGGTACCTAGCCAAGGAGATCGTTCATCGACTTCCGGCCAAGGGACAGATCGTCCCTACCCCATAGCCCCATGAGAGGGTTGTGTTTCTCACACACTTCATCCGCGGGCTGGGATTCCCTCTCCACCCGTTTGTCCGCGAACTGAAGTTTTACTACGGGCTAGACTTCCATGATTTGGCCCCCAACTCTATCCTCAACATCTTGGCATATATTGTTGTGTGCGAGGCCTTTCTCCGCATCCCACCTCACTTCAGCCTATGGCTGAAGACTTTCAATGTGAAACCCAAGGTGGTGAGAGGCCAACAAGCTGAGTGCGGAGGCGCCATGGTGGGCAAGATGCCCAATGTCACCTGGCCTAAGGCTCCTTTTTGAAGACAGTGAAGGGGTGGCAGTCGGGGTGGTTCTACATCACCGAGCCGCGTGACACCAACTAGGCAGCGGCCCTCGAATTCCGATCTAGAATACTGATGAGGCTCACCTTCTGGCAAGAGAAGGGCCTAACCTGGGGTTGTTCGGACAAGCTGACTGGGCTCCAGACGTGTGTCCAGAACATGATAACCAAGAGAATCAAGCTCGTCAATGTGATCCAGGTTATGCTCATCCGCCGGATCCTTCCATGCCAACGCCGGACTTGCTATTTGTGGGAGTTCGATCTGGCCAAGCACCAGACGCTACTTGAGCTTTTCGGCACGACGCACGAAGACATCTGAAGGTGCTCTTCAAGGCTGGCGAGACACCACCGCCCATGACCGAGGATCGTTGGCTTAGCTTAAAACGCCAAGCTAATTCGGTAAGTTCGTTCATGTTTTCAAGGTATACCCTTTACTGGCACATTGTGAGGAAGGAGTCTAAGCCTTCCTATGATTTTTCCTAGGCCTGGATAGAGATAGTGGGGCGAATTAACTGTCCGGGTCCGCTACCCGAAGACCAAGAAACCCCACTTCTAACGAAGATGTTGTTTCCGACGCCTTATGAGGTGTCGGAGAAGAAGGCCAAGAAGACGGACAAGGGGACCAGAGATGGTCTCCATCGCAAGGACGCTTCAGACACGATGTCCGAAGATGTCGAGGATCACTCCTTCATCGCCGGAGACGAGGAGGAGGAGGAAGACGAAGAAGATATCCATTCCCCCCTATCGAGGGAAGAAAGAAGAGGATGGCCTCCACACGCGGGGAGGCTGAGGTGTCCAAGAGGGGGAAGACTTCCCTTCCGGACAACTCCGCGGCGGCCACAACCAGCGGCGACGAGTGGGAGCCCAGGGTCAAGCCCCTGGCCAAATCGTAAGTACCCGGACATAGTAATATATCCGGCCTTTTACTTTACTATTTTTTAATAGGCTGGATCTTGCACTTGTAGTCTGGCTTAGTGCAACATCGATCTATCCTCCTCTTCGGAGGGATAGCTGGACCCGTCGGTGATGAACAGTGAGTCCCTTTCGATGGCCTCCTCCCCCAAGGCCGCGGACAATACCGAGGTGTTGTCTCGAAGGATCCTGCTATGTCTTGAGCTTGTGTTGGTTTTCCTTGAAGAGGAAAGGGTGATGCAGCAAAGTATCGTAAGTATTTCCCTCAGTTTTTGAGAACCAAGGTATCAATCCAGTAGGAAGCTCCTCAAAAGTCCCACTCACCTACACAAACAAACAAGAACCTCGCAACCAATGCAATAAAGGGGTTCTCAATCCCTTCACGACCACTTGCGAAAGTGAGATCTGATAGACATAATATGATAATATAAATATTTTTGGTATTTTTATGATATAGATTGGAAAGTAAAAGATGCAAAAAAAGTAGATGGTAAACTTATATGATAAAAGATAGACCTGGGGGCCATAGGTTTCACTAGTGGCTTCTCTCATGATAGCGTAAGTATTACGATGGGTGAACAAATTACTGTCGAGCAATTGATAGAAAAGCGAATAGTTATGAGATTATCTAGGCATGATCATGTATATAGGCATCACGTCCGTGACAAGTAGATCGACTCCTGCCTGCATCTACTACTATTACTCCACACATCGACCGCTATCCAGCATGCATCTAGAGTATTAAGTTCATAAAGAACAGAGTAACGCATTAAGAAAGATGACATGATGTAGAGGGATAAACTCATGCAATATGATATAAACCCCATCTTTTTATCCTTGATGGCAACAATACAATACATGCCTTGCTGCCCCTGCTGTGACTGGGAAAGGACACCGCAAGATTGAACCCAAAGCTAAGCACTTCTCGCATTGCAAGAAAGATCAATCTAGTAGGCCAAACCAAACTGATAATTCGAAGAGACTTGCAAAGATAACTTAATCACACATAAAAGAATTCAGAGGAGATTCAAATATTTCTCATAGATAAACTTGATCATAAACCCACAATTCATCAGATCTCGACAAACACACCGCAAAAAGAGTTACATCGAATAGATGTCCAAGAAGATCGGGGAGAACTTTGTATTGAGATTCAAAGAGAGAGAAGAAGACATCTAGCTAATAACTATGGACCCAAAGGTCTGTGGTAAACTACTCACAACTCATCGGAAGGGCCTTGGAGATGATGTAGAGGCCCTCCGTGGTCGGTTCCCCCTATGGTAGAGCGCCGACGAAGGCTCCAAGATGGGATCTCGCGGATACAGAAGGTTGCGGCGGTGGAAATAGTTTTCGTGGTGCTTCACGATGGTTTCAGGGTACGTGGGTATATATAGGAGGAAGAAGTAGGTCGGTGGACGCTCGAGGGGCCCACGAGGGTGGGGGTGCGCCCACCTGTAGGAGGCACGCCGGGCACCCTCGTGGCCGCCTCCTCTGTTTCTTGACATCTACTCCATGTCCCCTGGATCACATTTCTTCCAAAAAGATCGATCCCGAAGGTTTCATTCCGTTTGGACTCCGTTTGATATTCCTTTCCTTCGAAACACTGAAACAGGCAAAAAAACAGCAATTCGGGCTGGGCCTCCAGTTAGTAGGTTAGTCCCAAAAATGATATGAAAGTGTAAAGTGAAAGCCCATAAACATCCAAAATGGGTAATATAATAGCATGGAACAATAAAAAATTATAGATACGTTGGAGACGTATCAAGCATCCCCAAGCTTAATTCCTGCTCGTCCTCGAGTAGGTAAATGGTAAAAACAGAATTTTTGATGTGGAATGCTACCTAGCATAATTCTCAATGTAATTTTCTTTATTGTGGCATGAATATTAAGATCCAAATGATTCAAAATAAAAGTTCATATTGACATAAGAAATAGTAATACTTTAAGTATACTAACAAAGCAATCATGTCTTCTCAAAATAACATGGCTAAAGAAAGTTCATCCCTACAAAATCATATAGTTTGGTTATGCTCCATCTTCGTCACACAAAAATGCTCTCATCTTGCACACCCCCGATGACAAGCCAAGCAATTGTTTCATACTTAAATAATCTTAAAAAAATTTCAAATTTCACGCAATACATGAGCGTGAGCCATGGATATAGCACTATGGGTGGAATAGAATATGATGATGGATGTTATGTGGAGAAGACAAAAAAACTGAAAGTCTCACATTGACAAGGATAATCAATGGGCTATGGAGATGCCTATCAATTGATGTCAACATGAGGAGTAGGGATTGCCATGCAACGGATGCACTAGAGCTATAAATGTATGAAAGCTCAACAAAATAAAATAAGTGGGTGTGCATCCAACTTGCTTGCTCACGAAGACCTAGGGCACTTTGAGGAAGCCCATCGTAGGAATATACAAGCCAAGTTCTATAATGAAAAATTCCCACTAGTATATGAAAGTGACAACATAAAAGACTTTCTATATGAAGAACATGGTGCTACTTTGAAGCACAAGTGTGGAAATGGATAGTAACATTGCCCCCTTTTTATTTTTTTTTTATTTTTTTCTTTTTTTGAGCCTTTCTTTTTTTCTTTTGGCCTTTCTTTTTTTTGGTCTTTCTTTCTTTCTTTGGGGACAATGCTCTAATAATGATGATCATCACACTTCTATTTATTTACAACTCATGAATTATAACTCAAAACTAGAACAAGATATGACTCTATATGAATGCCTCCGGTAGTGTACCAGGATGGGCAATGAGTCAAGAGTGACATGTATGAAAAATTATGCATGGTGGCTTTGCCACAAATACGATGTCAACTACATAATCATGCAAGGCAATATGACAATGATGATGTGTACCATGATGAACGGAACGGTGGAAAGTTGCATGGCAATATATCTCGGAATGGCTATGGAAATGCCATAATAGGTAGGTATGGTGGCTGTTTTGAGGAAGATATGAGGAGGTTTATGTGTGATAGAGCATATTGTATCACGAGGTTTGGATGCACCGGCGAAGTTTGCACCAACTCTCAAGGTGAGAAAGGGCAATGCACGGTGCCGAAGAGGCTAGCAATGATGGAAGGGTAAGAGTGCGTATAATCCATGGACTCAACATTAGTCATAAAGAACTCATATACTTATTGCAAAAATCTACAAGTCATCAAAAACCAAGAACTACACGCATGCTCCTAGGGGGATAGATTGGTAGGAAAATACCATCGCTCGTCCCCAGCCGCCACTCATAAGGATGACAATCTAAGAACACCTCATGTTTCAAATTTTTACACAACTTTTACCATCCGTGCATGCTACGGGACTTGCCAACTTCAACACAAGCATTCTTTAAATTCACAATTACCCAACTAGCATGACTCTAATATCACCACCTCCATATCTCAAAACAATTATCAAGTATCAAATTGATCATAGCATCCAATTAACTTCCTGTGATAGTTTTTATTATACCCAACTTGGATGCCCATCATTCTAGGACCAATTTTATAACCATAGCAAATACCATACTGTTCGAAGAGACTCTCAAAATAATATAAGTGACGCATGAGAGATTAACAATTTCTACAAAATCAAGCCACCGCCATGCTCTAAAAGATTTAAGTGAAGCGCTAGAGCAAAACTATCTAGCTCAAAAGATATAAGTGAAGCACATAGAGTATTCTAATAAATTCCAATCACGTGGGTTTCTCCCAAAAGGTGTGTACAGCAAGGATGATTGTGGTAAACTAAAAAGAAAATACTAATATCATACAAGACGCTCCAAGCAAAACACATATCATGTGGCAAAAAAAAATATAGCTCCAAGTAAAGTTACCGATAGACGAAGACGAAAGAGGGGATGCCTTCCGGGGCATCCCCAAGCTTAGGATTTTGGTTATCCTTGAATATATTGGGGTGCCATGGGCATCCCCAATCCTAGGCTCTTGCGACTCCTTATTCCATAGTCCATCAAATCTTTACCCAAAACTTGAAAACTTCACAACACAAAACTCAACAAGAAATCTCATAAGCTCCGTTAGTGCAAGAAAGAAAAACAACCACATAAGGTACTGTAATGAACTAATTCTTTATTTATATTGGTGTTAAACCTAATGTATTCCAACTTCTCTATGGTTCATACCACTTAATACTAGCCATAGATGCATCAAAATAAGCAAACAACACACGAAAAAACAGAATCTGACAAAAACAGAACAGTCTGTAGCAATCTGTAACTCTCGAATACTTCTGGAACACTAAAAATCCTACCAAAATAGGAAGTCCTGGGAAATTTGTCTATTGATCTACATCAAAAAGAACCAACGCAAAAGAACGTTTCTGTGAATTACTAAAATTATTTTCGTGCGTGCAAAGTTTCTGTTTTTCAGCTGAATCAAATTAACTATCACCGTAGGTTATCCTATAGGTTCTACTTGGCACAAACACTAATTAAAACATGAAAACACATCTAAACAGAAGGTAGATGAAATATTTATTACTAAACAGAAGCAAAAACAAAAAACAAAAATAAAATTGGGTTGCCTCCCAACTAGCGCTATCGTTTAACACCCCTAGCTAGGCATAAAAGCGAGGATAGATCTAAGTAGTGCCATCTTGGGCACTCAATTCATAAGTAGCTCACATGATAGATTGATAAGGTAATTTAAGTTTGTTTCTTGGAAAGTGTTCCATGCCTTTCCTTAATGGAATTTGGAATCTAATATTCCCTTCCTTCATATCAATAATTGCACCAATCGTTCTAAGGAAAGGTTTACCAAGAATAATAGGACAAGAAAGATTGTAATCTATGTCAAGAACGATAAAATCTATGGGCACATAATTCCTATTTGTAACAATAATAACATCGTTGATCCTTCTCATAGGCTTCTTAATGGTGGAATCTGCAAGGTGCAAATTTAAAGAGCAATCATCAAAATCATGGAAACCTAGAATATCACATAAAGTTTTCGGAATCGTAGAAACACTAGCACCCAAATCACACAAAGCATAGCACTCATGATCTTTAATTTTAATCTTTATAGTAGGTTCCCACTCATCATAAAGTTTTCTAGGTATAGAAACTTCCAAATTTAAGTTTTTCCTCATAATATTGCATCAAGGCATTAACAATATGTTTGGTAAAAGCTTTATTTTGACTATAAGCATGAGGAGAATTCAACACGGATTGCAACAAGGAAATACAGTCTATTAAATAAAAATTATCATAATTAAATTCCTTGAAATCCATAATAGTGGGTTCAATGCTATTTAAAGTCTTGACCTCTCCAATCCCACTTTTACCAAATTTAGCATCCAGATCTAAAAACTCTGAATCATTCGGACGCCTTTTAACTAAAGTTGACTCATCTCCAGTCCCATCATTATTAAGATTCATATTGCAAAACAAAGATTTAATAGGGGACACATCAATAACTTTTAGATCTTCATCGTTATTTTCATGGAAACTAGAAGAACATGCTTTTACAAAGCAATCTTTCTTAGCACGCAATCTAGCGGTTGTTTCTTTGCACTCATCAATGGAAATTCTCATAGCTTTGAGAGACTCATTGATATCATGCTTAGGAGGAGTAGATCTAAGTTTCAAAGAATCAACATCTTTAAGAGGAGCAATCGGAGTACTAAGGAAATCATTATTATTAGTATTGGAAAAGTCACACAATTTGGTATTATCTTGCGCCATCGCGACAAGCTATCCAACACACAAGCAAACAAAAAGGCAAGTGAAAGAGAGAGGAGATTGGGAAAGAGAGGGAGAATAAAACGGCAAGGGTGAAGTGGGGGAGAGGAAAACAAGAGGCAAATGGCAAATAATGTAATGCGAGGGAGATGAGTTTGTGATGGGTACTTGGTATGTCTTGACTTGAGCGAAGATCTCCCCGGCAACGGTGCCAGAAATCCTTCTTGCTACGTCTTGAGCTTGCGTTGGTTTTCCTTGAAGAGGAAAGGGTGATGTAGCAAAGTACCGTAAGTATTTCCCTCAGTTTTTGAGAGCCAAGGTTTCAATGCAGTAGGAGGCTCCTCAAAAGTCCCACGCACCTACACTAAGAAACAAGAACCTCGCAACCAACACAATAAAGGGGTTGTCAACCCCTTCACGGCCACTTGCGAAAGTGAGATCTGATAGAGATAATATGATAAGAGAAATATGTTTGGTATTTTTATGATATAGATTGGAAAGTAAAAGATGCAAATAAAAGTAGATGGTAAACTTATATGATAAAATATAGACCCGGGGGCCATAGGTTTCACTAGTGGCTTCTCTCAAGATAGCATAATTAAGTATTACGGTGGGTGAACAAATTACTGTCGAGCAACTGATAGAAAAGCCAATAGTTATGAGATTATCTAGGCATGATCATGTATATAGGCATCACGTCCGTGACAAGTAGATCGACTCTTTCCTGCATCTACAACTACTACTCCACACATCGACCGCTATCCAGTATGCATCTAGAGTATTAAGTTCATAAAGAATAGAGTAACACATTAAGAAAGATGACATGATGTAGAGGGATAAACTCATGCAATATGATATAAACCCCATCTTTTTATCCTCGATGGCAACAATACAATACGTGCCTTGCTGCCCCTGCTTTCACTGGGAAAGGACACGCAAGATTGAACCCAAAGCTAAGCACTTCTCCCATTGCAAGAAAGATCAATCTAGTAGGCCAAACCAAACTATAATTCGAAGAGACTTGCAAAGATAACTTAATCACACATAAAAGAATTCAAAGGAGATTCGAATATTTCTCATAGATAAACTTGATCATAAACCCACAATTCATCGGATCTCGACAAACACACCGCAAAAAGAGTTACATTGAATAAATCCCCAAGAAGATCGAGGAGAACTTTGTATTGAGATTCAAAGAGAGAGAAGAAACCATCTAGCTAATAACTATGGACCCGAAGGTCTGTGGCAAACTACTCATAACTCATCGGAAGGGCCTTGGAGATGATGTAGAGGACCTCCATGGTCGATTCCCCCTTCGGTAGGGCGCCGACGAAGGCTCCAAGATGGGATCTCGCGGATACAGAAGGTTGTGATGGTGGAAATAGTTTTTCGTGGTGCTCCTCGATGGTTTCAGGGTACGTGGGTATATATAGGAGGAAGAAGTAGGTCGGTGGACGCCCGAGGGGCCCAGGAGGGTGGGGGGCACGCCGGGCACCCTCGTGGCCGCCTCCTTTGTTGCTTGACGTCCACTCCAAGCCCCCTGGATCGCGTTTGTTCCAAAAAGATCGCTCCCTAAGGTTTCTTTCCGTTTGGTCTCCGTTTGATATTCCTTTCCTTCGAAACACTGGCATAGGCAAAAAAACAGCAATTCGGATTGGGCCTCCGGTTAGTAGGTTAGTCCCAAAAATGATATAAAACTGTAAAGTAAAGCCCATAAACATCCAAAAAGGGTAATATGATAGCATGGAACACTCAAAAATTATAGATACATTAGAGAGGTATCAGATCCCTGGCCAGGGAGAGGATCAGGAGGCCGTCCCGGTGGTGCCGGAGGGTAAAACCCCGGCTGCTGAACACATGGGGGGACAGACCCCTATGGACACCGATGATGGGGGCCGTATCCACTTCGGCCCCCAGCCGCATAGAGCTCCAGAGACCCAAGTGGCTCCGGATTCAGGCAGCCCCCCTCTTTCGAATGAGGGGGGCGAGCCAACCACTGGTGACCTCTGTCCATTCGGAGGCACCGGATAGATTATTGGAAACGCTGCAATGCACTTCCACTATGGAAGAACAGTGTACTCTTATGAGTACGGTGATTGAGAAGGTCCAGTCTGCCAAAAGCCGGCTGACCGAAGCCTGTGCTAGCCTTCTAACAGGCTTTGAGGTAAGTAATGTAATTGTAGAAAGAATATCATAGTGTAGACAGTAGCCCCTGATGCTCTGTTCGGTGTTCGGAAAGAAAAGCCGAACAGAGGATCAAAATAATTTTTGCAGGAGTCTAACATAAGATGTCTATGTGAATAAGCAGGCATTGCTGCTGTCTGATGCCGCTCATACAGCGGAGGTCTCCGGACTGAAGCGGAATCTGGAGCGGGCCGAGGAAGAGGTTGGCGTCATGAAGAAGCAGCTGGAAGAAAGTAAAGGTATGTAGTAACCTGCGTGCATGTTTACATAGGATGAATGGTTCGTACTGACTAAAGTGTAATGAACTTTATTAGGGGCCACGACCGAGGTGGCGGCCCTCAAGAAGGCGTTAGCCGAGGCCGAGGAAAAAGCGGCCAAGGAACACGCCGCACGCGAGAAGCAAGAGGCCTGGGTCAGCGAGGTCCACCAAGAGCTCCAGGACGCCGTCAATAAGCACGAGTCCTTGGAGCGTGATTCTAAGACTCAAGAGTATGAATTTGCCAAGGCCCGCTAGAGCACGCAAGATGTCCGAGCCGAAGCCCAGAGCGCCCTCCAGGAAATCCAGGCGGCCAAGAGGATCACAACAGGTAAGGCTTTTATTATGCAAAGTAAGTATGTGAAGGAAACGTTTCTTTTACTTACCCCCATTTGGATCTCTCCAGGAGCGTTTGCGGATCTGCCGCGCAACATATCAGATGCTGCAAAGTTCTATCGAGCCGAAGAAGGGAGCTCTACAGAGAAGTTGTTCTGGTCTCAATACCTTGGACCAAAACATCCAATGTTCTTTAGCGACCATATGAAACAACTGGTCGACCTGCACAAAGCGGCCGAACTAGCCATGAAGGACCTAATAGTCCGGCTATGGCCTGCTGAGCCCATGCCCAGCAGCTACTTCGGACTCGTGAAGTGGCTTATGAGTTCCTGCCCACGGCTTGAAGTTATAAAGCGGCCAGTCTGCATTGAAGGTGCGCGGATGGCCTTTGCCCGCGCCAAGGTGCACTGGGTGAAGATGGATGACAAGAAGCTGATGACCAAGGGGCCGCCTAAGGGCAAGGAGCACCGCCGACCCGAGCTATACTTTGATAGTGTCCTGGAGGGATCCTGCCTTGTGGCGGAGCAATGTGCAAAGGATGTTATATTCCCATGAAAACATTCATTTTATCCTATCATGTAATATGAAACAAGGTCGTTATGTAATATAATGCTTGTTACTTTTAAAATTTTACCTCATGTGCGGCCGTTTATGAAAATCTGAGAGTTGGCCAGTCATCGGCTTCTGCCACCACGTAGATAGTACAGGGGTGTTCGGGATAAATATAAATAATTTTACTCCAAATTTGGTCCTTAAAGGAGGTGTTTAACGCAACGAACAAGTCAATCGGACTATAAGGCTTTATCACCCTCACTTAGCCATAGGAGTTTGATAATGAAAATTTTGGCGAAGCCCCTGGTATTCGGAAGACCGAAGTTGGGGCGCTATACATGCCTAATTGTATAAAAACCGATTCCTCGCATAAAGCGGAAAGAATCTCTAAGGATTTGAAACCTCTCGAATAGCTGACCAGCTCTCGCCGCATCATGACAGTCAGTTTTCGGCTTTCTCTACTGAGGTGCTCGTTCGGAAGAACCGGGACACAGTCACAGTAGTTCTCCCTTTACTACCCTAGCCGATATGGCAGAATGTAAGGTAGTAAGCACAGGAGCCAGGCAACCCAACTATTGACCAAAGATATGATTCGGAGCCCCTGCATATAATGCTATAAGTTCGGGGTGCCGAACTGTACTGTAAAAGTGTTCAGACTTTATTGCCATATTGTGGGGCGTGATGAAGCCCCTGGCGAAGTAATATGTACCAGAGTGTACGCGTGCAATAAGTAATAAATACAAAGACAAGGAAAGAATCAAGTAGTAAGCTGACGCCACAAATATTGAGCCGCAAACTATTTTCCATTGTAATTTGATTGATATGTGAAGGCGCATTTGTACAAGTAATGCGATAAGCAAATAAGGCTATTTGACATGCCATGACCAAGAGAGAGCTGCATGCAGGTATGTAAAACAGGTATAGCCATCGTTAGCAGATACCACCTAGGGATTCCCTTGTACGTCAAAGCTCCTGCCCTTCTTGGAGTATCCGTCCCGCGATGGGTCCGATGATCAGGTTATCAAAAAAGGCCTCAAGAAGGGAAAAACCTGAAAGAAAGAGAAAAAGTGAAGGAATGCGGATCTAGGGAGGTTGAGCCGCATTGTGGACCGCGGTCTAGCTGTGCCTCCGTCCATGCTCATGGTACTTTAAGTGTGTAGTTATGTACGCACAGCATGAATGTCGCCACTTGACTAGGACTGGGACACAGGCCGAATTGCTAGTCGAGCTCTGGACGAGCTGGATGGTCCTGCTGCAGAGTAGTTCGGACTCGCTTGATGGTGTCCGAGGGCTTTACTGCCGGATTGAGGTTCTGCCTAAAAAGACTACTCTGTACTTCTGCTGCAAGGGCCGTGGTGTGCTCCTCAGTACGGATGGAGCGTTCTATATTTTCATTAACCGTTATAACACCGCGTGGTCCAGGCATTTTGAGCTTGATCTAGGAATAATGCCGCACCACATTGAATCTAGCGAATGTGGTTCGTCCGAGCAGTGCATGGTAACCACTGTGCAAGGGGACGATATCGAAGATCAACTCTTCGCTTTGGAAATTACCCGGGGATCCGAAGACCACTTCCAGTGTGATTGAGCCCGTGTAGCAGGCCTCTACACCTGGTATGACACCTTTAAAGGTGGTTTTGGTGGGCTTGATCCTTGAGGAATTGATACCCATTTTGCATACTGTATCCTGATAGAGCAGGTTCAGGCTGCTACCACTATCCATGAGGACCCGCGTAAGGTGGAATCCATCAATAATTGGGTCAAAGACCAGTGCGGCTGAACCGCCAAGACGGATACTAGTCGGATGGTCCCTACGATTGAAAGTGATCGGACAGGAGGACCATGGGTTGAACTTTGGGGCAACTGGCTCCATCGCGTAGATGTCCTTGAGTGCGCGCTTGCGCTCCTTCTTGGGGATATGGGTGGCGTATATCATGTTCACCGTTTTGACTTGGGGGGGTGTCGGTGTCAAAACCGATGGATCTCGGGTAGGGGGTCCCGAACTGTGCATCTTAGGATAATGGTAACAGGAGACTAGGGACACGATGTTTACCCAGTTTGGGCCCTCTCGATGGAGGTAATACCCTACTTCCTGCTTGATTGATCTTGATGATATGAGTATTACAAGAGTTGATCTACCACGAGATCAGAGAGGCTAAACCCTAGAAGATAGCCTATGGTATGATTGATGATGATCTTGAGTCCTACGGACTAAACCCTCCGGTTTATATAGACAATGGAGGGGGCTAGGGTTACATAGAGTCGGTTTACAGAGAAGGAGATCTACATCCGAATCGCCAAGCTTGCCTTCCACGCCAAGGAGAGTCCCATCCGGACACGGGACAAAGTCTTCTATCTTGTATCTTCATAGTCCAACAGTCCGGCCAAAGCATATAGCCCGGCTGTCCGGATACCCCCTGTCGGTGTCAAAACCGGCGGATCTCGGGTAGGGGGTCCCGAACTGTGCGTCTAGGCGGATGGTAACAGGAGACAAGGGACACGATGTTTTTACCCAGGTTCGGGCCCTCTCGATGGAGGTAAAACCTTACTCCTGCTTGATTAATATTGATGATATGGGTAGTAGAGTTGATCTACCACGAGATCAGAGAGGCTAAACCCTAGAAGCTAGCCTATGGTATGATTGTTGTTCGTCCTACGGACTAAAACTCTCCGGTTTATATAGACACCGGAGAGGGCTAGGGTTACACAGAGTCGGTTACAATGGGAGGAGATCTACATATCGTATCGCCAAGCTTTCCTTCCACGCCAAGGAAAGTCCTATCCGGACATGGGACGAAGTCTTCAATCTTGTATCTTCATAGTCCTGGAGTCCGGCCAAAGGTCATAGTCCGGCCATCCGGACACCCCCTAATCTAGGACTCCCTCAGTAGCCCCTGAACCAGGCTTCAATGACGACGAGTCCGGCGCGCAAATTTGTCTTCGGCATTGCAAGGCGGGTTCCTCCTCCGAATACCTCATAGAAGATGTTGAACACAAGGATAGTGTCCGGCTCTGTAAAATAAGTTCCACATGCCACCGTAGAGAGAATAATATCTGCACAAATCTAATCTGCTGACATGTTCCGCAGCGTGACATCATGCCACGGCCAGGCCTTTATTCAAATCATTTTACTATTCCACCTTAGCGCGTTTAGCGAGGCGGTTTCCTTGGCAGGTCTTGTCAAAGCAGAGATCGTGTCCCCTTATTCTGGGATTCTCATCAATACGGGCGTGGGTAACCCAACAGCACCATTAACCATGGCGCTTGGGAGATAAGCGAGTTTTATTAGGCTGGTGGGGGCTCATAGTCTCGGCCGCCCATATAAGGGGATAAGGATCCACCCTTTCCATTCACGCCTTCTTCCTCCCTTGCTTGTCCATCCGTGCACTCGAACTCCAGCGCCCAAGTTCGCACTTCCCACCTCGACCTTTCTCCAATCATGTCCGGAGCGGGAGGTAGATGGATGGCCTCCTCCGTCGCGGAGGGGCAAAACAAAAAGTTGAGGAAGGCTGGATACTTGTCTGACGACATCGCGCACCGGCTTCCGGAGGAGGGGCAACTCATCCCCACCCCTAGGCCCCATGAGAGGGTCGTGTTTCTCCCTCATTTCCTCCGTGGACTGGGCTTTCCTCTTCGCCCGTTCGTCTGGGGGCTCATGTTCTACTACGGCCTGGACTTCCACGATCTAGCCCCGAACTTCATCCTCAACATTTCGGCGTTCATCGTCATATGCGAGGCCTTCCTCCGCATCCAGCCTCACTTTGGCCTATGGCTGAAGATCTTCAGCGTCAAGCCGAAGGTCGTGGGCGGACGTCAAGCGGAGTGCGGAGGCGCCATGGTGGGCAAGAGAGCCAACGTCACATGGCTCGAGGGCGCCTTCATGGAGACCATCAAAGGATGGCAATCGGGGTGGTTCTATATCACCGAGCCGCGTGACCCTGAATGGGCAGCGGTCCCTGAATTTCGATCCAGCATCCCCACTCGTCTCACATCTTGGAAGGAGACGGGCCTGTTGTGGGGTAGTCCAGAAGAGGTGACCGGACTCCAAACCTGCATCCGAGACCTGGTGAACAAGAAGGTTAAGCTTGTCAACATAGTCCAGGTCATGCTCTTCCGCCGGATTCTCCCGTGTCAACGACGGGCCTTCACCTTGTGGGAGTTTGACCCGGCCCAGCACCAGACTCTGTCCCGGCTTTTCGACACAAAGCATGAGGATGCTTGGAAGGTGCTCTTCAAGAGCTCTAAGGTCTCCCACCCGTCACCGAGGATCGCGGATTCTGCGCCAAGCGCCAAGCCACCAAAGTAAGCTCGCCTTTAGTCTTTCTCGGGACACTTGATTTTCATGGTTTGATTCCATGCAGGATCTAAACTCCTGCTCCTTTGACAGGACTGGAAGAGGACATCCGGGCAGTTTTACTGCCCAGCCCCTTTGCCCGAAGGCCCAGTAGACGCGCGCTTGATGAAGCTACTGGTTCCGGCACCTCACGTGGTGCCGGAGAAGAAGGCCAAGAAGAAGGCCACAGGGACCCGAAAGAGTTCCCGACGCCTAGTGGTGTCAGATTCATCGCCCGACAACCCCGAAGCACCCTCCGCCTCCGAGGACAAGGAGGAGGAAGAAGAAGAAGAAGAAGAAGAAGAAGAAGAAGCCTCTCCCCCTCCCGCGAGGGGAGGAAAGACAAGGAAGGTAGCCCCAACTGGGGAGGCCGGAGGGTCCAAGAAGGGGAGGACCCTTCTGCTGGACTACGCCTCCGATGCCGAAGACGGCGGGGAGGAATGGCCATCCAGATTCAAGCCCTTGGCAAGATCGTAAGTATCCGGATACCAGAATAACTTATGGCGCTCCTCTGATGTATGGTACCTTCTGACGCTGAATTCAATTATGCAGTCCGCCTCGGGCTCAGCTCGGCGATTCGTCGAGCGGCTCCCTGGACTCGTCGGATGTGAATAGCGCTTCACTTCCGACGTCCTCCTCCCCTCTCCCTACAGACGACGTTGAGGTGGAGTCCCAAAAGGGGCTAAACCAGGAGGAGGTGGTCCTGGAGGCGCCACAAGGCGACCTCCCGGACTCCAGGCCCAAATGGGGTAAAACCCCAGAGGGATCTAAGTCCGGCCCTGGGCTGGACACAGCTCCAGAATCAACAACGGTTCAAGAGTCCGGCAGGCAGCGCCTTCGTAAGAAAGGCGCGCCTACGATGCCGTCGGCCTCCGTCCAACCGGAGACGCCGAACAATTTTCTGGAGGTGATTAACGGCGCCTCCATCGACGAGGAGCACCGTACTATTATGAGTGCGGTGATTCAGAAGGTTCAGTCCGCCAAGAGCAGACTGACAGAAGCCTGTACCAGCCTGCTAACAGGCTTCGAGGTATGTAAAACATATAAGAGTGTCAGCGCATAGACAGTAGCCCCTGATGCTCAGTTCAACGTTCGAAAAGAAAAGCCGAGCTGAGGATCTAAAAATATAAACGCAGGAGTCTAACATAAATGTGCCAATATGGGGATGCAGGCTGCGTTGCTGACCTCTGCCGCACTGACTGCGGAGGTTGATACATTGAAGAAGAGCCGCGAGCGGTTCGAGAACGAGCTCGGCCGTGCCAAGAAGCAGCTCGAGGACAAGGAGGGTACGTAATACCGTATGTAAATGTATATAGAAATACCTGGTTGGAAATAATAACAGGACCAACGTGAATGTTGCAGGGACCACGACCGAGGTGGCGACCCTGAAGGAAGCGGTGTCCAAGGCCAAAAATAGTGCGGTCTTGGAGCGCACCAAGCGAGAGAAACAGGAGGTGCGGGTGGCGGAGGTGCGGCTAGAGCTCCAGGCTCTCGTGGAGAAACACGAGAGTTTGGAGCGTGACTCGAAGACTCGAGAGTCCAAGCTTGCCTTGGCTCTTGAGAGTGCCAAAACTGCTAAGGCCGAAGCCTAGAAGGCCCTCCAAGAGATTGAGGCGATAAAGAAGATAGCGGCGGGTAAGGCTTTCTTTATGCAAAGCAAGCATATAAAAGTGATTATCTGTTACTTACCCGAATCCGGAGCTATCCAGGAGCGTTCGCCGATCTACCCTGTAGTGTGTCTGATGCTGCCGCATTCTACCGCGCCGAGGAGGGGAGCTCGACGGAAAAGGTGATCTGGTCTCAATATGCTGAGGCCGGACATCCGGTGCCCCTGAGCGACCAGCTGAAGCAGCTGGTCGAGCTCCACAAGGTGGCTGAACAGGCCATGAAGGGCCTCATAGTTCGGCTGTGGTCAGGAGAAGCCATGCCTGGGAGCTACTTTGGTCTGGTGCGGCGGCTGGTGGACGCGTGTCCCTGGATTGAAGTCATCAAGTGCTCCGTCTCTATTGAAGATGCCCATCGGGCCCTTGCCCGTGCTAAAGTGCACTGGGGGAAGATGGACGCCGAGAAGCTTGTGACGGACCCGCCACCGCTGGGCAAGGAGTATAGCAAGCCCGAGATGTATTATGAGGGCGTCCTGAAGGGTGTCCGTATTATAGCGGGTGAATGCTCCAAAGATGTAATTTTTGAGTAGACTCGCATCTGTTATCCTGTACGCTGAAAACTTTGTTCATATGCGCTAAGCAATGCTTGTTAATTTCAAATATTTCCTTTTGTGCGGCCGTTTATCAAATCTGAGAGATGCAAGCCGTCGGCTTCTGCCCCCATGCCACGAGTGCTGGGGTGTTCGGGATAAACCTGAGCGCTCTTGTTCCCATTCTTGGGTCCATCTAGGGAGGCGCTCAGCACAACGACCAAGGCCATCGGGCTTATAGTGCTTTATCACTCTCACTTAGCCATAGAATTCTATAATTTTGAATTTCGGCGAAGCCCCTAGTATTCGGAAGACCGAGTTCGGGGCGCTATCCACGCCTGGGCCAGATAAATCCGGCTCCTCGCTCGAAGGGGCATAAGTCTTTAGGGACTCGAAAAACCTCGCGAATAGCGACCGGTCTCTCGCATTATCATGACGATCAGTTTTAGCTTTCTCTACTGAGGTGTTAACCCAGCTCAACTGGGGCACAATCGCAGTAGTTCTCCCAGCGCTACCTTAGCCAACATTGTGGAACATAAGGTACCAAAACATGGGAGCCGGGAAAACCCAACTATTGACCCAAGACATGATTCGGAGCCGATGCATATAGTGCTATAAGTTCGGGGTGCCGCACTCATGAGAGTGTTCGGTCTTCTCACACCGTCTTATGGGGTGTTGAAGCCCCTGGTGTATTGGCCGTACCAAACTGTACGATTGCGAAATGTCATGACTGAGCATATTTGTAAAAAAAGATGAATAAAATAATAGATAAGATCTATATATTGTTTATTAAAGGGGGCTGCTATGAAAGCAGAACGATACAAATAGTGCGGTAAGAAAGGGGTGGGATTATTTGACATATCCCCCTCCAGGGGCAAGCTGTCAGACTTTTAAGTAAAACGGGTATTTAGCTCATTATAGAGACCACCTGGACATTTGACGTGGCTTGTGCTCTCCCTGGCTGTTGCATCGTGTGTTCGGCGAGTGTATTGCCGGACAGGCCTTCCGGATAATTGGGTCCTGAAAGTAATAAAAAAAGAAAACGGCAGAATAGGGAGCCCCTAGTGCGGTTAAGCCGCATTCTAGGAGTGTCGTAGTTGTGCACCTCCCCTTATGCCCATGGTATTTCCAAAGCGTAGTTATGTACGCGTGGTACCGCTATCGCCATCTGGCGAGGGCTAGGGTTGGGGCTGCAGTGCTATGCTTGCTCAGAGCGTGCCAGCCGGTTTTGTTGTAGGTTACTTCGGGCGCGCTTGACGTTGTCCGGACGCTTGACACCCGGATTGGGAATTGCCCTTATAGGCTACTTTGAACTTCCGCCGCCAGGGCCGCCGTATGCTCCTCCGTTCGGAGGGAGTGTTCGGTGTTCCCATTAACCGTAATGACTCCACGAGGGCCTGGCATCTTGAGCTTGAGATATGCGTAGTGCGGCACCGCATTGAATTTCGCGAATGCGGTTCGTCCGAGCAGGGCATGATAGCCACTGCGGAATGGTACTATGTCGAAGATTAACTCTTCCTTCAGAAATTATCCGGGGATCCAAAGACCACTTCGAGTGTAACCGAGCCTGTACAGCTGGCTTCTACACCTGGTATGACTCCTTTAAAGGTTGTCTTTGTGGGTTTAATCCTTGAGGGATCTATACCCATTTTCCGCACTGTATCCTGATAAAGCAGGTTCAGGCTGCTGCCGGCGTCCATGAGGACTCTTGTGAGGTGAAATCCGTCAATGATTAGGTCTAGGACCAATGCGGCGAATCCGCCGTGACGGATGCTAGTGGGGTGGTCCCTTCGATCAAAAGTGATCGGGCAGGAGGACCATGGGTTGAACTTTGGGGCGACCGGCTCCAACGCATAGACGTCCAGCATGCTTCCGCTTCCTTTTGGGGATATGGGTTGCGTATATCATGTTCACCGTCCGCACTTGCGGGGGGAACCCTTCTGTCCTCTGTTGTTCGGCGGCCAGGGCCCCTCCTCGTCATCGCTATGCAGCCCCTTGTCTCTGATTTCGGCACTTAACTTGCCTGCCTGCTTGAACACCCAACTATCCCTGTTGGGGTGGTTGGCTGGTTGTTCGGGGGTGCCGTGTATCTAGCATGAGCGATCGAGTATCTCGTCTAAACTGGATGGGCCCAGGGGGTTTCTTTTGAATGTCTTCTTCCGCTGACCGGGTTTAGAGCCTCTGAATCCGGCATTAACTGTTGTATCCTCAGTGTTGTCGCTGTTAATGCGGCGCTTGTGCTTGTTGCGACGTGACCTGCCGTTGTTGTCCTTGGTATCCGAATTGCCAGGGCTCTTGGTTATGTTATTTCTACGAGCTAGCCAGCTGTCTTCTCCCGCGCAAAAGCGGGTCATGAGTGTCGTGAGGGCTGCCATAGATTTCGACTTTTCCTGTCCTAGGTGTCGGGCAAGCCATTCGTCTCGGATGTTGTGCCTGAAAGCTGCAAGGGCCTCGGCGTCCGGACAGTTGACTATTTGATTTTTCTTGGTTAGGAACCGTGTCCAGAATTGTCTGGCTGATTCCTCTGGCTGCTGGATTATGTGGCTTAGGTCATCGGCGTCTGGTGGTCGCACATAAGTGCCCTGGAAGTTGTCAAGGAACACGGATTATAGGTCCTCCCAGCAACTAATTGACTCTGCTGGCAGGCTGTTAAGCCAATGCCGAGCTGGTCCCTTAAGCTTGAGCGGGAGGTATTTGATGGCGTGTAGATCATCACCACGGGCCATGTGGATATGAAGGAGATAATCCTGGATCCATACCGCGGGATTTGTTGTTCCATCATATGATTCGATGTTTACGGGTTTAAAACCCTCGGGGATTTGATGATCCATTACTTCGTCTGTGAAGCATAGTGGGTGTGTGGAGCCCCTGTACTGGGCTATATCGCGACGCAGCTCGGATGAGCTTTGTCTTTTGTGTTCGGCCTGGCCGTATTTATCATATTCGGCGTGACGGTTATCGTCATGTGACGTGGGGCGCCCACGCGATCCGTAGATCGATCTTGTTTGCCTTGCCTTATTCTCCAATATGTCTCGCAGGTCTGTTGCGTCTCCCCGCGCTCTGGTATTTTTTGAGCGGTGCCGGGGTGCGGCTTGGGTCGAGGGCCGGAAGGCCTCTCTGTCGCGGCCACGGGGTGGTCGATCGGGCGCATCGTACGCTGGTGATGTAGGTTTAGTTGCTTCCTCCTCAAGTTGGGGTAGCAGCCTGCGCTTTGGGTAGCTCTTGGTGGGGTGTTCGAGTTTATACTCTTCGGCTGCCAGGACTTCAGTCCATCTGTCGGCTAGCAAGTCTTGGTCAGCTCTAAGCTGCTGCTGTTTTTTCTTGAGGCTGCTGGCCGTGGCCATAAGACTGCATTTGAAACGCTCTTGTTTGATGGGATCCTCTGGCACGACGAATTCGTCGTCCTCGAGGCTTGCCTCATCTTCGGAGGGAGGCATATAATTGTCGTCCTCGACCTCCCTGTCCGCAGCTCTCTCATGAGGGCTAGCTCCCTCGTTCTCCTGCGTTGAATCCTGCTAGAGGGGGTTGTCTTCGGCACTGTCCGGGGTGTTGTTGTCTCCGGTGCCGGACTCGCCATTTTTGCTTTGGCGGGATTTAGAGCGGCGCCGTTGACGTCGGCGCTTGGGTTGCTTCTTGGAGGGATCATCCTCCGTTTTTTCATCACCATCCCCTGCTTTGGGGGTGTCCACCATGTATATGTCATATGACGAGTTGGCTTTCCAGTGCCCTATAGGTGCTGGTTCTTGGTCGTCTCCTTCATCGGCGTCCATACCGTCGATGTCTTCAGAGTCGAAGTCAAGCATGTCGGTTACATCATCGACAGTGGCTACGAAGTGGGTGGTGGGTGGGTTTCGAATTTCTTCGTCGTCCGCATCCCAACCATGCTGACCATAGTCCGGCCAGGGCTCTCCTGGCAAAGAGAGAGACTTTAGTGAATTCATGATATCGCCAAAGGGCGAGTGCTGAAAGACGTCCGCAGCGGTGAACTCCATGATCGGAGCCCAATCGGGTTCGATCAGAAGAGGTGCGGAAGGTTCGGAATTCGGAACGGAGTCCGGCACCCTGGAGTCATAGGCCTCGCAAAGGACTAGGCTGGTGTTCGGCTCTATCGCTGTAGAGATTGCGGCTCCTGGGACGGCGTCCAGCCGTCCGGCCCCAACTGGCGCAGTCGGCTCCGAGCTAATGGTCGGAGCAGGCACCTGAGCAACGCTCTGGGCGTTGTCTGGCGGCAGAGCTAAATCATGCCCATCGTGACAGTGCGGCGTGCTCGGCCGTGGCTCGAATCTGTCGAAGATCAAGTCGCCGCGGATGTCGACCGTGTAGTTTAAACTTCCAAACCTGACCTGATCGCCAGGGGCGTAGCTTTCGATCTGCTCCAGATGGCCAAGCGAATTGGCCCGCACTGCGAAGCCGCCGAATACGAAGATCTGTCCGGGGAGAAAAGTCTCACCCTGGACCGCGTCGCAGTTGATGATCGAAAAAGCCATCGGGCCTAAAGGTGACGACACAGAGGAACTCTCAATGAAAGCACCAATGTCGGTGTCAAAACCGGTGGATCTTGGGTAGGGGGTCCCGAACTGTGCGTCTAGGCGGATGGTAACAGGAGACAAGGGACACGATGTTTTTACCCAGGTTCGGGCCCTCTCGATGGAGGTAAAACCCTACTCCTGCTTGATTAATATTGATGATATGGGTAGTACAAGAGTTGATCTACCACGAGATCAGAGAGGCTAAACCCTAGAAGCTAGCCTATGGTATGATTGTTGTTCGTCCTACGAACTAAAACTCTCCAGTTTATATAGACATCGAAGAGGGCTAGGGTTACACAGAGTCGGTTACAACGGGAGGAGATCTACATATCGTATCACCAAGCTTGCCTTCCACGCCAAGGAAAGTCCTATCCGGACACGGGACGAAGTCTTCAATCTTGTATCTTCATAGTCCGGGAGTCCGGCCAAAGGTCATAGTCCGGCCATCCGGACACCCCCTAATCCAGGACTCCCTCACCCCCTTATCCAGGACTCCCTCAGTAGCCCCTGAACCAGGCTTCAATGACGATGAGTCCGGCGCGTAGATTGTCTTCGGCATTGCGAGGTGGGTTCCATCTCCGAATACTTCAAGATAAATTCCGAACACAAGGACCGTGTCCGGCTCTGAAAGATAACATTCCATATACCACCGTAGAGAGAATAATAATAATCCACGAATCTAATCTGCTGACAATTCTTCGAAAAGTGACATCAAGCCACGGTCCGGTGGTTATTCAAACTGTTCCTACAACCTGCTACCGCACACACCATGAGGCAGTTTCCTTGGCACGTCCTGTCAGAGCAGAGATCGTGTTCCCCTTATTGTGGTATCCTCATCAATACGGGTATGGGTAATCCAACCGTGCCCGTTGGCATGACCCCGTGTTTTTAGGCAAGTCCCAAACGACCATGTTCGGGGATGCCTGATATCCTTCCCCCTTTATAAAGGGGCCGAGGCCTATCCCTCTATCTCCATGCTGGCACATCTCGCGACCTGAGTTCCAACACCCAAAGCCCGAGCTTAAGCACTCCGGATCTCTGATCATGTCCGGATCTAACCATCAAGGCCGATGGATGGCCTCCTCTGTCACAGAGGGGGATATTGCGAAGCTCAGGGAGGCTGGGTACTTAACCGCCGATGTCAAGCACAGGCTTCCTGCTCCCGAACAGGTTATCCCCACTCCCGAGACCAACAAGAGCATCGTATCCGTCTCCCACTTCCTCCGGGGCTTGGGTCTCACTCTTGATCCCTTTGTGAGGGGGCTCATGCACTATTACAGGCTAGATTTCCATGATCTAGCTCCGGATTCCATCCTCCACATCTCGTCACTTATCGTTGTGTGTGAAGCCTTCCTTCACATTGACCCCCACTTCGGCTTATGGCTCAAGACTTTTGATGTGAAGCCGAAGATAATTGAGAAGCGACACTCAGAGTGCGGAGGTGCCATGATAAGCAGGAACACTGATGCCCCGTGGAACGAAGGCTCCTTCCCGGAGGTATCTGATTTATGGCAACGGAGGTGGTTCTATGTCACAGCTCCCCGAGGCTCAAAGTGGGTGGCCACACTGGCATTCTGCTTGGGCCCTCCACCCCAACTGGTCTCGTGGGCCAATGTGGGGCTAAACTGGGGGCCTGTGGATGATGTACCAATGCTTCAAAGCCGCATTCGGGAGCTCCTCGAGAGTAATATTAGTCTCGTCAAAATAATCCAAGTAATGCTAGTCCGGCGGATCCTACCGTGCAAACGCCAGCCTCTCCGGATGTGGGAATTCAATCCAGAAGGTCCGCGGACCATTCAGAACTTCTTCGGTATGACACCCGAAGGGATGTACAAGTTGTTCTTCGGACCACGAATAAAGTGGTCCGGACACCACCGAGGATGTGGGTCTGAGCTGCAATCACCTCGATACCCAAGTAAGTAACCCCATAACCGAACACCTCGTTTATATTTGTCATATCATTTCTCTAAACACTGTCCGCAACCAGGATTGGCTTAGAAAGGCAGAGAGGATCAGGTGTCCGGCCCCTCTTCCCGAAGGTTCACCTGGCCCGGCAATGGCCAGGATTCTCGAACGGACACTTAGTCGGGTGCCACCAGAGAAAGATGAAGGGGAGAGCGGGGAGGCCAAGAGTAGGCCTCACTCACTGCGCATCCGAACCGGAGGAATCAGTGCCTCCACAAAGGAGGAGAACCGGGGGGCGACTCTGAGGTTTCCTCCCCCCGCGGGAAGAAAAGGGCCGCCTCCGTAGATTTGGAGACGGAGGCGCCTAAACAAGGGAAAAGAATTTCGCCAAAGGACCCTGCTTCAAAGGGCGTCCTCGACGTACAGCGCCTGCCAACGGGTCAGCCCTCCATCGAGCTGTAAGTTTAATTAAGCAAGGATCTTATTGCTTCTTCCTCTGAGAGTAATGACCAGGACCTGTTTTTCTAGTCCGGCTAGCAGCTCGTCTCAACAGGGTTCGTCCTCGGGGGATCTTCTTCCGGAGATGATGGAGAGCGAAATCCCACCAGCCTCTCCGCCCCGTGGGGCGGGCGAACCTGAGGTATCGTCATGGAGGAGTCCGGATCCAATGGGGCCGGAAGCTAACACTTCGGCCGCCCCGAGTCCAGCGCGTTCGGCTCCCATGGCGGACAATGAAAAGGATCCAGGAGAGTCCGGAGTCCTGCCAAACATGCTGATGGGAGTCCTGGAGTCAGCTGATCTCTTGGACGGTCATTGTACCCTAATGGGTACGGTGTTGGAGAAAATCTCCTCTGCCACGAGCGGTTTAAACGGAGCTTTTAAGAACCTGCTCAAAGGCTTTGAGGTAAGCTGTAATTTTTAGTTGAACCGCATGCGATACATGCGCTCTGTATAGATAGTAGCCCCTGAGACTGCGGATGGCAGCCCATGGCGGCAAACGGAGGATCACACTCCCAGATTATGATCGCACTTGTATTAATGTGCAGGTTGCTAAGTGTTCAGCAACAGACCAAGCCGCTGAATGCGCCGAACTGAGGCGGCAGATTGACGTTGTGGAGGTCGACTTCATGCTTGTGAACAAGCGATTCGAGGAGTCGCACAGTATGCTTTCCTATATCCACATCTATTTTTGCAAGAAGGTTGAAATATTAATGTGATGTTATGTAGTTGCAGGCGGAGCTGCTGCCGTTGAGTCCCTGAGGGCAGAGCTTGCTCTAGCCAAGGAGCAAGCCTGGATTAGTAATGTGGCTGCTCTAAAGGCAGCCAAAGAATTGAAGGCCGAACAGGCCACTCGTCTCCGAAGCAAGGAGAAGATAGCTGAGGTGGCTGTGGAGCTGAGGGACGCAGCCGGCCGGTATGAGCTTCTCGAAAAGGAGAATCAAACAAAGGCGGACGACCAGAAGAAGGCGATGGATTCGGCTAAAGAGATGCTTTCTCAGGTTAGAGACGCACAGGAGGAATTTCGACAAGCCGGAGAAATCGTGGCCGGAAGACCTTATGTGTTGCGGATGAAGTTTTTGGATCCAAAGTATGCTCCGTTGGATAACCTACGGAGCGCCGCAGATGAGTATGCGGACTTGGCGAAGAGTGCGGCTGATGCGACCAAGTTATTCAAGGATCATGAGGATAATAAAATGGAGAGGTTGTTCTGGTCGCAATTTGATGCTCCAGTGCGCTCCTTGCCCTTGAGTGAGAAGATGGCCGCCATAGCCGAGCTCCATAGGTTGTACGCCCTTGCAATGACGTCTGTAATAGACCATTTGTGGCAGAAGGAGCCGAAGTCAGACAGTTACTTTTGTCTGGTGCATCGATTATTTGGCGCCAGGGCACAGATTGATGCCATGAAGAGATCGGCGTGCATAGAGGGTGCACGGATGGCTGTTGCCCGCGTGAAAACTTACTGGGCGGATATGGAGGCCACCCGCATTGCAACCCGGGGTCCGGCCGGAAGCCAAGACCCAGCCGAGCACTATTTTGAGCAGGTTATAGAAGGTGCTCGTAGAATAGAGGCCCAGTGCTCCAAGAATGTCATGTTTGAGTGATGAAATTGTAAACAATTATGTGTTTAATTATGGAGGCTGCTTTTTTTGTATGATTTTGCCTGAAAGTATTATAGTGTCTCCTGTGCGGCTGTTTATATATGCATATAATCGTGAAAGTTAGCAGTCGTTGGCTTCGGCCCCCACGCGCATAATGCGGGGGTGTTCGAGAAAATATGTGTGAACACACTTGATCCAACGTCTTGGTCCATTAAGGAGGTGATCGCACGTCAAAAAAGGCAACCGGACTATATAGCTGTAACACTTTTGCTTAGCCATAGGAGTTGAGAGGTGGGGCTACTATATAGCCCCTGGTACTTCCGCGTGCGTCCGTATACGGTGTGCGTACTTGACCGGTAGACCGGTGCTTCGTTAATGCAGAGGAATCCTATAGATTCCGACGAGTCCTCGAGTGGTTGACCAGTCTCTCGCTATATCATGACAGTCAATTTTCGGCTTTCTCTACTGAGGTGCTCATCCGGAATAACCAGGGCACAATCGCAGTAGTTCTCCTTTGGCCGCCTTAGCCGATAGAACGGAACGTAAGGCAGCAAACCCAGGATCCGGGCTAACCCAACATTTGACCAAAGACATTATTCGGAGCTGATGCATATAAGGCCAAACTCGTGACGCCGAACACTCCCGAAGGTATTCGGACTTTACAAAATATATTGGGCTAAACAGTGCCCTTGACCCTGTGATTCCAGGTACGCGCATTGATCTATTGTGGCAAAGAAGCCTAAAACGCCAGTGTCCCGAATAGGTGTGGGAAATACCCATGGGACGTTAAGCAACAAGAGACAGTAAAGAAGGTTTACGCAGGGGCTTAATCTAAAGAGAAACCTGTGGGCGGGGCCCTGTTGCACGTCTGCTCCTGTGTCTCCGTTGTGCCGTATCCTGGAAGGGTGTCGCACTGGTAGTGTCTGTAAGAACGAAAAATAAAACATGCGAAAAGTTAGTTATGCTCGAGGGATGTTCGAAATCCAGCGAGGCGAGCCGAATTGTGAGCTTGTGTTACATGTTTGCAGCCCCTCGTATTATTTATAGGGACACATGTACGGCCCCTAACTTAGGTATATCCGAGCCATTGTAAAAATGGTGTATTGGACTCGTCTAACCGTGTCCGTGGTCTTGACGACTGATCATGCGTTCCGGTGGGAGAGGCCGCCTAGAGTCCGGCAGTGAGAACTGCCGCATACTGTTCTGTGTTACTGCTAACCGTTATGACGCCTCGTGGACCGGGCATCTTGAGTTTAAGGTAGGCGTAGTTCGGTATTGCATTAAAGCAAGCAAAGGCTAGTCTTCCAAGTAATGCATGATAATCGCTGCTGAAGGGAGCGATGTTGAAGAGTAAGTTCTCGCGTCTGAAGTTGTCGGGAGAATCGAATGTTACTTCTAACACGAGGGATCCCCAACAATGGGCCACGACGCCTGGAATTACTCCATTTAAGGTGGTGTTGTTTTGATTTATTCTGGATGGGTCTATCCCCATCCTGTGGATGGTGTCTTGATATATTAAATTAAGACTACCGCCGCCGTCCATTAGGACACGAGTGAGATGGTATCCATTGATTATTGGGTCGAGCACCAAGGCAGCCGATCCTCCGTGTTGGATAATGGCCGGATAGTCCCTATGATCAAAAGTGATCGGGCAATTTGCCCAGGGATTAGATTGGGGGGCTACGAACTCTACGTGAGTTGCGTGTACCATGTTTACCGTTTTGACTTCCGGTGGGAATTGTTTCTGGCCCCTATTGTTCGGCTGGCGAGGCTCATCCTCGTCTTCCCTTGGTGTTTCCCTTCCCTTATGTTTGGCGTTTAACTTGCCGGACTGCTTGAAGACCCAACATTCTCTGTGGGTGTGATTTGCAGGTTTGTCGGAAGTGCCATGGATTTGGCACAATCTGTCCAAGACTTTGTTCAGGCCAGATGGTTCCTCTTTACTGCCCTTAAATGGCTTTTTTCCTTGACTGGATCGAGAGCCCCTGAATCCGGTGTTGACTGTTGTGTTGTCCGGACTGTCATTATTCCGACGTTTGCTCTTGGTGTGCCATGACTTCCCATTTCCATCTCGAATTTCAGATCTTCCTGGGTCGCTGGTGCCTTTACGGGCCAACCAGCTGTCCTTGCCTGCACAAAATCGGGTCATGAGGCTTGTTAAGGCTGCCATCGTTCTCGGCTTTTCTTGGCCGAGGTGTCTGGCAAGCCACTCGTCTCTGATGTTGTGTTTGAAGGCCGCTAGGGCTTCGGTGTCCGCACAGTCGACAATTTGATTTTTCTTAGTGAGGAATCTGTTCCAAAGTTCGCGGCTGACTCTCCAGGTTGATGTATTATGTGACTTAAATCGTCTGCATATGGAGGCCGGACATAGGTCCCTTGAAAGTTGGCCCTGAAAGCATCCTCAAGTTCCTCCCAACTTCCAATTGAGTTTTCGGGGAGGCTTTTCAGCCAATGACGAGCTGGTCCTTTTAACTTGAGGGGGAGGTATTTAATGGCGTGGAGGTCGTCCCCACGAGCCATGTGTATGTGAAGGATAAAATCTTCAATCCATACCCCGGGGTCCATCGTTCCGTCGTATGACTCTATATTCACAGGTTTGAATCCTTGTGGAAATTCGTGATCCAACACCTCATCCGTGAAGCACAGGGGGTGTGCAGCCCCTCTGTATCTGGCCGTGTCGCGGCCTGCTGCCAGTTGTAGTTTCCGGACTGGTATTCGATCGGCATGATCGTTGTGGCGGCCATAATCCCGCGTCGGAGCCTGTCCTCTGGACCCATAGATGGACCTAGACGCACTGGCCTTTTTGTCCAGGAGCTCTCGTAAATCGCGTGCAGTATCAGTGGATGCTCAATCATGGCCATGAGGTGGTTGGTCCGGCTGAGTAGCTGTATTATTTTTAGGCCGAACGGGTGCTGCGGCTTCATTGTCGAATTCGGATAGCAGTTTCCGCTTTGGGTAGCTCTTTGTGTGGCGATTATCGCCATGTTTTCCTTCGGTGTCCAGCACCTTATTCCATTGTCGGTTGCGCGTATCCTGCGCGGCCTTGAGTCTTTGCCTCTGTTTCTTCAGGCTCTGTGCTATTGCAAGGAGTTTTCTACAGAGTTTGTCTTGCTTGGAATGTTCTTCCGGGATGATGAACGCATCGTCAACTGGACTGTTAGCTTCTTTGGAGATAGCGTGATGAATTCGGCCCTCTAAATCGGGCGTCTACTCCGGGCTGTGTTTGGCCTGACCTGGTTTATCCTGCTCCATCGCTGGATCCCCATGGTCGTTGTTGCCTTCGGAATCAACCGGAGTGGCATCCTGTTTTGGATTGTTATCGCTATCTTTGCTCTGAATAGACCTAGGGTGGCACTTACGCCGCCGATGTGTCCTTTTTGTCACTATTGTCTTCTTTGGGTGTGTCCACCATGTAGACGTCGTATGATGGAGTGGTAGTCTAGTGCCGTGTGGGCGGTGGTTCCGGATCTTCCCCTGCACCAACGTCCATACCGTTGATGTTATTGGGGGAGATGTCAAGCATGTCTGTTAGGTCGTCGACAGTGGCTATAAAATGGGTGGTGGGTCGGTCGCGATTTTCCTCTTCCTCCGTATCCCACACGGGCCGGGCATAGTTCAGCCAGGGGTCTCTTGACAAAGAGAGAGACTTTAATGAATCCAGCATATCTCTGAAGGGTGAGTGCTAGAAGATATCCGCGGCGGCGAACTCCATGACTGGAGCCCTATTAGGCTCAATGGGCAAGAGTGCGCACGGTCCGGAACACACTGCCAAAGATGAGTCCGGGGGTCCGGAGACACAGATCCTTTTAGGGGAGGAGTCTGTGTTCGGCTCCAATGCCGGGGAGTATGCGGCCTTCAGGGCGGGGTCCATCCACCCGTCCTTGGAAGGCACGACCCGCTCTGGAACGAAGTCTGGAGCGGTAGCAGGAGCGATGTTCCGAATACTATCCGACTGCCGATCTAGATCGTGCACGTCGTGATTGTTCGGTGCTCCTGACACGGGCCTGAATCCATCGAAGATCAAGTCTGCACAGATATTGGCGGTGTGGTTTAGGTTTCCGAACCTGGCCTGATCGCCGGGGGCGCAGCTATCGATCTGCTCCAGATGGCCAAGCGAGTTGGCCCGCAGTGTGAAGCCGCCGAACACGAAGATCTGTCCGGGGAGAAAATTCTCGCCCAGGACAGCATGGTTGAAGGTTGGAGAAGCCATCTAGCCTTGCAGCGACGACACAGAGGAACTCTCAATGAAAGCACCAATGTCGGTGTCAAAACCGGCGGATCTCGGGTAGGGGGTCCCGAACTGTGCGTCTTAGGCTAATGGTAACAGGAGACTGGGGACACGATGTTTACCTAGGTTCGGGCCCTTTCGATGGAGGTAATACCTTACTTCCTGCTTGATTGATCTTGATGATATGAGTATTACAAGAGTTGATCTACCACGAGATCAGAGAGGATAACCCCTAGAAGCTAGCCTATTGTATGATTGATGTTGATCTTGAGTCCTATGGACTAAACCCTCCGTTTTATATATACACCGGAGGGGGCTAGGGTTAGACAGAGTCGGTTTACAGAGAAGGAGATCTACATCCGAATCGCCGAGCTTTCCTTCCACGCCAAGGAGAGTCCCATCCGGACACGGGACGAAGTCTTCTATCTTGTATCTTCATAGTCCAATAGTCCGGCCAAAGCATATAGTCCAACTGTCCGGATACCCCCTTATCCAGGACTCCCTCAGGGGGGGGGGGATTTCTTCTGTCCCCCTATGTTCAGTGGTTGGGGTTCCTCGTCATTGTCATAGCTTTGCGACCCTTTCTCCTTATTATCGGCATTTAACTTGTCAGCCTGTTTGAAAACCCAACATTCCCTGTTGTTATGATTGGCCGGTTTATCAGGAGTGCCATGGATTTGGCATGCTCGATCGAATATGCGGTCCAGACTGGACGGGCCCGGATTGTTCCTTTAAATGGCTTCTTTCGCTGACCGGACTTAGAGCCGCTGAATCCGGCGTTAACCACCATGTCTTCGGTACTATCACCGTTGTTTCGATGCTTATGTCTATTGCATCGGGGCTTGCCGTTGCTGTTTCTGGCTTCAGAAGTGCCAGGTTCGCTTGTATTATTGCTGCTACGGGCTAGCCAACTGTCTTCGCCCGCACAGAAGCGGGTCATGAGTACCGTAAGGGCTGACATGGACTTCGGTTTTTCCTGGCCGAGGTGTCTGGCCAACCATTCATCACGGATGCTGTGCTTAAAGGCCGCTAGGGCTTCGGCATCCGGACAGTCGACGATCTAGTTCTTTTTAGTTAGGAACCAAGTCCAGAATTTCCTGGTTGATTCTCCGGGCTGTTGGATTATATGACTTAGGTCATCGGCATCCGGAGGTCGGTCATATGTGCCTTGGAAGTTGTCGAGGAAGGCGCCCTCCAATTCCTCCTAGCTGCCAATGGAGTTTTCGGGCAGACTGTTTAACTAGTATCTAGCTGGTCCCTTGAGTTTGAGCGGGAGGTATTTGATGGCGTGAAGATCATCGCCGCGGGCCATATGAATGTGGAGAAGAAAATCCTCAATCCACACCGCTGGGTCTGTTGTGCCATCATATGATTTGATGTTTACGGGTTTAAAACCTTTTTGGAAATCATGTCCCATTACTTCGTCAGTGAAGCAAAGGGGGTGTGTGGCACCTCTATATCGGGCCAAGTCGTGACGCAACTCGGATGGAGCTCGTCTGTAGTTTTCAGACCGGACGTGCTTATGTTTGTCATGTTCAGCCAGATGGTCGTCATCGCGCGTCGAGGCACGCCCCTGTGATCCATAGATTCATCTTGTCTGACCTGCTCTCTTTTCCAAATCGTGTCGTAGGTCATGTGTATATCCCCGAGCTGCTGTATTTCTTTTTGTTCGGCGAGGTAGTGCGGGCTGCTATTCAGCTTGAGGTGCCGCTTTGTCCCAGCCATGTGGTGGTCGGTCATCCATATTGTCCCTTGGTAGGATGGGCTCCAGCGCCTCGTCATCGAACTGCGATAATAGTTTGCGCTTCGGGTAGCTTTTGGTTGGGCGCTCGAGGCCATATTCCTCGGCTGCCAGGACATCAGTCCATCTTTCATTGAGGAGATCTTGATCATCTTGAAGCTGCTGCTGCTTCTTTTTCAGGCTTCTTGCAGTGGCAATTAGCTGACGCTTAAAGCATGATGAAATTGTATATCCCCGAGCTGATGTATTTCTTTTTGTTCGGCGGGCTCTCCAAGCATGATGAAATCTTCGTTACCGAGGCTAACCTCGTCCTCGGAGAGCGGAAGGTAGTTGCTATCCTCCGAGTCTTTGTTCGTGGCCTGTTCGCCAGGGCTGACTCGCCCATCCTCCTGATGACCCACAAGTATAGGGGATCTATCGTAGTCCTTTCGATAAGTAAGAGTGTCGAACCCAACGAGGAGCAGAAGGAAATGACAAGCGGTTTTCAGTAAGGTATTCTCTCCAAGCACTGAAATTGTAGGTAACAGATAGTTTTGTGATAAGATAATTTGTAATGGGCAACAAGCAATGAAAGTAAATAAAGTACAGCAAGGTGGCCCAATCCTTTTTATAGCAAAGGACAAGCCTGGACAATTTCTTATAGTAAGAAAAGCGCTCCCGAGGACACATGGGAATTATCGTCAAGCTAGTTTTCATCACGCTCATATGATTCGCGTTCGTTACTTTGATAATTTTATATGTGGGTGGACCGGTGCTTGGGTGCTACCCTTTCTTGGAAAGGCATCCCACTTATGATTAACCCCTATTGCAAGCATCCACAACTACAAAATAAGTATTAAGGTAAACCTAACCATAGCATGAAACAAGTGGATCCAAATCAGCCCCTTACGAAGCAACGCATAAACTAGGGTTTAAGCTTCTGTCACTCTAGCAACCCATCATTTACTTATTACTTCCCAATGCCTTCCTCTAGGCCCAAATAATGGTGAAGTGTCATGTAGTCGACGTTCACATAACACCACTAGAGGAGAGACAACATACATCTCATCAAAATATCAAACAAATACCAAATTCACATGACTACTAATAGCAAGACTTCACCCATGTCCTCAGGAACAAACGTAACTACTCACAAAGCATATTCATGTTCATGATCAGAGGAGTATTAATATGCATTAAGGATCTGAACATATGATCTTCCACCAAATAAACCAATTAGCATCAACTACAAGGAGTAATCAACACTACTAGCAACCCACAGGTACCAATTTGTGGTTTTGATACAAGAATGGATACAAGAGATGAACTAGGGCTTGAGAGGAGATGGTGCTGGTGAAGATGTTGATGGAGATTGACCCCCTCCCGATGAGAGGATCGTTGGTGATGATTATGGTGATGATTTCCCCCTCTCGGAGGGAAGTTTCCCCGGTAGAACAGCTCCGCCGGAGCCCTAGATTGGTTCCGCCAAGGTTCCGCCTCGTGGCGGCAAGTTTCATCCCGTAAGCTTACTTATGATTTTTTCCAGGGTAAGAGACTTCATATAGCAGAAGATGATGGCCACGAGGGGGCACACGAGGTAGGGGGCGCGCCCAGTAGGGGTGGGCGCGCCCCCACCCTCGTGGCCAGGGTGTGGGTCCCCTCTGGTACTTCTTTCGCTCAATAATTCTTATTAATCCCAAAAATGACTTCGTGGTGTTTCAGGACTTTTGGAGCTGTGCAGAATAGGTTTCCAATATTTGCTCCTTTTCCAGCCCAGAATCCTAGCTGCCGGCATTCTCCCTCTTCATGATAAACCTTGTAAAATAAGAGAGAATAACCATAAGTATTGTGACATAACGTGTAATAACAGCTCATAATGCAATAAATATCGATATAAAAGCATGATGCAAAATGGACGTATCAACTCCCCCAAGCTTAGACCTTGCTTGTCCTCAAGCGGAAGCCGATATCAAAAAATATGTCCACGTGTTTAGAGATAGAGGTGTCGACAAAAATCAAATACGAACATGAGGGCATCATGATCATTCTTATAATAGCAA